>NC_090652.1:127996746-128329448 GCF_040937935.1 Hyperolius riggenbachi | reverse complement strand
GGTGTCAGCAACACAGATTTTTTCTGATTATTGGTGATCTGCAGTATCACCAATAATACAGATGCTATACCTGATTATGTGGTGATCTTAAGAATCACCAATAATACTAGTATAGCTAGACACAGGACACCCAATGTGATATTGTGTGATATTGGTGCAACAGTAAACGGAGAAGTTATCTCCCGAGAAGCAGGAGATACAGACACTACTGCAGCCAAGGATTCCCTGAGGAGCAGGGAATCAGACTGCACTGCAGCCAGTGGACCCCTAAGGGGCAGGTTTCCACTGACTGTGCTGCAAGATGATCTCCTGAGATGGAGGTAATACAGACAGTACTGCAGCCGAGGATTCCCTGAGGACCAGGGAATCGGATGATACTGCAGCCAGTGGACACCTGAGGGGCAGGGACCACTGACTGGACTGCAAGAGTGATAACTGGTGTAATGAGAGATATGATTGGACTGCAGCCAGGGACTCCCTGAGGAGCAGGGAATCAGACTGTACTGCAACCAGTGATTCCCTGAGGGCAGGGAATCAGACTGTACTGCAGCCAGTGGACTCCTAAGGGATAGAGACCACTGAACGAGCTGCAGGATGGCCCCCTGAGGAGCAATTTACCATAAGCCTGTGCTTGCAGCTGATGAACACCTGAAGAGCAAGTGTCACAGATAGTACAGTAAGGTTGATCACCCAAGGGTACAGATTCGGTATCCGGGTACAGGCAATGTCGGCAACAGGTAATCAGATAGGCAGAGGTACCGAATCAGCAAGCAGGAGAGTGGTCAGGAAAGCCAGAGGTCATAGCAGGTAACAGTATCTTTATCAATCCTAGTCTTAGGTGTGAGGTCCTTGGTCTCAACACCTGGGAACTAGTCTAATAGATAACAGTAGCAATGTAGCAATCTCCTAGTCTTAGGTGTGAGGTCCTTGGTCTCAACACCTGGGAACTAGTCTAACAGATAAACAGTAATACTTTAACGGCTATCACTGGAATCTGATTAAGTGTGAATTCCCAGCTCCGGCTGGTTCTAACACACTGTAAGATCTGACTGGGGTCTGAGTGCTCACACGTAAGTTTTCGCAACAGCAGACAACTTGCAACTGACAGGCAAGTCCTATATATACCCAGAGCGCTCCGCAGCGCCACCCAGTCACTCAGCAAATCCGGAGCATAGCTGGAGTCAGCTGATCGGCCTGATCAACTGACTCCCCTTCTACTAGCATAAAGGTCCTGTCGCCTGGCGCGCCCGCGCGTAGCTCTCAATCTGTGTGCACTAGAAGGACCAGGCGAACCAGCAGCATGTTGCTGCGCGGCAGAAGCCGCCGGCTGGACTGCGGAGATAGCCGCCATGCCGCTTGACCACGCAGCGGCATCTCCACTATTCAATACAGTTTCCCTTTAAAAGAACATGATGCTACATGCATCATTTACCCTAAAAACCCTTTTTAAAGCTATTTAAAGGGCACTTCCGGTTTTTCTATCCGGGTACCCGAATAGGTCGGGTACCCGCGGGTAATTTGGTCGGATATCCGAATTCACTCGGATACCCGCAAGGTCGCATCCGGGTACCCGAATCGGATCCGGGTATCTGAGTACCCGGATACGGGCGGGTATTAAAAAGTACTACCCGTGCAACCCTGCTAGCGCTGTGCTGGCCTTCAACCACCTTACCACCCGGGGACAGTATATCTACGCCCCTCCAAACCTCACTTCCGCACCTGGGGGGCAGATATACGTATTCCTGCCGCCACTACCGCTGTCTGTGTTCCCGCTTGCTCGTTTTTTTTTCTTATTTTCCCTTTTAAAAAATATTTAGAATAAAATAATTCTTGGCATAATGTACCACCCAAAGAAAGCCTAATTGGTGGCAAAAAAAAACCAAAACAAGATATAGCGTATATAGTGTTTTTAATTGTGATCAGTAGTGATAAAATTATTGTCGAATGAATGGAAGGAGCGCTGAAAGGTAAAAATAGCTCAGGTGCTTAAAGGGAACCTAAACCGAAAAGGATATGGATTTTTCCTTTTAACATAATACAAGTTGTCTGACTCCCCTGCTGATCCTGTGTCTCTAATGCTTTCAGCCACAGCCCCTGAACAAGCATGCAGATAAGGTGCTCTTTGTCAGACTGAAGTCAGACTGGATTAGCTGCATTCTTGTTTCAGGTCTGTGATTCAGCCACTACTGTAGCCAAAGAGATCAGCAGGACTGCCAGGCAACTGGTATTGTTTAAAAGGAAACATCCATATCCCTCTCAGTTTAGGTTCCCTTTAAAGGACTTACGAGGCCAAATCCCCCAAAAAAGTACCTGCATCATGTTTGAATGCACGGAGGATGCTATCCGCACCCTCCGAGCAGCTCCGCCAAGTCTCCGCAGTGCAATCAGCCCCCCGGGCCGCTCCCGACCCCACAGCCCTGCTCGCGCTCTTCTGCCTCTTGTAATATGGCCGCCGGAGCTGGCCGCGGCTGTGCAGTCCGCATAGACACGAGTGCGGCTGCGCAGCTCTAGGGCCTCTCCCCCCCCTCCGATTTACGCTACAGGCAGTCTCCTTTGTGTGGATCGGGGGGAGGCCCTAGAGCTGCGGAGCCGCACTCACGTCTATGCGGACTGCACAGCCGCGGCCAGCTCCGGCAGCCATATTACAAGAGGCAGGAGAGCCCGACCCGGGCTATGGGGTCGGGAGCGGCCCGAGGGGGGGCGATTGCACTGCAGGGACCAGGCAGAGCTGCACGGAGGGCGTGGATGGCATTCTCCATACATTCAAACATGATACAGGTACTTCACTTTTTGGGGGGGATTTAGCCTCGTAAGTCCTTAAAGGGGTCCAACTCCCTCATTGATGAAGTGGTTAAACCACTCCCCATCAGTTTGCAGCTTCTCTCTATAATGACTCAAATAGAACACACTATAGTGTAAAACCACTTTTCATTTAAAACTGTAAAAGTATTGTGCTTACATTAAAACAAGCACAGGACAGCATATAATATCACCAACTCCCTGAACCATTGTCCGTTGCATGTCTCTCTTCAATCTTTACTCTCCCATTTGTCGTCATATCCAGCTCAACCTTACTGGTTTCTTCATCAAAATGTCTCATCGGAGCTAAGGACCCCACATTATCCTAACTCGCTTTTCAAACTATCTGATAGGCTGTCCTGTTCGCCTCACCATATTATGCGCTCAATTCACTTCCTTATGCTAACCAAGCCTCATTGTCATTCTCGGATCAGTTAACTTTGTATCTCCTTACACTACAGCGCTAGGTATAACCACACTGGAGCACATGGAAGTACCGTGTATCCCATCTCTAGCCAGGAATTATCCACTTAAGTCTATCTGGATGGATATATCCATCCAGATAGACTGTGCTGCTGGCGCTGAGTAAGGCAAACGCGCTCCCGCTGCCTGCCATTACTCCCCGATCAGTGAATGGGAATATAATTCCCATTCACCAATCTAAGTCCCCCGCAGAAAAACCGACGCTTTATAATCAGAGAGAGCGGTATTTCTGCCCCCAAAAAAAATTACTGCCTCCTTATAGTTCCTGGTAGCGTGATCGTACGCTCCAGGACTTTTTTGACTGTGGCCATCTTGTGGCCAAATAGTAAACTGCACCCACATACATTTTTTAAATAAATAATTACATTATATTACATCTAAAATTAGCTGTTTACCTCCAAAACTAAAATTACCCCAATACATTTTTTAATTAAAAAATAAATTAAAAAAATTACAATAATAAAAAAAAACTACATAAATAGTTACCTAAGGGTCTTAACTTTTTAAATGTACATGTCAAGAGAGTATCTTATTACATTTTTTAAAATTATAAGCTTGTAAATAGTGATGGACGCAAATTGAAAAAATGCACCTTTATTTCTAAATAAAATATCGGCGCCATAAATTGTGATGGGGACATAATTTAAATGGTGTAATAAGCGGGACAAATGGACAAATAAAATACATGGGTTTTAATTACAGTAGCATGTATTCATTTTAAACTATAATGGCCAAAAACTGAGAAATAACGATTTTTTTCCATTTCTTTCTTAATCTTCCTGTTGAAATGGATTTAGAAAAAAAATAATTCTTAGCAAAATGTACTACCCAAACAAAGCCTAATTAGTGGCGGAAAAAACAAGATATAGATCAATTGATTGTGATAAGTAGAGATAAAGTTATTGGCGAATGAATGGGAGGTGAACGTTGCTCGGATGCATACGATTTTCGACACTAGGGGCTGAAGTGGTTAAACCACTTTGATGAAAAACGCTTAGTACCACGTGTGCCATCGGATTTTCATTTGCCCCCACAAACTACTACCTAAAAGTAATCGGAGGTGTCATTGTGATATGTGAAGAATTATTATTTACTACTCCTCTCTGTGCATCTAATCTTATGCATCAGTGTATATGTTTTGATTTGGGGTTTCGGTTGCAGCATTCCACTTAAAATTCTATTTCCATGAAAGATTAGCCATAATTTGTTTAAGAGAAAATGTACTTGATGTTCTTATTATCTCTATTATGTTTGGAGAAAATGGTAACCCTAGTCTGCCTGCCATTGTCTGTTTTCTTTATCCGGTACCATACAGAAAGATTCCCTGCCGATTAATTTAAGCTCTCCCAAGGCTCTTCTTTTTTCAATAGATTTCTGTCATAGCTTTTTTGTTTCTTCTGCTGTTTGTCAGACAAAAATTCCTTCAATTTCACAATCTTAAGCTTGCTTTCATAAAACTGTGCTTTGCAAAGACATACATGCTCTGCACAGAACGTTCTGCGGATATCCTTAAGTAGGTTCTTTGGCCAAAATGTTATTCTAGCTATAAATTGGTCTTCTGGGTATCGGTCAGGAATTCAGAGTGAGGTATACAACACCCGGCAGCCTCCTCCCGGCCTCTCCCATGCCATTCCTATTGCCTCCTGTCTCTGACAGATTGTCTGCGATCTAAGGAAATAGGTAGCTGTTCTTGGCTGTTTTTATGTAAAAGATAATAAAATTTACATTTTTTTGTGAGCGTTATTTGTGGTGGTATCCAGGGGTGTAACTACAGGGAAGCAGCACATGCAGCTGAAGGGGGTCCAAGAGCTGTAAGGGGGCCCTAACTAGATCAGATGTTTGTATGGCTACACTTGTTATGGATGTGAAGTTTATGATGACCACACTTGTTTTATGACCCATGCCAGGCTGTGAGGGTGACAATGGGTAGGTAAGGGAAAGTGTGTGAACATTGGGTGTGCTTCAAAGTTTTGCTGGTGATGGGGGGTGGGGCATGATTTGTAGTTATACCGCTGGTGGTATCACTGTCATCTCTCTGTCCTTTTAGAATCTTGCATCACTGTCATGCAGAATAGGAGGCTATGGCCCTTATTCAATTCCCTATTTCTCCAAGGTTTTCTTCTAGGAGATATTTTCACATCTTATCAAAAAAAAATGCCCTTTAAGCCACCAGCAAACAAGAAGTATGATCTTGACAGTACTTTTTCACTTACTTTATGGTACTTCAATTAAAAATGCTGAAATGTTATTTGAAAAAGATGAAAAACTATCTCCTAGGACCCTTAGCCGATAAAGGGAATTGACAATTAACATCTGCAATTAACTTTTTCTCCTGAGTTTTCCCCTAAGTGAGTTTTTCATGCCTTGTTAATAAAATGTCTTTTAACCTCCCTGGCGGTAAGCCCGTGCCAGGCAGCGCTGAGGGGTGGATCGGGACCACGTCTGACGTCACAACGTCTATGACGTCAATCACGTCATCGCGATCGTCGCCATCTCTATCCTGCAAGTGCATCTCCGAAGCAGTATTTACATATCGGCTGTAAAGTACCGACCAACTGTTATCCCTAAAATAACACACTGTGTACAGTTTTTATACATCTGTACAGCATCTGCAATTAATGGCTACAACAGTGTTTGTATAGTAGATCAGATAAGGGGCGCTCTGATGTTGCATAACCACTACAGCAGCATTTAGCACAGTCTGCAAGTTTACAATGTTATACTTCTAGCGTCTCTAATTTTATTACCTTCCAGAACAGCGGTAATCCCAACAATATTAATATACCATTTACAGTTGTAATACCTCTGTACAGTGCCATTAATGACAATTGCCAGCTACAAGAGCATTATGCATGGACGGAAAGTTTGTGTAGTGCACAAGTTGGATGAAGGGTGCTGTAGTGTTTCATAACCGATGGGCAAGCTTTCTGTAGGGGATAATGTTATTTTTCTGTTACAATGTTGTACCAGCTGGTGCTAGTGTGCTGGGACCACTTTATGCTTTCTGAGGTTTAGCCGATGCCGTATCTAAAACGGTCAGACGAAGAGTGTGAGAGCCCAGTGGATGCAATACAGCTGTAAGTGCAGTTGAGGTTATATAGCTTTGGAATTCCTGACATTTTCCTGTACATTGGCAACCTTTGAACTCTGCCACCATCTGCTACGGGCGGCCATGCTATAGCAAGCTCGCATGTAGGAGCTGTGTACACAGGTACCTGGAACGTTGTTGGCTTCCTGCAAGAGAGAGAGAGCACTCTGAGAACAATCAGGAAGTTTCTGTAGTGGGTAACATTGTTTTTTCCTTGTTTACATTCCAGTACTTCTGTATAGTGTTTAATTGTAATGTAACAACTGTTTACATTTGTGCCAGGTTAATATGAAGGTTTTTTTTGTATGGGAATGTGACGGCCTTAAAGAGAATCTGTATTGTTAAAATCGCACAAAAGTAAACATACCAGTGCGTTAGGGGACATCTCCTATTACCCTCTGTCACAATTTCGCCGCTCCTCGCCGCATTAAAAGTGGTTAAAAACAGTTTTAAAAAGTTTGTTTATAAACAAACAAAATGGCCACCAAAACAGGAAGTAGGTTGATGTACAGTATGTCCACACATAGAAAATACATTCATACACAAGCAGGCTGTATACACCCTTCCTTTTGAATCTCAAGAGATCATTTGTGTGTTTCTTTCCCCCTGCAGCTATCTTCCACTGAAGTGTCAGGCTGTTTCTTCCTGCAGAGTGCAGACAGCTCTGCCTGTATGTAATTCCTCAGTATGTGAAAGCCTAGCCAGCTCAGAGGAGGATTTATCCAGCTTGTAAAAGATAAGAGAGCAGAGAGAAGCTGCTCTAATCTAAATAACACACAGGCAGTGTGCAGAGGGGGGCCTGGAGGGGGGAGATGCATCACAGAACCACAGCACTGAAGAACTTGGCAGCCTTCCAGACACAGGCTGACAAGTCTGACAAGAGAGAGATAAGTTGATTTATTACAGAGATGGTGATAGTAGAACGTGCTGCAGTAAGCCAGAACACATTAGAATAGCTTTTGGAACTTGTAGGATGATAAAAAACAGGATGCAATTTTTGTTACAGAGTCTCTTTAATTTTTCAATCAATAACATGTTATTGTTTTATAACACATGCTTATCATAATAAACTCTGTAGTCAGTTAATATGTACTTACACACAGACAGTCAGGTGCATGTGGTTGTAAGGCAACAGATGCCAGCGCCATTAATCTTCTGTCCACTATAATGCGCCTACATAAAATGCTATAATGAATCTGTGAACCATTTCTCTTTTGTCCACTAAAATTCATCTGTATGCTGCAATTGGAACATACCTGTGTGTCATTAGACCTCTTCCTCAATTGCTATTACATAGAAGCGGCGGATGTCCTAACGAGCATCTTTTCCCTAATGCCATTCGGCTATAAACATAAGCCGTTAACATTCAAAAATGAGAGATTAAATGTAAGATTATATTACATCAGGATCAGATTACATCAGCCGCAATTTTAACAACACTTTTAATAAAACTTCATTTCCGCAAATTTGTTTGAACTACTTTGAGCCGTTCATTCCTAATCCATAAACGTTACATTTCTGAACTCAGCCGCAATATAACATGCACGATATTTGCGCCCATTTCAACTAGCGGCTATTTCAAATGTATGCTCACAACGAGCCGCCAATTTTGCAATCCATTGTGGCATGCACACACACTGCAATGGATTCAGTGTGAACTTAGAGTAGAGAGTGAATAAGTAAATGGTTTTGGAAATAACCCTGTAAGCATTCACTAGGAAAACCATGGTTATCCATTTTTTTCTTATGAGAACAAACACATAGCATATACAAATGTAAAATATATTGGGTATATAGCTCTCAAGGTGATCAACTTTCTGCTGATGATTTGCTAGCAGCCTGGCAGGGTCGCAGTATCCCCCCTTTATTACCAGACTCACCTGACAGCCAAAGCAGACATATAGCATATAAAACCCTGTCGTATTGTCAGACATTTCCAATGTGTCAAAGCTGTGTCCTGTGAGCCCGATCTCCATCTGCAAAAAGAACAATGATTTATGATGGGCAAAAGGCATTTTGCAGTAATACATTCTCAGCTCAGCACACTGCAGAGCTCCTGTTGTATGGTATCTGATCTTCTACATTCAAATCACTGTATCAGATAGTTTCAATAGATCTAAATAAAAATATTGTTGTATACTGTCACCCCTTTTCTGATAAAACCAGAGCTGGGACAAGGTCCTCCAGCGCCCAACGCTGAGACACCAAAGTGCCCCCCCCCCCCCCATCCCTCGCAATCCAGCCATCACACACTGATTGCTATTAGACTAAGAGCCGCCCCAGGGCCCCCAGCACCTTAATCTCTAGTTATCTGGCTTGCAGTCTTTGCCATGTATCCCTTTTTCTTATTTCTTTGCTTCAAACACAATAGTGGAATGAAAACTGAGTGAATTGTGCACTGCGTCCTGAGGCTGGAGCCTCTCTCGCCTCTACCTCAGCCCGGCCCTGTAAATGGGGGAGTATTAAGTATACATGGGGGAATATTTAGTATAAATAGGGGAATATTAAGTATACATGGGGGAATATTTAGTACAAGGGGGAGTATTTAGTATAAATGGCTGAGTATTAAGTATAAATGGGGGAGTATTTAGTATAAGGGGGGAGTATTTAGTATAAATGGGGGGGGGGGGGTATTTAGTATAAATGGGGGAGTATTTAGTATAAATGGGGGTGTATTTAGTATAAGAGGAGTATTTTAACGATTGGTGTCAGCAACACAGATTTTTCTGATTATTGGTGATCTGCAGTATCACCAATAATACAGATGCTATACCTGATTATGTGGTGATCTGCAGAATCACCAATAATACTAGTATACCTAGACACAGGACACCCAATGTGATATAGTGTTTTGTGCAACAGTAATTGGAAAGATTATCTCCCGAGAAGCGGGAGATACAAACACTTCTGCAGCCTGGGATTCCCTGAGGGGCAGGGAATCAGGCTGTACTGCAGCCAGTGGATACCTGAGGAGCAGGGATCACTGTCTGGAGTAATATTGATGATGATTGGTCTGCAGCTAGGGATTCCCTGAGGAGCAGGGAATCAGACTGTACTGCAGCCAAAGATTCTCTGAGAGGCAGGGAATCAGACTGTACTGCAGCCAGTGGACCTTGGATAGGTAGAGACCCACTGACTGTGCTGCACGATGGTCTCCAGTGGAGCTGTTGACCATAGGCCTGATATAGCAGCTAATGACCACCTGAAGAGCAGGCGTCACAGGTATACAGTAAGGCTGATCACCCAGGGGCTAGGTGACAGCCAGAAAGGTCAGACAAGCCAGGTCGGCAACAAACGGACAGACAAAGTACAGAAGCGGAAGACTGATTCGGTATCCAGGTACAGGCAAAGGTGGCAACAGGTAATCAGATGGGCGGAAGTACCGAATCAGAGGACAGAAGAGTAGTCAGGAAAGCCAAAGGTCATAACAGGTAACAGAAATCTCTCTTATGTGTGAGGTCCTTGGTCTCAACACCTGGGATCTAGTCTAACAGATGATAGTAACAATATAGCAATCTCCTAGTCTTAGGTGTGAGGTCCTTGGTCTCGACACCTGGGAACTAGGGAGTATTTAGTATAAATGGGGGAGTATTTAGTATAAATGGGGGTGTATTTAGTATACGAGGAGTATTTAGTATAAATGGGGGAGTATTTAGTATAAATGGGGGTGTATTTAGTATACGAGGAGTATTTAGTATAAATGAGGGAGTATTAACCTCCTTGCCGGTTATCCCGAACTCAGTTCGGGGTAACCTGCGCAGGAGGATTGCTCAGGCCCCGCTGGGCCGATTTGCATAATTTTTTTTTGTTACAAGCAGCTAGCACTTTGCTAGCTGCTTGTAACTTCCGATCGCCGCCGCTCGCCGCCGATCCACCGCAATCCGCCGCGCCGTATCGCTTCCCTCCGCCCCAGACCCCTGCGCTGCCTGGCCAATCAGTGCCAGGCAGCGTTGAGGGGCGGATCGGGATTCTCTATGAAGTCCCGACGTCCATGACGTCAGTGACATCATCCCGCCTCGTCGCCATGGCAACCGGGGAAGCCCTGCAGGAAATCCCATTCTCAACGGGATTTCCTGCATACTCTGATCGCGGAAGGCGATCGGAGTGGGTGGGGGGATGCCGCCGCTCAGCGGCTATCATGTAGCGAGCCCTCGGCTCGCTACATGATTTAAAGAAAAAAAAACTCCTGCGCTGCCTCCTTGCCGGAGGAATTGAACCGGCAAGGAGGTTAAGTATTAATTATAAATGGGGGGAGTATTTAGTATAAATGGGGGTGTATTTAGTATAAATGGGGAAGTATTAATTAAAAATGGGGGAGTATTAAGTATAAATGGCGGAGTATTTAGTATAAATGGGGGTGTATTCAGTATACGAGGAGTATTAAGTATTAATGGGGGAGTATTTAGTATAAATGGGGCTGTACTTAGTATAAATGGGGGAGTATTAAGTATAAATGTGGGAGTATTTAGTATAAATGGGGGAGTATTAAGTATAAATGGGGGAGTATTTAGTATAAATGGGGGAGTATTCTGTATAAATGGGGGAGTATTAAGTATAAATGTGGGAGTATTTAGTATAAACGTGGGAGTATTTAGTATAAATGTGGGAGTATTTAGTATAAATGGGGGAGTATTTAGTATAAATGGGGGAGTATTAAGTATACATGGGGGAGTATTTAGTATACATGGGGGAGTATTTAGTATAAATGGGGGAGTATTTAGTATAAATGGGGGAGCATTTAGTATAAATGGGGGAGTATTTAGTATAAATGGGGGAGTATTTAGTATAAATGGGGGAGTATTTAGTATAAATGGGGGAGTATTAAGTATAAATGGGGGAGTATTTAGTATAAATGGGGGAGCATTTAGTATAAATGGGGGAGCATTTAGTATAAATGGGGGAGTATTTAGTATAAATGGGGGAGTATTAAGTATAAATGTGGGAGTATTAAGTATAAATGGGGGAGTATTTAGTATAAATGGGGGAGTATTTAGTATAAATGGGGGAGTATTTAGTATAAATGGGGGTGTATTTAGTATAAATGGGGGAGTACTAATTATAAATGGGGGAGTATTAAGTATAAATGTGGGAGTATTAAGTATACATGGGGGAGTATTTAGTATAAATGGGGGAGTATTTAGTATAAATGGGGGAGTATTTAGTATAAATGGGGGAGTATTAAGTATAAATGTGGGAGTATTAAGTATAAATGGGGGAGTATTTAGTATAAATGGGGGAGTATTTAGTATAAATGGGGGAGTATTTAGTATAAATGGGGGTGTATTTAGTATAAATGGGGGAGTATTAATTATAAATGGGGGAGTATTAAGTATAAATGTGGGAGTATTAAGTATACATGGGGGAGTATTTAGTATAAATGGGGGAGTATTTAGTATAAATGGGGGAGTATTTGGTATAAATGGGGGAGTAGTTAGTATAAATGGGGGAGTATTTAGTATAAATGGGGAGTATTTGGTATAAATGGGGGAGTAGTTAGTATAAATGGGGGAGTATTTGTTATAAATGTGGGAGTATTAAGTATAAATGTGGGAGTATTAAGTATAAATGGGGGAGTATTTAGTATAAATGGGGGAGCATTTAGTATAAATGGGGGAGCATTTAGTATAAATGGGGGAGCATTAAGTATAAATGGGGGAGTATTTAGTATAAATGGGGGAGTATTTGGTATAAATGGGGGAGTAGTTAGTATAAATGGGGGAGTATTTGTTATAAATGTGGGAGTATTAAGTATAAATGTGGGAGTATTAAGTATAAATGGGGGAAGCTGCGCCTTTTCTGGCTGTTCCCTCCCCGATGCGTCACTCTAAGCGTGTGTTACGCTTAGAGTGACGTCATGTAAACAAACTCATCTTGTGGCCAAAAAGTAAAACTACAACAAAAAGTAAAAAAAATTTAAATCAACACACAATTACATTAAAAAAATATGGTTTACATCCCACCCTCCCAAAAATACCCAAATAAAATGTTTAATATAAAAAAAAAAAACATAACAATAAAAAAAAAAACATGTAAATATTTACCTAAGGGTCTAAACTTTTTTAATATCAATGTAAAGATGAAATATTTCTATATTTTTTTTATATTAAACTTGTAAATAGTGCAATGCAAAACGGAAAAAAATGCACCTTTATTTCCAAATAAAATATTGTCGCCATACATTGTGATAGGGACATAATTTTAAAGGTGTAATAACCGGGACATATGGGCAAATACAATACGTGAGTTTTAATTATGGAGGCATGTATTATTTTAAAACTATAATGGCTGAAAACTGAGAAATAATGAATTTTTTCCGTTTTTTCTTATTCTTCCTGTTAAAATGCATTTACAGTAAAGTGGCTCTTAGCAAAATGTACCCCCCAAAGAAAGCCTAATTGGTGGCGGAAAAAACAAGATATAGATCAATTCATTGTGATAAGTAGTGATAAAGTTATAGGCTAATGAATGGGAGGTGAACATTGCTCAAGTGAAAACGACGGAACGCGAATGGGTTAAAGACTAGTGAGGTAAATTACCGACTTGCGTGGTAAATAACTCAAATTCAATTCACAAAGTAATTAAAAATGGTTTAGAAGATATTAATGGTTTTCAGCTAGCACCATTTGTATGTTAATTTTATGCACCTTGGACTTGCACTTTACTTGTCAGTATAATAAAAAAAAAATTATCTGTATCACACCCTTATTCATCCATTTTTCCGGCACTGCAACACTCAATCAAATACCAAATGAAACACTTTGCGATTCCTTAAAGTACCAAAAGAAACATCGCAAGAGGAAAGAATCTTTGTAAATTGTCATGCAGTTTTTCAGTACCAAACTTACTGCATGTGTGAAGATCTTAGTGAATACTCAATTTAGATGAGGTAAATTAGAGAGCATTATTAGAGATGGCCCGAACCTCCGATTTTCGATCGCGAACCGGTTTCGCGAGCTATCGCAAAAAGTTTGGTTCACGCGAACTTCTGCAAACCGCAATAGACTTCAATAGGGAGGCGAACTTTGAAAACTAGAAACACTTATGCTGGCCACAAAAGTGATGGAAAAGATGTTTCAAGGGGTCTAACACCTGGAGGGGGCCATGGATGAGTGGGATAGACGCCAAAAGTCCCGGGAAAAAATCTGAATTTGACGCAAAGCAGCGTTTTAAGGGCAGAAATCACATTGAATGCTAAATTGCAGGCCTAAAGTGCTTTAAAGCATCTTGCATGTGTATACATCAATCAGGGAGTGTAATTAGAGTACTGCTTCACACTGACACACCAAACTCGCTGTGTAACGCACCGCAAACAGCTGTTTGTGTAGTGACGGCCGTGCTGGACTGGTGCGCACCATGGCCAGATTGCTCTTCCTCACTCAGTGATGTCAGGTAATGTCTGACTGCCTTATCAACCTTCAATGGTTCTTTGTATAACATAGTTAAAGCTTACATCTATTATTTTAAATTACTTTTTCTGCTGGCTGTTCACTGCCTGTAACGAGAATCTGTTATGAAGGGCAAGTCTGCCATTGCGAGTGACCACGGGTAATGGCCGGGGAATCCTGGTTCGATTCCGGTCCGGAGTGGGAGCCTAAGAAATGGCTACCACCACCACACATCCAAGGAAGGCAGCAGGCACGCTGTGGGCAAAGGAGCAGGAATGGCTAACACACACATCCAAGGAAAGCAGCAGGCATGGCATGCAGGTCCCGCATATTACAATGTGCACCTGTCACACACAGACAGATACCGGACAGGCAGAGTGACTCTGCGTGCACTCACGTAGGTAGGTGGGTGCACTGTGAACAACAGGTAGGTAGGTATATGCAGTAATGGGTATTACAATGTGCACCTGTCACACACACAGGTAGTCACTGAATGTGGTGGGCCTGGCAGTGGCACACACACAGTATGAATTATCAAGGCTGTCTATGCAACACAAGTGTCAGTGGGCCACACAGAAAAAAAAATAGATCACAAGAACAAGATTAGCTCTCAAAGAGCTGTTGTGGGGTGCTATTTTAGCAATAAGAATCAGCCAGGAGCAAGCAAACAAGCATACAAGAGCCTAACTAATCTTTCCCTATGAGAGAGTCTGACTGCAGCAGCTTTCCCTTATCTCACTATTGAGGGCACAGGAGTGAGTATAATGGCCGGCGCTGCCTGCCTTTTATAATGGGGGGAGTGGCTCCAGGAGGGAGTGTACCCTGATTGGCTACAATGTGCCTGCTGACTGTGATGTAGAGGGTCAAAGTTGACCCTAATGGTGCACTATGGGGGCGAACCGAACTTCCGGAAAAGTTTGCGGTTTTCCGCGATCGCGAACCCCGGAAGTTCGCCGGGAACCGTTCGCCGGCAAACCGTTCTGGCCTATCTCTAAGCATTACATGTTTACCAAACAGGTCTTAGTGAACTGCCTCTCCCCCCCCCCCGTCCCCCCCAAAAAAAGACCTAATAACAGCACCACTATTCAGTAAATAAGCCAGTTCCTCAGGCAGACCCAACATGTATTGCAGTGACAACACAGGAACCTGGTAAGAAATCTCATTAGTCTAACTAGGAAATCTCAGTGGTAGATTTGAAGAGGAGTTTTAACCCAGTATTAAACTTCATCCCAGTCAGTAGCTGATATACTCTTTCCCACAAACGTTTACCTTTTCTCAAATAGATTATCAGGGACATCTGTATGGCTGATATTGTGGTGAAACACCTCCCACAGTGTGATGTCAGGGCCATGGCCCTCACAGTTTTCTGTGAACCTCCTTGCATTGTGGGAAGTAACAGCTGTTTCTCCAGCAGTATCTCCCTCTGTGCATAAACTATCAGAAACAAACATTTTGCAGAAATTGCCTGGCAGGGCTAAAGATGTTTGTGCCTGTGAAATTTCATAATGTAAATCAAGACAAAACAAGACAAAAAAACATTTAGGGCTCTTTTCCACTATGAAATGCGATCGCGATTGCGATCATGATTCCGATCGCAATCGCAATCACGTTTCAATTTCCACCATGCGATTGCGATTGCGATTGAGCTACTATACTCATTATAGTCCAGCTCAATCGCATACAAAACGCGGCAGGACGACGATTGCGCTTTGACCAAAATCGCATCGCAATCGGATCGTACTAATGGAAATTGCTGCTGCAGTTTCCATTAGTTTAATGTAACTTGCGATTTGCGATCAGAAGCAAATCGCAGGCTAGTGGAAAAAGGCCCTGCGCTTTTATCTTGGTGGACTCAAAGCGCCAGATCTGCAGCCACTAGGGTGTGCTCAGTGGGCAGTAGCAGTGTTAGTGAGTCTAACCCAAGGACTCCTTACTGAATAGGTGCTGGCTTACTGAAAAGGAAGAGCTGAGATTAAAAACCCTGGTCTCCTGTGTCAGAGGCAGAGCCCTTAACCATTATCATGGAGAGGAAAGATTTTACTACGGGCAAACACTAAGTAAATACTTTATAAATAAATACATAAAAAATAAGCAATTTTATTCACTACATTATTTTTACTGCAGTTCCTCTTTAAAGATGTTTTTACTAGGGTTCCTAGAATAGCACTAATAAGAAAGTGTAGGGATTCCTGTCAAAGAGCATGTTTGAATCTGCTGCAAGTAGTGATGGTCATGTCTAGGAAAACTCCTGGAGATGCATGTGATCAGTTTGGTCAGGTGATAGGTACGTAAGCAGGATGTGATCATAGCAAATCAAAGCTTTGCAAATCCATCTGTTTATTAATGGTCTGCATTTATCTTGAAAGAAGCTTCTACTAACCCTGTGTAGAATAACAATGTAAGAAACTAGGTATAAACAGTTAAAGGAAATTTGAACTAAAAGGAATATGATTTTTGATTTGGTCTAACTTGTAAAGACCCAGGCTGTACATAAACAGTATATTTGTGTAAAGTTGCTTCACTAACCACATTTATTCTGAAAAATATGATTTATGTATATAATCTACCACATATCCAGGTTTATTGTCTTCAAAACTAATTAACGTTGGATTCAATCTCCATATTCATGAGGGGGGAATGATGAGAGGCAGCTTTGCCTGGGGCATGAAAATTAGCCAAAAATCGCCCTGCCTGCTAGAAGCATGCAGTCAGTGAAATCAACGAGGAACCAGCACAGTTGATCTCAGTCTAGGACAGTGATTCAGAAGCTATTAGCTATGAGATATAATATGATTCACAGTCAAAAAATATTAATTGATCCCCACCATACTCTTTATATCAGCTTTCAGTCAAATGAACAATTTTGGCAGCCAGAACACACTGATTAAAGGATGTTCTGAAGTGCCAAGAAGTAAAACAAAAATAACATGGTACGTGTCTGATACTACTTGAAATCCTACTTGGCATATTTCAGTGCAGCTCAAAGGAAAATTAAAAATTTCAGGATGTACATTTGCTAATATAAGAAAAACGACAGTGACAGCATTCACTATTTCTGACGATTTCTTGACCTACCATCATGCAGCTCTGCAAGCACCCATAGGCAAGACTGTGAAAAATAGTTTCTCATCTTCTTAGTACCACTGATGTTCATTCTGTTGATAAAGGTACTGTCTCGTTTACATGTAATAAACTGGTTTATCTTAAACTCTTTCCCATTGCTAAAGGATGGTACGGCATTTGTCTTGACCCCTCCCCCCCCCTACATTCTCTGTACACTTTGCAAGACCTGCAGGGAAAAAAAACAGATGTCAGCTATCCCGGCATGCGGCAAGCTTTTTTGGGTTCAACGCTAGGGGCGAGGATTTGCCTTAAATTTTGGGTCCTTCTGTATATGAATTTGGGGTTTTTTGGGATGATGGTTCTGAGCATATGGTCAATTTCCAAGATTCCCCAATATTTCTTAACCATATTTTGTAAACTTCTAAATTGTGTGCTATATCCCAGAATGAAAGCTAGGTCATACTCACCCTCATCAGTGTACCTGGGTTTGTCCTCCTGAAGAGTTTTCCTCTCCATATCTCTAATATTTCTATATGCTCCAGATCCTGTGCATGGTACCCGTTTTCCACAAACCTGTCCTTCAGGGTGTTGGTCTGTGCATTATAGTCATCCATATCGAGGAACTGCCCTCTTGGTATGCCCCGTATCCAGGATGGATGATGGCAACTCACAACTGATATATAGCCCTTCCTGTCTGTTTCTTAAAAAAAAACTTTGGGTATTAACATGCAAGAAAGAAAGTATCAAGTGCAAATCACTGCTATGCATCAATTTCAGTTCTTAATAAAAATTAGTGTTGCTTTATCATAAGTCCATTATTATAGGGTAGATTATCTACCATCACCAGGGCACCCTTTGGGGAACAAACTCACCAAAGATCAAGGACCATTGTTAGGTTGGTCAATAGCGCTCTGTCATCGGGATCCTCCGTGTCAGGGTCCCAGTCCCTTGTGCTTCATTATATATAGTGGTATAGCAATCTCAAAGCAAAAAGCTTCCATAATTTTTTTTTTTGTAAATTATTTTTATTAAAGATTTTCTTTTAGAAACCTTACAAAACATGTAAATACATTGAGACCCAAGCTCCAGCACACGCAGGTGAGGAGATAAGAAGGAAAAACTTGCTACAAGAAAAGATATATAATCCATCGATCACATGAGATGGTCAGAGCACAGCCTTGAGAAACAGAATACAAAGGATTCGGTAACAACCCTATAGCCAACCCACTTTAACCCCACAAAGAGAGAGGAAAAAAAAACACCCAGGTTAACCAAAGAATAATGTATTGCGGTTCTTAATATGTAAGAGGAGACAGAGACAATGAACATATTTGGAATGGAAAGGGACAGATTCCCCCCACCCCATCCACTCCAAAAGGTATATTGCCGTTATGTGGTATCTTTATTCAGCGTCCAGGGGCCCCAAACCTTTTTAAATTTATGAGCACAGCCTCTTGCAATATAAGCCGCTTTGTATAAGTGGAGGGAATTATTTATTAGTTTTTTCCAGTACTGGGTGAATGGCGGAGAAGGTTGTTTCCACTTAAGTACAATCGCTTTTCTATAATGGAATAGGAGTAGGCCAATTAAGCTCCTTTTTGCTCTGGTTGGAGCAAGGGTATGTATATTCCCAAGTAGACAGCTTCCATAACTTAGTACTGGTTTGTAAAAATATAACTTTATTTGTTAAAAAAAAAAAAAGCACTCACATATTTCTCCAGGTTACGAAGACTTTAGACAAGGTGAATACCGCTCATCCCACCACTCCTCTGACAGTGCTCGACCTGGCCCGCAAAACCAAGAAATCAAAGTAAAGGAAGAAGGGTCCGCACTTGTCACGAGAAGCGAACTTTATTGAAGGACGTATCCATGAACAGCCAAGGCAACATCTATGCAGCTAACATGTTTCGGACAACCTGTCCTTAATCATAGCTAACATGATTATGGCTAAGTGGCAAGATAAGTAGGAGTCCCAATGCATTGTAGACGCCCATCACTCCGCCTAAAAGTAAGAGGGAGGAGTGAAACAATGAAGATGGGCGAGTGCACTGGGATAACTAACAGTAATGCCAGATCAGCATATGTAAAAATATACAAATATACAAAAAATACAAAATTGTTTTACATAAAATATATAAAATATGTAAGATCACAAAATACATAAGGAACACATATAACCCCATGAGCATAGACAGAAGTAACACTGTACATGATTGACAACAAAGAATGGTGGCTCTCAAAACAAGTGACATCGCACGGAGATGGGACATGATAAGAGAATGGACGAGAGGGGGGGAAGAGAAAGAGAGGGGGGGGAGGGCGGGAAATGGGGGGGTTGGGAAGGAGGGGAAGGAGGAGGGGAAGGAAGGCAAAAGGAGGGGAAAGGGGGGACAGGGAAAGGGGGGGGGGAAGAAGGAAAGGAAAGTAACCAAGGAATGAATATCCTACTTATATAATAGCTGCCAAGTCCCATCTAGCATTCATGCCATGTGGGGCCCTGGTGTTCATTTGAAAAATCCATAGAGCTTCCTTCCGTAGCAACTTTTTATATAAGTCACCCCCCCTTTTTGTAATAACCACCCTCTCAATCCCACAAAATGAAAAACTCGTCATGTCCCCCTTGTGAACCTCTCGAAAATGTTTAGCCACATTCGTAATGTTAGAAGTGTGCCAGGCAGCACCCAGGTAGTGTTCAGCTATTCTCTGTCTCAAGGGCCGGGTCGTGCACCCCACATACTGTAACGAACAAGCTCCACAAGTAATGAGGTACACAACATAGCATATGAGCATATTATGAGACAATATTATGAAACTAGAGATCATGATCACCGATATAAAACGTACCAAGTACATTAGAGATACTGAGGATTATTCTAAGAATGTTGTATATGAGTGGGGTCGTTGGGAGAGCACCCATAGATCGCCCAGGCCATATCGAAACAGATCACGATCGAGAGACAAACGAGGACGCAGGGTCAGTTTCAGTTCACCAGAGATTATTGACAGCCGTGCACCATCTGGCACTGCTGTCATTCCAAAACAGGTTAGTGGTGGCCGTGATTAGTGTTGGGCGAACAGTGTTCGCCACTGTTCGGGTTCTGCAGAACATCACCCTGTTCGGGTGATGTTCGCGTTCGGCCGAACACCTGGTGGTGTTCGGCCAAACTGTTCGGGTTCGCCCGAACGGCTCATTGCCTGGCCGAACAGGGCCCCTGTTCGGCACGAACAGGGCCCTGTTCGCCCGAATACTGGCCCCCTATGGGGTCGCAGGCATAAGGGGGGAGCATGCCCCGATCGCGGGGGGGGGTCGGAAATTCCCCCCACCCCCTCCGCTAGCGCTCCCCCCTCTGCCCGCTTCCCCATTCAAAAGTTAGGAAGTGAAACTGTACCTGTGCGGCCGGTAGTGGGTGACTGGCAGTGGGCGGCACTATGGAGAGACTGAGGAGGAGGAGGAGTCCGGAGAGTGACGCGTTGAGGGAGGCCGGGCAGTGGGCGGATCAGCAGTAGTACCGTACTACTGCTGATCCGCCCACTGCCCGGCCTCCCTCAACGCGTCACTCTCCGGACTCCTCCTCCTCCTCAGTCTCTCCATAGTGCCGCCCACTGCCAGTCACCCACTACCGGCCGCACAGGTACAGTTTCACTTCCTAACTTTTGAATGGGGAAGCGGGCAGAGGGGGGAGCGCTAGCGGAGGGGGTGGGGGGAATTTCCGACCCCCCCCCGCGATCGGGGCATGCTCCCCCCTCATGCCTGCGACCCCATAGGGCCCCCAAAAGCGGGATGTTCGGGGAGTTCGGGGTTCGGCCCGAACATGCCGAACATTGCGGCCATGTTCGGCGAACTTTCCCGAACCCGAACATCCAGGTGTTCGCCCAACACTAGCCGTGATCAGTCACAGAACAGATCACAGGCTCAAGGGGTGCATATAGGGCAAGCTGTTGTTGAAAAAAACTTACAACACCAGCCAGCTTATTACAAAAGACAGAAACATTTCAAAAAGAAAGGGGGCAGGGCAAGAAAACACGACGAGCAGGTGTAAAAAACCGTAAAACTTGTCAGCCGAATGGAGATGTGGGTGACCACAATAATAATGTTGTGAACCTGTCCAAATATGTTTTAAGTGAAACAGAAATAAAGATTCTTTCAAAGGGTCTGTCGTTTGCACCCACCTGTCATTTCAATCTATTTGACACCATTCTTGATGTTAATCGATTTGTTCGAACCTTACTACTTAGGAAGCACTTTGATCGTGAACAGGAGGCCCAACAGCTAGAGGGTTCTTCACATGGCTTTAACATACATAATATTGGTAATTTTGCCGATACTCATGCTAGGTGGACTTTAGATAAGTTGATGTCTGCCAATACAGGTTTGGTGACCTTAGAGGACGCCAAGCAGATTCAGGTGAAGAACCCCGACTTCTACCCATTCTCCGAAAGAACGTCTCATATTGAGAACTTTAAGGAGTTGGTGGAAAAAGAGCTGATTAAATTGGCTGGCAGTCCGATCCAGGTGGGTATACCTAACATCACCGCACCCGAGCGTGCCGCCATTAAGAATTTACAATCAAATGACAAAATTGTTATTAAAAATGCTGATAAGGGTGGATCGGTTGTGGTGATGGATAGGGAGGCCTATAGGGAGGAAGCTTTACGACAACTCAAGGATAGGGACACTTATCTAGCTTTAAAGGCAGATCCCACACAAGCATTTTTGGGGAAATTGTCAAGTCTTTTGTCTTGTGGAGTAAGTATGGGCATTTTTGACCATAAAATGGCAGCTTATTTGGAGGTAAAAGCCC
This sequence comes from Hyperolius riggenbachi, assembly GCF_040937935.1. Classification (NCBI taxonomy): domain Eukaryota; kingdom Metazoa; phylum Chordata; class Amphibia; order Anura; family Hyperoliidae; genus Hyperolius; species Hyperolius riggenbachi. Next base: position 128,307,828 of record NC_090652.1, on the reverse strand, counting down.
CTGTGGTGCCCATTTTTCACCATCTGCCTAAAATCCACAAACCGGGCTCTCCCCCAGAGGGCAGGCCCATTGTGGCCGGCATTGGTTCTCTGGGGGAGCGCCTGGGGTGTTGGGTTGATTCCCTTCTACAGCCTCTGGTAAGACGGCTGCCGGGTTATTTGAGGGACACCAAGCACCTTCTGGCTAGTCTGGAGGATTTTCATTGGCGGGATGATTATCTATGGGTCACTATAGATGTCAAGTCATTGTATTCTTGCATCCCTCATGCACAGGCTTTAGAGGCCCTGGATTTCCATCTCGCAAATTATTCTGACTACCCGGTGGATGTTCGTACATTTATCCTGATGGCCGTCGAGTACCTCCTGACCCACAATTATTTTATGTTTGACGGCAGCTTCTTCCTTCAGAGGCGAGGTGCCTCTATGGGTGCCAAATTCTCACCATCCCTTGCTAATCTCTATATGGGGTGGTGGGAGGAGCGCTATATTTTTGGGGGAGGCTGCCGTCTGTTAGAGAATGTCGTGTGGTACGGGAGGTACATCGACGACCTGTTATTGATTTGGAGGGGTGGCGTTCATGAGGTTGACTTGTTGTTGGATTATTTCAACAGCAACAACTTGAACCTCCAGTTCACTTATCAGGTTGGCCAGGATTCGATTAGCTATTTGGATCTTGTGTTGAGGGGAGATGATAGCCAAGGGAACATCCTTACATCCACGTATAGAAAACCCTGTAGTGGAAATACTGTCTTGAGAGCGGACAGCTGTCATCCAGCACACACCATCCGTGGTATTCCTCTGGGCGATTTCACACGAGCCAAACGTAATTGTTCTGATAGGAGTAGTTTGCCTCAAGAACTGAATATCGTAGAAAATCGATTGAAAGCTAGGGGATATCCCGGATGGTGTGTTAAACAAGGCAGGTCAAGAGTTGCCAGAAAATCTAGATCAGAGCTAATCAATTCTTCCCCTCACTCAGACCAACAGGAGTCTTCTAGACTCACATTTGTTACCTCATATTCCATGGAATATAAACAAGTAACCGATATCATGAAAAAATATCTTCCGATTTTACAGGTAGACGGTGACCTCTCACAAGTTTTGGGGGGTGGTGTCAAGTTTGCTAGTAGACGTGCCCCTACCTTAGGGCGACTGCTATCTCCTAGCTTATTTTGCTCAGGGTCTTCGAGGAAAACTTGGTTGTCCACAGTGGGTTCCTACAAATGTGGCGTTTCCACTTGTAGATATTGTCATACCCATAGGACTTCCAAAACCGCTGCCTCTGTCTCAAATGGCCGGGGGTTCAAAATCAGACAATTTATCAATTGTGGCACTTGCTATGTTGTGTACCTCATTACTTGTGGAGCTTGTTCGTTACAGTATGTGGGGTGCACGACCCGGCCCTTGAGACAGAGAATAGCTGAACACTACCTGGGTGCTGCCTGGCACACTTCTAACATTACGAATGTGGCTAAACATTTTCGAGAGGTTCACAAGGGGGACATGACGAGTTTTTCATTTTGTGGGATTGAGAGGGTGGTTATTACAAAAAGGGGGGGTGACTTATATAAAAAGTTGCTACGGAAGGAAGCTCTATGGATTTTTCAAATGAACACCAGGGCCCCACATGGCATGAATGCTAGATGGGACTTGGCAGCTATTATATAAGTAGGATATTCATTCCTTGGTTACTTTCCTTTCCTTCTTCCCCCCCCCCCCCTTTCCCTGTCCCCCCTTTCCCCTCCTTTTGCCTTCCTTCCCCTCCTTCTTCCCCTCCTTCCCCCCCCCCTCTGTCTTTCCCAACCCCCCCATTTCCCGCCCTCCCCCCCCCTCTCTTTCTCTTCCCCCCCCCCCCTCTCGTCCATTCTCTTATCATGTCCCATCTCCGTGCGATGTCACTTGTTTTGAGAGCCACCATTCTTTGTTGTCAATCATGTACAGTGTTACTTCTGTCTATGCTCATGGGGTTATATGTGTTCCTTATGTATTTTGTGATCTTACATATTTTATATATTTTATGTAAAACAATTTTGTATTTTTTGTATATTTGTATATTTTTACATATGCTGATCTGGCATTACTGTTAGTTATCCCAGTGCACTCGCCCATCTTCATTGTTTCACTCCTCCCTCTTACTTTTAGGCGGAGTGATGGGCGTCTACAATGCATTGGGACTCCTACTTATCTTGCCACTTAGCCATAATCATGTTAGCTATGACTAAGGACAGGTTGTCCGAAACATGTTAGCTGCATAGATGTTGCCTTGGCTGTTCATGGATACGTCCTTCAATAAAGTTCGCTTCTCGTGACAAGTGCGGACCCTTCTTCCTTTACTTTCTCCAGGTTAGTTGCGCTTAGAGTAATTATTACGGGCTTTCCCCCACTGCCTTCCCGGTTAAGACTTGCCGCTGCTCTAACACACCATCTCTCATTTCTCACATTCGTCTCTCACATTCCCTCGCTTGCTTCTCACAGTGCGCTGCTCTGTTTCCTGGTTCATCTAGGCAGGAGCCAATGGATATATAGTGGATTATAGTGGATTATAGTGAAACTGTACAAATAAGGCACCAGACTATACAGTATGTACATATATACCTAATACACCTCCCACATGTGGTATATTTTGAAACAGGGAATGGCACAGAGGGTGACATTACAATCAGGGCAGTAGAAGCATGATTCCTTTCAGACTTTTTTCCCTTTGCTATCAGTCTTAGGTGGCAGGCAGAAAGTAGTCAAAATCCAGGCAGAGGTCAGTGCAGATGGCAGGCAGAGAATAGTCAAAATCCAGGTAGAGGTCGGTACAGGTGGCAGGCAGAAAGTTGTCAAAATCCACCCCCCGATGATGTCATGCTGATCGTGTACCACCGTACGGCAGCTGATTGGCTACCAGGATCCGGGAAGAAGAGAGAAGTTGGGGATCCTGGTGACAGGCAGGGGAGCCCTGGAGTCCCGCTGCACAGCCCCGATCGCGCGTGGGACCCAGGTAAGCAGCAGGAGCTGCCATTTTAGCTAGCCTGATAGTAGCTCGGGCTTACCGCTCCCAGCTTCTAATTCTTAATATGGACCTAGGTTAATGGTTGTAGCCGATCATAACAGTACGGCTACAACTATTGGTCATTTGAGCATCGGGGTTATGAGGTTCGTTTTAGGCACTTATCAGGAATTATGGTTAAGCATTAGATTGGAGGTTAAGGTTAGGGGCTTACAGGGAAGGTTAGGGATAGGCATTACATGGTGGCCAGGGATAGGCATCTACAGCAGAAGGTTCAAGTGAGAATGGGTGTTGGGTACTGCATATTAAAATATCAGTAACTGAAATTACCAATATTTACTAATATTGGCACCATCTGGCCTCAACTCATGCGGTGCTACTGCAATACGTACTCCTGTCAGGGAGGGGCTTTTACAGCACATAAGTGTTTAGGTGCATAAATCTTTCGTACATCTGTAAGTAAGCTCCCGTGCATGCAGGAGTAAGCTTTTGAGCACAGCATGTAAATCAGAGCCAGATTTATTTCGCAAAGTACAATGGGTGTTATACCCAGAATTGGTTTTGGCACACTTCGGGCCAGTGATGGTACAGTAAACATACAGTTCTGGTATAGTATACATAGGATAGTCATAGACAAAACACATAAAATATGGCAGGGGGAAAAAAAACATGGCAGGGGGTAGTCTGAGTGAGCATAGATGCCACCTCCGGTGCTCAACTGCTCTGCAGCGATTCAGATGCCATGCACTCTGTCCTTGGGGAAGGGCAGAGAGAGAAGGAGTCCCCCTAGAATTGTGGCAGTGACCTGACTGGCAACTGTCCTGGCTGACTGGCCTGGCCATAGTCCCCCCATGAGCAAGTCTGGCATGGAGGGGGCAGCGATGGAGGTTGCATGTCCTGGCATGGTGGACTAGAGGCTACCGCTACTGGGACAAGGGTGGACTCTCTCTCTTTGCAGAGATTGCTAGAGGCCGGTGGCTACTGTGGTGGACTGGCAGCTGGTGGATTTCAAACGTGGCAGTGCGCCTACCCATAAATTTAGCCTCGGGCTTGCAGCCTACTCTGGAGCGGTGGGTGAGGAGCCCTGGAATCTGAACAGATGGTGACTGCAGGTGGAGGGGACCTGACATAGGGAAAGCATGACTTCCCAGGGGCCATGCTGGGATGCTGAGACCCAAGTCCCCTACAGTCTGGACCAGAGAGTGGCACCGGCGCTATGCTGCCAAAGTACTGGGTCCGGATAGAGACAGCAGTGTAATGGTTCCGGCAGTGGCGGCAGGCACCACATTGTCCGATGTCCTGGAACTGGTTCTCAGTGGTCGCAGCTGGGGCAGCAGTGGTGGCTGGAGTCTTATGGATGATTAGCTGTAGCCCATGTGGTGAGTCTCAGAGCAGACCAAGTGTTGCAGCAATATAGTACGGGGTCCTCTGGAGCTGCACTTCAACATCCTGGCAGGGGGTACCAGAAGAGGGTAGTATTGTAGGAGGTGTTTGGGGGGAAAGGGGCCAGAGCCCAATGGCTGTAGCAGCAGTCTATGGCACCATCAACAGTATGCAACATTATGCAACATACGCGAGACTCCAACTACAGACATAAAGCCTGCCTGGCATTGCTGCGCACACAGATCCAAGTGCATGCAGGAAAGCTGCAGCAGAGCCAGGATGGCTTTCACAATCTGAAAAGTGTACAAAAAAGCAAGATTTTTTCAAATATTGTAAACGTGATTAAACATTCTGGCATTAATATATTTTTGTACTGATGCAGATAAAGTCCTTGGTGAATGATCTCACTATTATGAACCACTACCTTTTACATCTTTGGGGACTCTATGAAATATTAATTTTCCAGGTTCTTTAACTGACACTTTGAACCCACATTTTAAAGAGCACTACTTTATGACCTTTAGTGGATCTACATTTGAAGGCTATATTTATATGTAATTTTGTCTGTTCTTTTGTTTGCTTGAGCTTAGCATTGCAATGATGTGCCACCATATTTTTCTGTAGCTCTTTGTTTTCTATAACCTGTGTCTGTTATGGTTTGGAAAAACGAATGCTTAGCAACTGGTTACCATGGTCGCAGGATGTCTCTGCATCAAAAGGATTTGATATTTGAGTATAATGGTGCTTGCTTGATATATTTTCTCACTGTGATAACCATGGATCTTGATTAGAGATTCCACTGAGATTAAGGCATTAATCGTGAGAACTGTTTGTTTCGATAAACACACACATTATAGAAAGTGCTCTGATGACAACATATATGAAGGCATAATCAGCTTATGTAGGTAATGCTAAAAAAAAGATGTACAATTATATTAACTAAAAAAAACTCTCCTATTTCTGTGTGGGGAAAAAATATATGAGTTAACTGGTAAATTGTCAGAAAGCATAGCTTAATTACATGATGCTTTGCACGCAAGTTGTGGTATAATTCCCAGCAAAATATGTCAAATTTCAGTGGTTTATGTGAGCTGAAAATAATTAAAAGGGAATAGTAAACCAAATAACAAAATTAAAAATTCAGCAGTCACTTTTAAGTATTTTAACTCAAAACTGATAATATATAGTATAGAATACAAAAGTGTTAAATAAATACCAGATATCGAATTTCCTGGGCTATAGTGCTAGAAGTAAAAACATGATATGACATGACAATATCCCGGTGAGATAAACAATTTAATCTATAGTCCTACTCCTAAAGGAACTCCAAGCACTTCTGTAGCTTTTGCTCTCATATTTAATTTGATGCCTGAATCGCTGTTCTACACCACATCATTTTTGATCGATTTCAATTTAAAAATCGCGGCTGCCATCTTGGCTATGTTATAACTTCCGGGTCACTCCTGTCTTCTCTGTTTGAGAAGTGTATCACTGAATGAAGCAGGAAGAGGAAGTGACACGCATGGCCATTGCAAGAAGCTCCTCCAGAGGGGTCATAGCACGACTTCGTCTAGCTTAACTACTTGCTGACTGCTCCACGCCATTTGGCGTGAGCAGTGCGGCAGCCCCAGGACCGCTCCACGCCCATTGGCGTGAATGGTCTTCTATGGGGCTAGCAGGAGATCGCGCATACGCTGCACACGCATCTCCTGCTTGGGGGGCGGAGCTCCGCCCTGCCTTTAGTATCCCTGCATCTAAATGCCGTCTATTAGGGCAGTACAGTGCTGCGATCTATGGCAACGCTGTACTGAGGACAGCCATGTGACATGGCTGTTCCCTCCAGAGTGCTGAAGCCTATGACAGCCGATCACAATAATTGGCCAGCAGGGGGAGGGTGGGCGGGGTATTCAAAAAGAAAAAAAATACACATTTTTATTTAAAAAATAATAAAAATAATAATATTTATTTAAAAAAATAAACACTGGAGGGGATGATCAGACCCCACCAACAGGAAGCTCTGTTGGTGGGGAAAAAGAGGGGGGGGGGATCACTTGTGTGCTGTACGGCCCTGCAGCTTGGCCTTAAAGCTGCAGTGGCCCAGTTAACAAAAATTGGCCTGGTCACTAGGGGGGTTTAACACCGCGATCCTCAAGAGGTTAAAGGCATACCCATGAGAGGTGCTCTGATGTCCCTTTAAAGGTGGCTACTCGCAATATGATAAAATGATCCAATTTTATGGCAATTCGATAAAAATGATCAGTTGGCCCAAAAAATGAAAGCTTTTTTCTTTCATACAAGTGAGAAATTCGATTGGGTTTCCCATGTTTTTCAACGTCAGTTGATTGGGAGTGTTGGATTTTTCTGATCAATTTTTATGAAAATTGAATGGTGTAGGGTAGATTGTCAATTTATTAATGTTGACACACAAGCAATTGTTTCAATCTTTTCTTTTTTTCATACTTGGGGAATACTTGAACATACATGTGTGATACTTAGACAATACAATACAGAGGCGCCCATAGAATAAAAGTATCAAGTTAAAAAGGTATAAAATGAGGGGCAAGGGTGGACTTGCCTCCCCGACAAAAACACAACTATTGTATAAGATCAAGAAAAACGGTATTTATTGTTACTCCAAAAACAGTTTGCAACGCGTTTCACGGGTCTCAAGCCCGCTTCCTCAGGCAAAAATACACAAAGAGCAACTTTGAAGTTGTGCACGCTACTGAAGCGCCTCACTACCGTGCACAACTTGATACTTTTACTCTGTTGGCGCCTCTGTAGTGTATTGTCTAATGGCCCGTACTCACGGGCTGCAGAAGTGGCCTGTCGCCAGCACACGTGAGCGTGTGGGCGACAGGCCGGCGACAGCTCCTCGCCAGGTCCCTCCGCGTACACACGCGGAAGAGGGACCAGCGGCGAGACGGAAGCTGTCGCCGACGTTCCTCCTCCCCCCGCCGGAAGCTCCATTTACCACAATGGAGGTTGCTGTCGCTAGTCCGCGTACTCACGCGGACTAGCGACAGTTGCGGGGGAGGTGCGGTGGCAACTGTCGCCATGCGATTGAAACTTTCAATCGCATGGCGACATGAGCGACGGGCGACAGTTCGGGGTGCGCGCGCGCGATGGCCCATACTCACGAGCGACCTGTCGCCGCAACACGCGCGCGCCGCGTGTTGAGGCGACAAAAGTCCCTCGTGAGTATGGGCCATAAGTGATAATTATCCACCTGGTGGATGGGTGTGACCACCCTTCTTTCTTGTTCTACGGAGAGCGACTTCTTAGCCTGAGTGGGGACAGGCCTAATCTCCCCTCTTGCTTTTTGAGTGGTTGCCTGGTCTTGGCAACCCATACTTGTGAGTATTATTCACTACATACCATATATACATTGTATTATCAATAATACACGAATGGGGGCTCTCGATTGTCTACCTTCTTGTTTCTTGTGTGATAGATTGGTCAGATTTTTTATATGCTACAATCAATCAGAACAAATGATAGTAATTCTTGAATTTAAAATGAATTTAAAATATTGTATGGCGAGTGGGTCACTTTTAATACAACTTTCCTAGATCCCTTAGTTGTATTTTATGTTTAAAGGCTAAAAATGTAAGTTTATTTTTTGTATTGTTAAATGAGACAGTCTCTTCATGGTGTACAGTTACCATCTCATCTGACTTGTTTAATCTATTCCCTTCACTATGAGTGTTATAACTTATAGTTGGTTATCAGTGAGAAATGTGTTATAGTCTGACTCAAGTTCGCATAGAGGTGCATTATAATTTAGGCTTGCCATTATAATGCTGAAATGTATTGAAATGTTATGTGCAGTGTGTGGAAGGATTCAGTAACTCTCATATCAGATTTGAAGGAATCCTGAAGGAAGAAAAAAAACGTAATCTGCCTATACACTTATTGAACAGGGAAAACATTAATAACAGGAACATTTTATAATTATTATTGTTAAAGAGGAACGCCAGTGAACATTTTACTGTTGGCAGGTGATGTAGCTGCTGCATGGTTTTTGGCAGTTGGAAACAGCTGTAAACAGCTATTTCCTACAATGCAACAAGGTTCCCAGACAGGAAACTGCCAAAAGTTTGAACTTTTCTTGTGGGAGGGGTTTCTTGTGGGAGGGGTATCACCACAATATCAGTCATAAAGTGCCCCCTAAAGGTCTGTTTGTGAAAAGGAATAGATTTCTCATGTAAAAGGGGGTATCGGCTACTGATTGGGATAAAGTTCAATTTTTGGTCGGAGTTTCTCTTTAAAGCGGTTTAACACCCAGCATTACAACTTTGCTTTAAAAGATTGCTTACAGCTTACAAACTATTATGCCAGATTTTTTTTTTCAAGCAGAAATTCACTGAATGGGTTAAACATGACATTTTAGTGTTGGATTTAACTAGGAATCCGCATCCGTTCTTATCTTTAGTTACAAATGTATCTTTATTTGGAATACAAATAGACCTTTGAAAAGCCTGCCGGGGAAGCCCTCTTTGTTCTCTCAGAGCAGTGTTTGTTTGTTACATTGTAGATAGATACATTTGTAACTAAACAAGCAAGCACGGAGGAGGATTTCTAGCTAAATGCAGCACTAAAATGTCATGTTTAATCCATTCAGTGAATTTCTGCTAAAAAAAAAAATCTGGCATAATAGTTTATAAGCTGTAAGCAATCTTTTAAAGCAAAGTTGAAATGCTGGGTGTTAGACCACTTTAAGAGATACTAATTGCTTCCTTGGTCTACCACTTTGTACATCTCAATATAAGATCAGATTCAAACTGCTGAAAATAAATAAAACATTGGTTGATTGATTAGGTATGTTTGGGGTAATAGATTAGTGGAAGATGGATTTAAGTGAACGATGTACCCATACATCTAACTGAATCTGATCAGAGAGAGAGCTGTTGGCCATCATAAGCCACAGGCCGATTGCTGTTCAATTTCAGCATGAAATCTTGCGGGAATCGGCCTTGTGATACTGTCACACCGCACGCCGGTCCCCTAATGCTTTATGTAGCCGCCAGTGCCCCATGCGGTTATACTTTACCTGCCACTGTCCATGGTTCCGCCGTCCTCATAGTTTCACATTTGTGCCCCCACGTGGTTGCTGGCGTTATAGCTCGTCAAGCATGTGTGTAACGTTACATACGTGCCCCTACGTGCTATTTGCCTGTAGTCACGTGGGGCCAAAATGCAGACATATGACGGACACAGCAGCAGACACTAGCAGACGACATGACAGGTAAAGTATATCTGCATGGGGCACGGGGGAGACCTAAAACACTAGGGGCTTGATTCACAAAGCGGTGCTAACTGTTAGCACGCCTGTGAAAACCCCCTTAGCACGTCTAAACGAGCTTTTCGCGCGTAAAACTTTACGCGCGCACTGCACAGAGCGCAGGGCGCTCCACGTGAAGTGCCCATTGAAGCCTTTAGGACTTTGCGCGCGCAAAACTTTGCGCACAAAACTTTGTGCGCGATCTGATTGAGAAATCTGGTGCTAACCTACTTAGCACCCTGGTTAGCGCGTCTAAAGACTTTAGACGTGCTAAGTAGGTTAGCACCGCTTTGTGAATCAAGCCCTAGGAGGGATGTTTAAATCTATGGGCACCTTAAAGGTACAAAGGAATTGTGAATCCGGATAGAAGGGCCTCAATTTACTACGCATTACTGCATGCAGTCATGCAAAAACAGCTGATTTCACTGAACATCCTGCCAAACATCAATCCTCACTAGTTGGTAATTTAAATGTTTCAGTGCGATAACAGCCTTAGCGAATTGATGTTTGGCGGGCAGTAAAGCCTTAACCTCCTTGGCGGTAACCCAGAGCTACGGTTGGGGCGGAAATCCGCAGCTCAGAGCGGTAACTCCGACCTGCACTTGGGTAGCCGCTGGAGGCCCATACGGGGATTCCCGTATGGGCCGCCATTCTTCTTCCTCTCCTCTGAGGCTCTGCTTCCCCCTGTGAGATTGCCGTCTGTTGTCATGACAACAGCCGGCAATTTCACTTTTTCCAGGTTTTAGGGTCCAAAAGCATGCAAAAAAAATTGCACGCTTTTAGACCCTAAAATCCAGAAAGAATCATACCGCCAAGGGGGTTAAGGTAGCCACACACCATACAATTTTTTTTAAATATCTGTTCAATTCAAGAATAGCAATCAATTTTTCTGACTGATTATAACTATTCAAAAATCTGACCAATGTACCACACACCTATGTTCAATTTTTCCCCAATCATGAATAAAATAATTGAAAGCTCAGAAAAAAATTGATTGGAACTGTACATCAAGTAATTGACAATCCATCACACACCATACAATACTTGATAAAGTTGGTCTGAAATTTCCAACATGTCCAATCTCAGAAAAATTGAAAAAAACAGGAAATTCGATCAGATTTATCAATAAAAAACAAAGAAAAGCTCTCAATTTTTTAACCGATCGAAAATATCAAATTGGTTAAAAATTTGATTTTTTAATTGTATGGTGTGTGGGCACTTTTAGGGCTTGTTAACATTATGAGCGTGTCTGGTTTTTTTATGTGCTGGCGATTTTAGAAATCACCCTAAAAGTGATTGTGCAATGATTTCCTATGAGACTGTTCTCATGTCCTCATTTTAATTTTATTAAAATCGCAAACACGCTACATGTACCATTTTCTGAGCGCTTTGGCTCAATGGAAGGTATAGGGAAATCGCAAAGCGCTTGAAAAAGTGCTTTGTATTGTGATTTCTTGAGCGCTTTTATTTATTAATTTCCGGGTCAAAGAGTTCACTTCCTGGCTAATATCAGGAAGTAAAAAATCGTAGTCGCTCAGCAAAAGTGCTTAGAAAAGCGCTGACAAAAGCGCTTTTCTAAAGGCAAAGCACAGGGAAAAGTGCTTTTAAAAAAAACTCAATAAATCACTCAGCGCTTGCAATAGTGCAGGCAAATTATAATGTGTACAAAGCCTTAGCGAATAATTCATTAAAGCTGCTACCACCTGCCAAACGTCGGTTCACTAAGACTGTTACTGCGCTGAAAAGTAAAATTAACGGCCAATGAGGTAAATGATTGACTTGTGTGGTAAATACCTCAATTAACCTCCCTGATGGTGCATTTCTGGCTGGATTTTAGGTCTAAAAGTGGTACATTTTTTTCAAGAATTTTAGGCCTCCAATTCTGAAGTCTTAACTCACGCAAATATGTCAGAATAAAGGCCTGGTAGACATTCTGCATATAAATAAAAGACTGGAAAACAAAACTGTTGAAATAATTCAATTTATCAATAAACTGAAAAGAAAACAAAACTTTACAAACAAGGCAGCAGATTATGCAGTATGTACATATATGCACCTAATGTACCTCCTGCATATGGTAGATTTTAAAACGAGGAACGGCACAGAGGGCAACATCATAATCGGGGCAGTAGAATCGTGATTCTTTTCTGACTTTTTCCCCCTTCTCGTTAGTCTTTGAGCAGCATACAGCACATGTCCTGGTTGGTTAATTTTTTGGGGGAGTTGGTGGAAAGTATGTGATGAAGTGACGGCCAGTGAGGCGCTCTGAAATCACTACATAGCAGGCATGGCACCCAACTCTTGCACTACTGCAGTCTGGTATTTCAGGCAGATGCACTCTTCCAGATGAATTCAGCGTGTGTTACTGGCCTGTCACTTCGCTGCTTGTGAAGGATCATGTAGGCGTTCCACAAGCTTTGATCCAGGAAATGGCAAGAAATATTTTTGTAGAACTTTTTTTTGCTGCTTCCTTACTGCGGGGTAAAAAATAATCGCCTGGTCGGCTCTGTCCACAATACCCTTGGTGCTGCTGTAGTCCTCCACAACCTGAGGCTTTTGGATTTCTTTACCTCCTCTTGTCCTGGTGGTGACAGGTGTCATGCACTGTGCTCATCCTTTTTGTCATGCAAACGGAGAGCCAGCATTTTCCCCTTTTGCCAAGCAACTATGATCCCAAGTTTTCAGCTTCTGCATGGCAAATGATGCTGATGGCATTTCCCGCCTGTTAGGCCTAGCGGTGCACTAGACATCAGTCTTATGCGTTATGAGGAACTTAAAAAGTTCAGGGGAGCTGTAGAAATTACCAGTGGTCGCAAAATAGCCTTTGTCCAGTAAAGGCTCAACCAGAGACAATACAGAGGATGTCACCACTCCGTAGTCGCTGAACCTGGGGTTGAACTTGGTGCCTTTGCCGATATACAGTATAGTGTTCCTGATGTAAACGGTTGCCGACTCACATAGCTTGTATGACTTTATGCCAAGCGACCGGCTCCCATTTCCTGTTCCTGGAAAAGCGCCCTTGTGGAGAACTAGTTGTTGGGTGGCATAGCAGTTAGTCTCCTCCACTATTTTTTCAATGACCACATCAGTGAAGAAGAGCTGCAGGTAGGCCAGGGCGTTGTGTTCGAAGTCTACCTTCAGGCACCGAAAATGAAACTCAGCTGCTGCGGGGGACTGGAGGATTTTTCCAGGATGGTGCGGACACAGGGTGGCTGCAGGGGGCTGGTTGAAGCCCCAGGTAAGTGAAACTTTTTTTTCAATTCAGTTTAGGTTCCCTTTAACTATCTAACAACTGCGTCACGCCGATGGGCATGACCGCGGCAGCTCCAGGACCGCCTAACGCTGATTGGCATCAAGTCCTGGAGCTGCAGTTTAGCAGGGAACGCGTGCGCGCATGCTCGATCGTTCCCTGCCAGTTCACGGAGCTCTGCTCCATGATCAGCCTGCTAGCCACAATCACAGCTAACAGGATCTTTTCTGCTGAAGGGGGAAAGAAATCCCCTTTGTTTACATTTGTACAGCGCTGTGATCTCCTGCAGTGCTGTACGGCAGACACTCGGCTGTCACCCAGATTGGCTGGGGAATGAAGCCCTTCTGGCTGATGCCTATGAGATGTGGGGATGAGTGTCGATCACCGTCCTATGGCGATTTAGGATGGCACGGGGGGGGGGGGAGGGAGGGAGAGGGAGGAAGGAGGGAGGGAAAAGCCTCCCGTTAATTAAATTGCAGCAGCGATCATAGACCTCCAACAGAGTGTCCTATTAAGGACAATAAAAGGTAGCAAGATCCAGTTGTGTGCTAAGTTGTAGGGCTGTGCAGCAACCCGACCAAGCTGCACAGCCCTGTATTGTGAAAAATGGCCTGGTCACTGTGGGGGTATAAGCCTGAGGTCCTGAAGTGGTTAAAGGAAGTAAAGGTGGGATTCGATTGGTCTATTTTCAAGCTGCATAAAGTTGCATACAAAAATTGCAGATTTCTGCATCAACTCGGAAACATTTGCATCTCATCTATCACACTTTGCTTTCCTTTTAGATTTTAAACTCCGTTAAATCTCCAATTCAGCCTTATTAAAGAGAACCCGAGGTGTGTTTAAAGAATGTTCTCTGCATACAGAGGCTGAATCTGCCTATACAGCCCAGCCTCTGTTGCTATCCCAAACCCCACTAAGATCCCCCTGCACTCTGCAATCCCTCATAAATCACAGCCGTGCTGTGAGGCTGTGTTTACATCTGTAGTGTCAGTCTCAGCTGCTCCCCCGCCTCCTGCATAGCTCCAGTCCCTGCCCCCGTCCCTTCCCTCCAATCAGCAGGGAGGGAAGGGATGCAGGCGGGGACTGAAGTTCTGCAGGAGGCGGGGAGAGTAGCAGACTGACACTATAGAGATAAACACAGCCAGCTCTGACAAGCTGTTTGTCAGCAGCGTGGCTGTGATGTATGAGGGATTGCAGAGTGCAGAGGGACCTTAGGGGGGTTTGGGATAGCAACAGAGGCTGCGCTGTATAGGCAGATCCAGCCTCTGTATGCAGATAATATTCTTCAAACCCACCTCGGGTTCTCTTTAAAGCATGCATTCCACTCCCTGTAGTCATAGAAGTTTAAGTATTTAAAACAATTGTCTAAGAAAAAAATGGCAATCAAATGACCACTGCTGATTCCTGTTGTCCCCCAATGGAGGCATGGCTCCTGTTACAGTCTCCATGAACTGTACTGTCTTTACTTCTTTTGCCAGCAGGCCACCGCACCCCCTTCCATTGACCCCCATGGGAGAGCGATTGAATGCCAGCTGTTTAGGAGAGGTGTAAAACTGCACAGCTCATTGATACCTCTTAGAAAGTGCAGCTTGGGAAAACTCATTGAGGAGATTTTTTTTTAACTCTTAAAGTGTACCTGAAGGGAAAAAGTGCCCCTGGAGGGTACTTACCTTGGGAGGGGAAAGCCTTTGTATCCAGCGCTAGGACCCCCGAAAGTCCGCCAACAAGGGCTTGTCAGCAGTGCTCGCAGCTGCTTTCCCTTGGGCTCTGGCGGAAATAGCTTAACCATGATTGAGTTCGCTCTACTGCACTAGGGATGGTCGGAATGCCAATTTCCGATTCCGCGGTAAATCCGCATTCCGTCATGTACCGATTACCGATTCCGCCTTCCGCTACCAATTTCCGCATTCCAATGCGGAATTTCCGCCGGAAATCGCGGAAATTCCGCCCGACTTTAACATCGATTTTCTCAAGAACTATAAGGTCTTTTTGAAAACTTTTTTTTGCATCTTGTTCAGAAGATTCTGTTTAATAAACCCTAAAAATTTGGTGTTTCTAGGACTTACGGTGGCTTTGCTATTAACTACTAAAGTCGGCGGATTTTTACTGTAATATAAAATGCAGAAAATAGGCAGATGCAGATTTTCTGCATTTTACATTACAGTAAAAATCCACTGACTTTAATGGTTAATAACAAAGCCCCCTTAAGTCCTAGAAACACCAAATTTTCAGGGTTTATTAAACCGAATCTTGTGAACAAGATGCAAAAAAAAGTTTTCAAAAAGACCTTATAGTTTTTGAGAAAATCGATGTTAAAGTCGGGTGGAATTTCCGCGATTTCCGGCGGAAATTTCCGCGATTTCCGGCGGAAATCCGCCTACGGCACTTACATTACCGATTTCCGCATTCCGATGCGGAAATGCAATTTCCGATCGGAATTTCGGAAATTGCATTTCCGCGGAATCCGAATGAGCATCCCTATACTGCACAGGTGTAGACGCCTGGCGCCTTCGAAGCAGAGTGGGCCCGATCAGGCTTGGCTAGCCTGAGCAGAAAACCGCAACTTTGCCTGTGCACACCAGCCACTAGAATTGTTACTGTTTCTCCAGGGGTGCCAGCGCTGGATCGGGGCTTTTGAAGGGGACAGGAGAAGCCCCCTTAGGATCCAGAGGCTTCCTCCTCCTCCCGAGATAAGTATCTGATTTTTTTTATTGTAATCAAAGTTACAGGTTCACTTTAAAGGGTCAGCTGCATAGTGTACTGGAAGGCTGTTGCCTTTGAGGTAGGATTTGAGCCCTTGACCAAGATTCAAATCCTGACTCAAGCCAGTCTGTAAAGCAGTAAGGAGTCTTTGGGCAAAGCTCCCTAAGGAACCTGGTCATCCATGGAGCGTGCCTTTAATAATTAAAGCCCTAAACGCTTTGAGAGCACCAGGAGAAAAGCGCAATATAAATGAGTCTGTCTACTGTGCTTCATTTTTAAAGGGAGTTTGAAGATATTAGTAAAATATAAGGCTATGTAGGGGCTCTTAATATCTATACACAAACTCTTTTCCAATATTTTGCTGTATCTCTCATTTACGTGAACTTCGCCATTGTTCATGGGTCACAAGTCAATTATTCCTGGCAATACTGCTGTTTCTATAGTCTTGCAAGAATGACTAGCATAGCAATGGGATATGTGAATGAGTGCTTGGTGCTTTCTTGTAAGCCAGCTTCTCACGCGCAAAAGAGAAGGCGGTGAGGCATGGCTGATTCCTGCAGGGACAGCAGAAGATAAGCAATTAAGCACAAGCACTAGCCTCGGTGGAAGCATATTTTTTTCAGTAAAACGGCATGTTTGCATTTATGTATTCAAAGCTGATTTTAACTGTATAGTTGCAAAGTTTGCTTTATAAACATATATCAAAACTCAAGACTGAACTACACTTTATATATTTACCATGTTCTGTCCCTTAGTGTATCGTCATCTATGGAATGGAACAACAGATATGTGCCCTCTAGACAGTGGTGATTAGTAAAGGCATGTTAAAATAAAACTGAACTGTAAATAAGCATTCATACAATTCCAAAATTCGTTTCAGGAACCTAAATCTCATCTAAATACATGCCAAGCTTTAGAAAGCAGATTTTAACGGTCATCTCCAGTCCCATTCCAATGACAGCAGAGAGAGGTGGCAGTGCTTCCCAAGACAGGCTGCATCTGAATCACTAACAGCATAGGTGTGCAGAGCCTATAGGCAGGATACATATCTTGCATTCAAAACAGATGCCCCAAATAAACATTTATGGAGGATGCTTCCACAAACAGTTTGCATGCAGAGTGTTCCATACTGGACCCTTCTGCTGTGATGAGGCCATAAAATGGTTTACACATTTTTTAGACAATGGGGGAGAGATGGCAGTGCATCTGAAATGACTACCAACAGAGGTGCAAAAATGTTGGACCCAGCTCTGAAAATGGAGACCAGCGTGCTATAGCTGATTAGAACTCATTGCCAACTGAGATCAAAAATATGTGAATGAGCTTGCAACTTGAAGAAGAATCATGTCGCTTTGAAACAGCGGGCTGTAGTTGCCTTCAGCCTATTCTTGACATGTGATTTTTATTGCATGTTTAATTAAAGAGCTACTTTTCACTAAAGCGGTGCTACTGATACTTGTTTTTACCAACAGAGGTGTGCAGAGCATCCTAGAGGCATATACACACCTTGTATTTAATACAGATGCTAAACTATGCACTAGAGCCCTAACATCTGAATAAAAATGGAATGTAAACATGAAATGAGTGCAGCTAGCCAGGAGGAAAACTTACATTGCCCACCTTGATGCCCGGTGCGCTCCCTCCTGTATCCTTACGTCATCTCCCAGTGATCTGGTGGTTTACGTGATTACAGGGGAGATCGCACTAGCTGGAGATCAATAACACCAAATCTAGCATATCTGCTCCCCATTCACACCTAAGACTAACAAGCATGGCAGGATTTGAGACAAGGCCACAAAGGGCATGGCCTAGGGGACCAGGAAGTAAGGGGCGTGGCAGCAGGCTGGCGCACTCAGGAAGTTAAACTGCCTCACAATTAAACCACTTCTATCAAAGACCCAGCCTGGTGCCACTCTGCATCCACAGGGGTGGGGCACAGGAAGTGGGGAAGCACACAGGATGGGGGAGCACACAGGACAGGGGAGAACAGGATGGGATGGAGGGAGCACAGGATGGGGCAGTGGGCAGGGGGGTTGGTGACAGTGGGTCTTGGGTGGTAAAATGTACAAATCGGACTATGCTAACAAGTAACATGACCCTGTGGAGGGAGAGGTCTAATCGGGTGAAATTTTGACAAACTTCACTTAGGGGTGTACTCATTTTTGTTGCCAGAGGTTTATACACTAATGGCTCTGTGTTGTTATACAAGCTGTACACTGACTACTTAACTTCATGTCAAATTGTCATATCTTCAGTGGTACCCCATGAAAAGATATAATAAAATATTTAAAAAAAACATGAGGTGTACTCACTTTTGTGAGACACCAGATGAGATGTTGTACACTGGCATATTTTTATATGGGGGGGGGGGGGGGCATAGTTTTTATCTTAATCATTTTTGTCCTGTAGATCCGGACCTCTTACAGGTTAATTTCCGAGTACTCTCACACACTTGGGATAGCTGAACATATTTTTGGGGAGCTGGCATAGGCTACAATGAGTTACACATATTGATGTTTTAATTATATTTGTGTTAATGTTGCTCAGCCTAATAGCATAACTGAATTTCCATTTGTATTATTCTTACTGTATATTGTTTTGGGTAGGTCCTTTCTTAGGGGCTTTCCTTGTTTTCTCATGTACATTTGATATTTATCCCACTGTGTGATGCCCCATAGTGGT
Source organism: Hyperolius riggenbachi (assembly GCF_040937935.1). Classification (NCBI taxonomy): domain Eukaryota; kingdom Metazoa; phylum Chordata; class Amphibia; order Anura; family Hyperoliidae; genus Hyperolius; species Hyperolius riggenbachi. The sequence goes on along the minus strand of NC_090652.1, from coordinate 128,289,532 downwards.
TTACTCTACAGACTTTATTTAATCCACACAGCAGACAGGTCATGCATCAAATCATTTTCCAGGGATCAACTAAATCTCACAGTTACACCACTGATTTGAAATGGGCTGCAATAGCATATGGATAAGAGAGAAGCCATTTAGCCAGGCTACATGGCTACAAAAAAAATCATTTGTAAGTGTATTTTATGTGAGAAAGTGTGAGGCAGGCCAATGCAGAAGGGTCCTACTTTTAAGCTACATATGCACTTTAAATTATTGTCACACAAAAAGAACCACAGAGATCATTTTGAGTAAACATTTTGGAAGCTATTTGCCCACATTGCTATGCACTTGCCTGGCGGGGAGTAGACACATGGCTCACAGGCAGCCTGGAGGGGAGGAGACTGTGTGTTAGTCTCACAGGCAGCCTGGAGAGGAGGAGAATTTGTGTTAGTCTCACAGCCTGGAGGGGAGGAGACCTGTCTCCTCCTTTGCTACTCTCCCCTTTAGTCATGCCTCCCCTTCTGCCTCTCCCCTTTTTTCCCTGATGCTACTATGGCAGCAAAATCTGACTGCCGCGGCTGCACGGCTTCAGATTCTGACAGGATGCAGCCACGCAAATGGGCTTTTAAGTTCTATGGAAAGAGGAGGGGCTCCCGGGTGCAGGAATTTCCTTTGAATCCATTGTGGTGGATCATTAACCTCTTGTTTACTCCCTTTTCCTTTACACCATAGGTTCTTAAGGGAAGCCTTCCCTCCCTTTTGTTGTATTAGTCACTCTGAAATTTATCTTGTCAACAAACTTTGTATTGTGTACCAAACCAATATATGTATGTTTATGCACCCATGTTTTTTCCTAGTATGTACAGCCCCACAGAAGATGTATAGATCAATAATAATAACAATAACACAACACTGACCGCTATTGTTGCAATGTTGGGGGGCACCTATACTGCTATCAGAGTTTCCGCAGTAATCACTTAGAACTGGGTTCAATTATGTGGGCAGGTACAACAAACCTATCACCTAAAATAACCTTGCACAACCAAGAAGATATCCACACCCACAGCAGTCTAATGGTACCCATACATTTTGTTTGAATATCAAGGTTTTTCCAACATGTACAATCAGATTTTTATTGAAAATGGGATAATTCTTCATTTTTCTTGATCGAAAAAAAGATTATTTTTGACTTTCATTAGTTTCAATCATTTTAGTCGAATAAACGGGAAAATTGAACGTTATTGTACTGTGTATGGGCACCATACGTTTCACTAAATTTAAACATACCCCAGCAAAAGTTCCCCCAGGTTTGAAAGGAACCCATTTATGAAAGTTCAAGAGGAGCGCATTAAGTGCTTGGAAGAAACCTAAAAGTGATCCCTTTCAAAGTATTGGAGATCCCCATGAGGGTGGGAACACATAAGGGAGTACGTGCCAATTTGCATTTTGCTGCATATGCGTTTTCTACAACGTTAGCATTTTTGCCTAGTGTGTTCCTACCCTGAATCATTCTAGAGTCTAGAACAGGGGTGCCCATTAGGTAAATCATGATCTACTGGTAGATCGCGAAGGACTTCATTGTAGATCCCGACCCCACTACATTTTTTCCATTCTGTATATACAAGTGTGCTCCTAAAATTGTACATAAGTTTTTTGACTAGCTATTTTTTTTAAAGTAGTTCACAAGCTGAAAAAGTGTGGGCACCTCTGGTCTAGAATATACTGAGGTCCATGCTCTGTGAGTTAAAGAGGAACTGTAACCAAAGATTGAACTTCATCCCAATCAGTAGCTGATACCCCCTTTGCCATGAGAAATCTTTATCTTTTCTCAAATAGATCATCAGGGGGGTCTGTATGGCTGATACAGTGTGATGTCAGGACCTAGGTCCTGACAGTTTCCTGTCTGTGAGCCTTGTTGCATTGTGGGAAATAACAGCTATTTCCAACTTTCAAGCAACCAGCATCTCCCTCTGTGCATCTGTACATCTATAAAAACAAAAAAAACCTTTTAAGCCTATCGAAATGTTAGTGGGTGTCGTTATAATTAATGGCAGTTACTGCTGTCTAGTTTTGTTTATGTCTGACAGTATTAAAGATGATTACGTGCAGGCTGCTTGTGAACCAAACAACATGAACAAATTACATGGTGAATATCAATCATTTCTTGATTTTGCTTCTATTTTTAACTTCTGACTTTGCAGTGTATTGATTCATTTTCTTCCACTTTTGGCTAAATAAAAAAACATATTATATCAAGCACATAAAACGTGATAAATGTTTGTTCTCTAATGAAAATCTCACTAATATGATAAATGCGAATGTTTCGAAGTTTGGATGTTTGTTACTCAATCACGCAACAATGGCGGAATGGTTTTGAATGAAATTTGGTACACACATAGTACATTACCTGGAATAACATATAGGGTACTTTTTATGACCATAACCAAAAAGTGGGCAGAGACAAATACAAATTTCACTTGGAAAAAGTAAACTGCAGCCATTCTTACACTGCTAATGGCAGGGTTCTCAAACTTTGCACAGTTGATCACTGGGTGACTGGGATTAATATTCAGAAAAGTGGGTGGAGCCTAAAACATCCAATCAAAATTCACCTATTGATTTTCAACGGGAATATTTAATTGCTGCAATTCTTGCACTGTTAATGGCACAAGCCTCAAACCTGGTACAGTTGGTCATTGGGTGACCGGGGTTCAAATTCAGAAAAAGGGGGTGGAGCCACAGGCAATCAGATTTGTTTCATTTCAATGCAAATGATTGATACCAAAGACCGCAAAGCTCACAAACTCGGTCAATGAGTAATTGTGTGTTAGGGTTAGAAAAAGTGGGCAGAGCCAACACCAGCTAAAAACATACCCAGGCGATGCCGGGCCATCAGCTAGTAAAGGAATAAAAGTATTATTTTACTTTTCATATGTCATAATTTTTATGTCTGCTGTCTGGTGGAGTGTACCTCCATATGCTGGTTGGCATGTGTCAATTGTTATCCAGCACCTTCTTCCAGCCCCTCCCTTCTAAATATGCTTATTCGCTGTGGGAGTGTACACCGCCACAAGTGTTTGTCTTCCTGTGACACTGTGTGACTCTGGGCATTCTTATCTTTTATAAGAAAAAAAGGATCCAGGAGGGGAGTATGTAAGTACCACTGTGAGCTGTCCTGGGTACTGCTACATTAGGCGTGTGCATCTCCCCCGAGAACCTGCCTTCTTCCCTTCCTTATCAGCTCCCAGCATAACTGGTAACTTGCCTAAAAACATAAAGAAAAAGATACCTTATTATTTTTATTTTTATTTTTTTTAAGGAACTTAACCACTTGAGGACCCACCCTTTACCCCCCCTTAAGGACCAGCGCTGTTTTAGCTGATCTGTGCTGGGTGGGCTCTGCAGCCCCCAGCACAGATCAGCGTGCAGGCAGAGCGACCAGATCGCCCCCCTTTTTTCCCCACTAGGGGGATGATGTGCAGGGGGGGTCTGATCGCTCCTGCCTGCCGGGTGTTGCGGGGGGGGGGCACCTCAAAGCCCCCCTCTGCGGCGAAATCCTCCCCCTCTCTCTCCTACCTGCCCCCCCCTGGAGATCCGGGCTGCACAGGACGCTATCCGTCCTGTGCAGCCAGTGACAGGCTGTCTCCTGTCACATGGCGGCGATCCCCGGCCGCTGATTGGCCGGGGATCGCCGATCTGCCTTACGGCGCTGCTGCGCAGCAGCGCCGTACAATGTAAACAAAGCGGATTATTCCCGCTTGTGTTTACATTTAGCCTGCGAGCCGCCATCGGCGGCCCGCAGGCTATTCACGGAGCCCCCCGCCGTGAATTGACAGGAAGCAGCCGCTCGCACGAGCGGCTGCTTCCTGATTAATCAGCCTGCAGCTGGCGACGCAATACTGCGTCGCTGGTCCTGCAGCTGCCACTTTGCCAACGCACGGTATAAGCGTGCGGTCGGCAAGTGGTTAAATACACCTGTCATGATAAATACCAATAGGGAATGGGAGTAAATGTTAAAAGTACTTCCAGTTTAACCAGGTAGGTTGGTTCAGGAATCAAGTTCTGGGCTACCATGTAAAGCAGAACTCATGGAGTATTGAAGTTTCCTAAACAAAGTACAAGCTTAACTGTTTTCCCACTTATCTAGGGCCGAAACTCTGGCAAGTAGAACGGAGACTGTAGGGCTCGGATAGTTTACTGGTTAAGAGCTCTGCCACTGATTCAGGAGATCTGGGTTTGAATCTTGGCTCTTCCTGTTCAGTAAGCCAACACCCATTCAGTGGGAGTCCTGGGCAAGACTTCCTAACACTACTACTTCCTGTAGAGCATACCCTAGTGGCTACAGCTCTGGTGGTTTGAATCCACTAGTAGAAAAGTGTTGTGTGTCTTGTCTTTTCTTGTTTGGAGATGCCCTCCATATTATTAGAAGCAGAGGTTTAACCCCCTTGGCGGTATGATTCTTTCCGGATTTTAGGGTCTAAAAGCAGTCCAATTTTTTTGCACCCTTTCAGACCCTAAAACCGGGAAAAAATCATGCTGCCATGGAGATCTGCACAGCCTCCGTAATCACTCACCTCCCTGGCTCCCGCACTGCAGTTATGCCTCCATCCTCCAGGCGGCGTTGCAACTCTAAAGTGAGATTTCCGGCTGTCGTCATGACGAGAGCCGGCGATCTCACCAGAAGGAAGCAGAGCCCGGAGGAGGGAAGAAGAATGGCGTCCGACATCGGGATTCCTGGGAGGTATGTAGAAACGCTCCCACTGCACGCTATACTCTGCATAGAGCCTCCGGTGGCTACCCCGAGTAGAGGTCGGGATTACCGTTCTGAGCTGCAGTTTTCCGCCTCGACCCTAGCTCAGGGTTACCGTCAAGGAGGTTAAATGTCTCAAGAAAGCTATTCTGGCAGCTCTTCTCACTGTGACTAGCAGACTTCACCCCAAGCTAATGTGTCATTTTTTCTGAGTATTTTCTTTGCAATACACAAACGTTTTTTTCATGGAGGAAGAGCAGCTTATGCATTTATCAAAATTACTGATCTATATATATAATAGGCTAAGTGCCTCAACCTTCAAGCAAGAAGAAGAAGTAGCGCCCTGCCCCCAGGGCCAGTCCAAGCAAGAAGAAGGGGCCGGTCCAAGCAAGAAGAAGAAGTAGCGCCCTGCCCCCAGGGGTGGTCCTACACATGCCGCCCAGCTGGAGGGGGTAGTGGGCAGGAAGGGGTATTGGGCACGGTGGCGGGGAGGGGGGTCGGACCACCCCTCCCTTACCTGGGTCCCCCATCTGCGCTCCACCTCTAGCTTAAGTTTAGCAGCAGCCGCCGCTATTAGTAAGATGCAGTGGGCGGGGATGTCTCACCTCTTCCGCGTTCCAGCGTGTGTTCCACTGTCGTTACTTCCTGCAATGCTGTCCACTTGCAATACAGTGGGCGGCATTGCAGGAAGTGACGACAGTGGAACGCTACACGCTGGATTGTGGAAGAGGTGAGTCATCCCTGCCTGCTGCCTCTTACTAATAGTGGCAGCGGCTGCTGCTGAGCTTAAGCTGAAGGGCGAGCGCAGATGGGGGACCCAAGTGAGGGAGGGGGGGTCCGACCCCCCTCCTCGCCGCTGTGCCAAAGAGGTGAGTCCGCTGTGCTCAATACAACCTTCCTGCCTGCTACCCTCTTATGCGGTGTATGCTACGCCGCGGGTCCGCTAGTATCATATATTTACAAGAACAATGACTTAATATGTCTATACATTCAATTTCTAGTCTAGATAAAGCATTCATACACAGCTAGTGGATACTTTTTATAAGAAAAGAAAAGATTAGTCACACCTCCAAAGTATTTAGATTACACAGAAGATTAATTATGCCTTGCCTTTTAAGGAAATGCATAACGCATGCTTAATACAAATGCACCAACATTTATACGTGATGAGTTTAGCTAAGTGGAAAACTAAGAAAGAAACTATGCATCAGTATATAAATAGACATATATACATGTGAACTATAATTAATAAGATGGAAATGTGATCATATTCTCATGACATCTGTCTTCCCAAGACTCAAGAGAAACCTGGAAAGGTCATAGAGCTTAGAGTGAGAGAAGAGGAAGAGACAAGCACAGCGATCTCTTCATACACTAAATTTGCTCATGTGAAGGGAGATGGGAATGTAATTAGCATAATGACTTTTGTTATGTCGTTATGCATCAGATACAGACAAAAACTGGTCACTGAGTATATTAACTTGTATATTTTAAGGCCAGATCTCGAAGTTAGCCATTTCAAGATCTGGTCTGCCCATGTTAGAAGTGACCGGGCTACTGCACCCAATACAAGAAAAGCTTGTTCCTTTCAGACTTTGGCTGGCCAGAACATGACCTGGCCAGCCAAGTCCCAAAGAAAGGAGGGAAGTTGCGGCTGCAGCAGATGTCTGCTGCAATACCCCATGCTTCTCAAGCCACCCCGATGTCCTCTCACCTCTACATGTTGCCCGTCAATCCTGATTCCTGACTCCACTACTCCTTGTGTCCCTCTCACTCTGACAGGAAAGTAAAAGAGGAAGCCCCTCCTAGCAGTGCACCTGTGTGTGGGCTCTCCAGTTAGTTAATGCAGCCTCATGTGTTGCCGGTATTCGCTGCCCTACAAAAACATTTTCACCGGGGCGGTTTGTGCAGTCTGGGGTATTGCAGGCGCCTCAGATGAACTTTCTACTAATGTTCCTCTTTTTTCAGGACTTGTCCGACCAACTCTGGTCAGGTCGCATTATCAAAGTCTGGTAATTAACTGTTCCTTAGAAGCTTTTTGTGCATTGGCTGCAGTAGCCGGCCACTTCTAACACTGGCCGGCAAGACTGACAATGCAGCTGTCCTAGGCAGATTTTGGTGCTCCTTATCAATTGTTACATATAGAGATTGCTTGAGGTAGCCCAATGTAAAACTCACAGTGGGGCCCAGATTTCCTAAGCTAGGCTACTGGAAATCGCCCACAGTGTAATATACTATTCTCCTATCCTAGCAACCCCCCTCTAATATAACCCTACCCTCAACATAATAAAGTCCTTCTTCTCTGTCCAATTGACACCCTCATAACATACCCACCCCTACTTTCTCTTGCCCAACATAACACCCTCCAGCATTCAAAGACTGCTTCCCCAACACATGTTAATAATCCCACCAGCACCTAACCTTGAATTATTTTTTCATGAGCTTTTCATCCCAACTATTCCACCATGGCCAACCCCTTGCTCACCTGTCCTGCCCATCTGCACTGTCACATTTCCAAGCCACTATTATCTCCCCTCCTCTCAGTTTATCTTTGCTATCCTTACATCTTTATTACCACCCTCACTGGTTAACTTCCACCTTAGTCACAACTTGATTCATTCCTACTGCTTGACTTGTATAGAACTTGGTGGGCACATACTGTATTTGGCGGTGTATTTTTGCGACGTTTCATACAACCTATGCGAATGTTCTGGAACAATATCTTCTGAATGACTTGTGTACACTGGCCAACTGCATAATATCGGTTCAGTAGTCATCTGAACTGACCTCCTTATATTTCAAACTCAGTTCATAAATATAGAAGAAAACACTGGCATGTAACCTTTACTTAGGCCTCGTTCACATCAGGGCCGTTTCTGTGCACTTTTCACAGCGCACTGCCCTGTGCGATCAGCAAGGTATTGATTTTCCCCTTAACTAAATGTAGCTGGTTCACATCTATGCGCTGCACTGAGCAGCGTTACAAAAACGTAGTGTTGCATGCATTTCTGTGCGCTGAGCTGTAAAGCGCACATCAATGCAAGTGAATGGGTGCGCTTTTTTAGCGCACAGAAGCGCGTACAAGCACATAGAAGCGCATGCGTTTTTTTACCCCTAATTGAAGAAAAAAATACATTTACATACAAAAACAAAGTTTTATTGACAACTGCTGCTGCTACAGTAAGCAAAACGTGTTTTAAAGAAGTGCAGCGCAACGCACAGAAACGCGCACTAAAGCGCACAAAAGCGCATGCGTTTTTTACCATGCGCTTTCACACGTTTTTCAGCGCAGCAGATGTGAACGAGGCCTTATTGCAAACCTCGTTTCAAGATAAGGAAAGATACATTTCTGAAGCAAGTTATAAACTTTGTTGCATGGGTAAACAACTTCATTATCCCAGACATAAAATGGGATTTTTTTTAAAAAGAAGAATGTGAACCCAAGGGACCATGAATATGGTTGCCAAATAAATTCAGTTAATTAACCTATCCTGGGCTTGTGTTCATACAAACTCCACAGAGAATAGATTTAGTGCCATCTTATTTCAGTAATGACAGAAGAAGAAAAAAAATGACACACATGTAATTCACAGAGGGGAAGATGAATTTCCCACAATTCTCTTAAGGATTTCTTACACAGCTATGATATTTTAAAGCCCGAGGACAGTACAGCAGTTTGAAATTAAAGGATTCTTCCTCATGGTTGTTTGTATTTGGTGTGACACAGTAATTTTCACACTGGTGAATTGCAACAGGGAGCACAGGTAATATTTCCAAGCAGGATTGTCTTACATATGTGTATAGGGATCTGCTTCATGGCATTAAACCCTCACAGTGGCCACTCGTATTTTTTATAGACTTCTACTCAAACTTGCCTAGAAACAATTGTTTCTACTTATACCCACAGCTTGTGCCCACTCCCTACTTGTGCCCACAGCTTGTGCCGTAATTGTAACAACACAAATGTGTTAAAATCCAGTGGGAAGTACTGTATCTGCCCCACCAAATTAAAGTTCAAAGTGGCTGGATAGTGTACTGGTTAAGGGCTCTGCCTCTGACACAGGAGACCTGCGAATTTGGCTCTTCCACTTCCGTAAGCCTGCAACTATTCAGTGAGGAGACCTTGGGCAAGACTACCTAACACCTACCTAACTGCCTACAGCGCACACCCTAGTGGCTGCAGCTCTGGCACTTTGAGTCTGCCAGTAGAGTTGGGCCGAACCTCCGATTTTAGGTTCGCGAACCCTGTTCGCGAACTTCCGCAAAAGGTTCGGTTCGCGAAAAAGTTCGCGAACCGCAATAGACTTCAATGGGGAGGCGAACTTTCAAAGTTTTAAAACATTCTATCAGCTGGAAAAATGATAGAAAACATGTTTCAAAAGCTCTAATACCTGGAGCCACACCTAATTGAGTGAAATACACATCATTGCTGGAGGACCCACCCTCCCTCCTCCAAGCAAGGTCCTTTATACCATTTGCCTACCCACACTAATTAGTTATGGGACAGCTGCTACACACTCTGCTAGGGAGATTTTATCCTCCTTCTACCCTTCTACCTATTACCTATTACCTATTCCCTCCTCCCTCCTCCCTCCTCCCGGAGGGAGGAGGGTCTCTTCTGCCAGGGAATTATACTATTTTAAAAACCAGTATACATCATACCATAGCTGGGAATACATACATGAGTATACATCATACCATAGCTGGGGATACATACATGAGTATACATCATACCATAGCTGGGAATCGAACCCAGAGCTCACTGTGTGGTGGGCACGTCACCCTAAGCACTGTACCACTACAGAAGTAAGTGAAGCTTGCCTAAAATTTAACATTTATGCTCAATGCAATAGAACCATTAGGTTGCTTAAAGGAGAACTGTAGTGAGAGGTATATGGAGGCTGCCATATTGAATTCCTTTTAAGCTATACCAGTTGCCTGGCAGCCCTGCTGATCTATTTGGCTGCAGTAGTGTGAATCACACCAGAAACAAGCATGCAGCTAATCTTGTCAGATCTTACAAAAATGTCAAACACCAGATCATACCATAGCTGGGAATCGAACCCAGATCTCACTGTGTGGTGGGCACGTCACCCTAAGCACTGTACCACTACAGAAGTAAGTGAAGCTTGCCTAAAATTTAACATTTTTGCTCAATGCAATAGAACCATTAGATTGCTTAAAGGAGAACTGTAGTGAAAGGTATATGGAGGCTACCATATTGATTTCCTTTTAACCACTTGAGGACCCACCCTTTACCCCCCCTTAAGGACCAGCGCTGTCTTAGCTGATCTGTGCTGGGTGGGCTCTGCAGCCCCCAGCACAGATCAGCGTGCAGGCAGAGCGACCAGATCGCCCCCCTTTTTTCCCCACTAGGGGGATGATGTGCTGGGGGGGTCTGATCGCTCCTGCCTGCCGGGTGTTGCGGGGGGCACCTCAAAGCCCCCCTCCGCGGCGAAATCCTCCCCCTCCCTCTCCTACCTGGCCCCCCCTGGAGATCCGGGCTGCACAGGACGCTATCCGTCCTGTGCAGCCAGTGACAGGCTGTCTCCTGTCACATGGCGGCGATCCCCGGCCGCTGATTGGCCGGGGATCGCCGATCTGCCTTACGTCGCTGCTGCGCAGCAGCGACGTACAATGTAAACAAAGCGGATTATTTCCGCTTGTGTTTACATTTAGCCTGCGAGCCGCCATCGGCGGCCCGCAGGCTATTCACGGAGCCCCCCGCCGTGAATTGACAGGAAGCAGCCGCTCGCACGAGCGGCTGCTTCCTGATTAATCAGCCTGCAGCTGGCGACACAATACTGCGTCGCTGGTCCTGCAGCTGCCACTTTGCCGACGCACGGTATAAGCGTGCGGTCGGCAAGTGGTTAAGCAATACCAGTTACCTGGCTATCCTGCAGATCCTCTGCCTCCAATACTTTTAGCCCTAGACCCTGAACAAGCATGCAGCAGATCTGGTGTTTGACATTTTTGTAAGATCTGACAAGATTAGCTGCATGCTTGTTTCTGGTGTGATTCACACTACAGTGGCTGGATAGTGTACTGGTTAAGGGCTCTGCCTTTGACATGGGAGACCAGGGTTTGAATCCTGGCTAGGTCAAGTACCTATTCAGTAAGGAGTTCAAGGCAAGACTCCCTAACACTGCAGGGTGGCCTCTTGAGCGCGTCCCTGTGGCTTCAGCTCTTGAGCGCTTTGAGTCTGACAGGAGAAAAGCGCTATACAAATGTTTGGATTATTATTACTGCAGCCAAATAGATCAGCAGGGCTGCCAGGCAACTGGTATAGCTTAAATGGAAATCAATATGGCAGCCTCCATATACCTCTCACTACAGTTCTCCTTTAAGCAACCTAATGGTTCTATTGCATTGAGCATAAATGTTAAATTTTAGGCAAGCTTCACTTACTTCTGTAGTGGTACAGTGCTTAGGGTGATGTGCCCACCACACAGTGAGATCTGGGTTCGATTCCCAGCTATGGTATGATCTGGTGTTTGACATTTTTGTAAGATCTGACAAGATTAGCTGCATGCTTGTTTCTGGTGTGATTCACACTACTGCAGCCAAATAGATCAGCAGGGCTGCCAGGCAACTGGTATAGCTTAAAAGGAAATCAATATGGCAGCCTCCATATACCTCTCACTACAGTTCTCCTTTAAGCAACCTAATGGTTCTATTGCGTTGAGCATAAATGTTAAATTTTAGGCAAGCTTCACTTACTACTGTAGTGGTACAGTGCTTAGGGTGACGTGCCCACCACACAGTGAGATCTGGGTTCGATTCCCGGCTATGGTATGATGTATACTGGTTTTTAAAATAGTATAATTCCCTGGCAGAAGAGACCCTCCTCCCTCCGGTAGGAGGGAGGAGGGAGGAGGCCAATTAAAATCTCCCTAGCAGAGTGTGTAGCAGCTGTCCCATAACTAATTAGTGTAGGCAGACAACTGAGTCAAATGGTGTAAAAGGACCTAGCTTGAAGGGAGGGTGGGTGGGGTCTTAAGCAGTGTGTTTCACAATAACATGTCTGCTGACAGTAAAATGGAGGCGAAAAATTTTGCTCAATACAGCTTTATGGGGCGAATCGAACTTCCGCAAAAGTTCGCCTGATGCAGGCGAACGCGAACCCCCAAAGTTCGCCTGGAACCGTTCGCCGGCGAACCGTTCGGCCCATCTCTATCTGCCAGGAGAAAAGCACGATATATGGTTCCTTGTCTTGTCTATCTTTAATCACTTAAAGAGACTCTGAAGCGAGAATAAATCTCGCTTCAGAGCTCATAAATAGCAGGGGCACGTGTGCCCCTGCTAAAACGCCGCTATCCCGCGGCTAAACGGGGGTCCCTTCACCCCCAACCCACCCCCCGCAAAAGTGTGTCGTAGAAAGGTCGCAGAATTTCCCTTCCTGGAGGCAGGGCTAACGGCTGCAGCCCTGCCTCCAGTCGCGTCTGTCAGCGGCGCATCGCCGCCTCTCCCCCGCCCCTCTCAGTGAAGGAAGACTGAGAGGGGCGGGGGAGAGGCGGAGATACGCGCTGACAGACGCGCGTGGGGCAGGGCTGCGGCGGTTAGCCCTGCCCCAACCAGGAAGCGCTCCCCGGGTGTATCGAGGGGGATTTGGGGGTGAAGGGACCCCCGGTAAGCCGCGCTATAGCGGCGTTTTAGCAGGGGCACACGTGCCCCTGCTATTTATGAGGTCTGAAGCGAGATTTATTCTCGCTTCAGACTCTCTTTAAGTCCACAGGGTTGTTTATTTTTTGCATTTGAGCAACTTTCACCTCCCATTCATTTGCCAATTACTTTATCACTACTCATCACAATGAATTGATCTATATCTTGTTTTTTCCGCCATCAATTAGGCTTTCTTTGGGTGATACAATAATTAATTTATTCTAAATCCATTTTAACAGGAATATTGTAGAAAGAAATGGAAAAAAAAAATTATTTCTCAGTTTTTGGTCATTATAGTTTGAAATTATTACATGCTACCTTAATTAAAACCCATGTATTTTATTTGCCCATCTGACCCGTTCATTACACCATTTAAATTATGTCCCTATCACAATGTATGGCGCCGATGTTTTATCTGGAAATAAAGGTGCATTTTTTCATTTTGTGTCCATCCCTATTTACAAGCCCATAATTTAAACACTACTCCTTTGACGTGCATATTTAAAAAGTTCAGACCCTTAGGTAACTATTTGGTTTTTTTTTAATTGTAATTTTTTTTTTATTAAAAATTTTATTTGGGTAATTTTTGGTGTGGGAGGTAAATAGCTAATTTTAAATGCAAAAAAAAAATATTTATTTAATAAAAAATGGATGTGGGTGTAGTTTTACTATTTTGCCACAAGATGTCCACAGTCAAAAAGTCCTGGAAGCGTGATCGTACGCTTCCAGGAAGCATTAGGGGGACAGGAAAGTATTTGTTACTCAGAAAAACCGCAGCCTCTGTTAAGAGGCTGTCGGTTTTTCTACGGGGGGCTTCGATCAATGAATGAGATCTATAATCCCATTCATTGATCGCTGGGCTAATGGCCGGAGGCGGGGGCGCGCACAGCCTATCTAGGCGAGAATGTTCATCCAGATAGGCTTAAGTGGTTAATTCATCAAAACATAATACACAAAAAAAAAAATAATTCAGGATTACAAAGGATCTCTTTCTCGAGGACATATGTCAAGTGCATTACTTCTAAGCTAAGTTCTTGATAAAGGGTTCCTTTGTGGCTCCAAAATGTTGGATTGTTTATTTTCCAAATATTATTTATGTATTTTTGGGGGCGTACCAGCCATTTTATTGGATGATACTATTGGATTTACTTAGTTATTTCCTGCCCTCACTTTAGTGAGTACAATAGAGATGGCTCGAACTTCAGATTTTGGGTCTGCGAAACACAGACGCGAACTTCCACAAAAGTCTGCGAACCAGCCAACACCGTGAACCGCAATTGACTTCAATAGGCAGACAAACTTTAAAAACTGCAAACACTGTTTCTGGCCACAAAAGTGATGGAAAAGATGTTTCAAGAGGTCTAAGAAATACAAAATTTATTTAAAAAAATTGTTAAAGCTTAATTCTATTTTTTTAAATGATAATTTTTCTGCTTTGTCTGGGCAGTTCCTTCACCATGAGCCTTCCATTCAGCTGTGTGCTAAGCTCATCTTTCTTTAAGTGTTGGCAACAACGGGCATCGTTTTTTGCCCATCGCCCACAAAATAACCTAGCTACAAATAGTTTTTTATATTTGTGTGCTGCTTTTATTAATGTGTGCATACCATTGGTGTTTGTGTTTTGTGATCAGGTGCCTTCGCAAAGCAGTTGTCCCTAGTTGGGTGCTGGGCTTCCCATGACTCAGTTGTTTTTGGCAGAGGTTGCAGATGGCATTGCTGTTACCAGAGGTGCACAAACAAAAAAAATGCCACACTGGTAAGCTTTGGAAGTGGAGGCAACAGCAAGCGTTGAAGGGGCAAGTTGGCTGGATGACCCCAAGTGTATTACTAAATGCATCATGTGTGAATAACTCTTCTGATGCATCAAGTGGAGCAGCTGGGTTACTAGTGGTAGTAGTGTTAAGTTTTTGTGTGAAACCAGAAGCTGAGCATGAGGAGGACGATGCATCAAGGAGGGTCTGAGCAGAAGTGGTAGAAGATGTGGTGTGCTGTTTTAAGCCAGTCAACCACGTCCTCAGAATTTGGGGGGTTGAGGCGGGTACGTGCCTTCTGAACACTGTACTTTGGTCGAGGGCCGCACGAAATCACGCCAGCACGACCTCGAAAATACCTGCGGGGTGGCCTGCCTTTGCCTCTGCCAGTTTTTTCCCATATTGGGGGGTATGCAGTACTACTAACAATATTCAATAGTGGTAGACAGTGTGTGTAATCCCAAAGAGGCACACAATCAGTGTCAAATACACAGCAGCGGTGTGTGTGTGTGTGTGTGTGTGTGTGTGTGTGTGTGTGTGTGTGTGTGTGTGTGTGTGTGTGTGTGTGTGTGTGTGTATGTGTGTATCACTGGGCTGTGTACTTTAACACGCACAGAGAGATATCCTATATAGTACTTTCAATCACAAATACAGTTGCAAGCTAAGCACTGCTTATGATACACAATGTGCTGGCTTGTATTGCAATAGTTAGAAGAGTATAGTAGAACTACAAGGGACAGCACCTGACTGTGGCCTGTATGGTGTGTGTAAACCCACACAGATATCAATAACAGATACACTTGGAAGCTAAGCACAGCTTATGATGATAGACCGTGTGCTGGCTAGTAATAGATAGAAGATGACAGTAGAACTGCAATGACTGTGGCCTGCCCTGTATGCAGTGTCTGTATCACACACACACACACACACACACACACACACACACACACACACACACACACACACACACACACACACACACACACACACACACTCAAAAGGGTTTTTGTATTGGAGTGGTTTCGGCAATAATGAACAGCCTAGCTAACTGTCCCTGTCTCTCTGTGGGCTGTATGCATTGTCACCCACAAAGACAGCTATGCTTTAGTAAGTTAAATTACAAATACAGTGAAAAGATATGCAATGGTATGGTAATACAGTGTGGGACTACAAATCCTAGCTGGCCTGGCTGGCAACTGTCTGTGGGCTCTATGTATGCAGTGTCACCCACAAAGACAGCTATGCTTTAGTTAGTTAAATCACAAATACAGTGAAAAGATATTTACAGTGGTATGGTAATACATTGTGGGACTACAAATCCCAGCTGGCCTGGCTGGCAACTGTCTGTGGGCTCTATGTATGCAGTGTCACCCACAAAGACAGCTAGGCTTTAGTAAGTTAAATCACAAATACAGTAAAAAGATATGCAATGGTAATACAGAGTGTGGGCCGGGCACAGTACAGCAACTAGGCCGGGCCCAGCTGCGACAGCGCTGTATGTATGCTGTCTGTGGTCAAAAAAAAAAAGATAAAAACAATATTAACTTTTTGTGGGGTGCTTTCAGCAACAAGTTTGAGCGAGGAGCAAGCTAACAACAGCCTAACTAACGCTTTCCCTAGCTCTCTAGCAAGCTCTCCCTGCTCTCACTATAGCAAGATCAGCAGACTGAGAACATGGCTGATGCTGTGGTGTTTTTTTGGGGGGCAGGGATCCATGGGTGAGTGCAGCCTCATTGGCTGCCATGTGTCTGCTGACTGTGATGTAGAGGGTTAAAGTTTAGCCCAATGACAAGGTATATGAGCGGGTATAGGTTGAGGAGGTATAGGCAAACACGCTATGTGTCCGCTACCCACCGCGGGTAGCTGATATCTGCGTGGAATACCTGCCGTGCGAATCATTCGGCCCATCTCTACCAACAAAGAGCTAGCAAGACTACTTTTTCAATACATATCTGTTTGTAAGCTCATATAGGTATTGTATTGCTATATATTTTTAACTTAAAAAAATGTGGCTTCCTCCTTCAAAGATTCATTAACCTTCCCCAAGACATAGCTAACCCACATGGCTTTCATAACTGGTGGGGCTATCTTACATAAAATGCAGTCCTTCCTTTCTGTAAAGCCACCTTACCCCAATGTTAAGCAACCGTTGGGTATTCCCAACATATCTATGGGTGCCAAAAAAAGAAGGTGGGGATAAGAGATTGGGGATCTTATGTTTCTAGTCACCCCTTAATAGGAGGGCAACCAAATAGCCACACCCAGTCAGGTGGATACAAAAAAGGGAGAATTTTATCCATCTGCCACAAATAGTTAAAAGTGTAAAACACACCATGGCAAAAAGTAAAACACTGATACCTGTTTTCAAAAGTATTTTATGAAATTAATTAAAATGTCAAGGACTTGAAAGGGGACATATTAAATTACTCTAAATAAATAAAAGACTTGCTGCGCCCCCCAATACTCTCCTAAAACCAGTACGCCTGACGCTGGATGCGGAGAAGTATGGGTGAGGTGAGGTGTCGGGAGGTGATAGAGCGGGACGCCGCGAATACACCGAGTGTAGAGGCACACCGAGCCCAGCAGTCTTACTGCTGTGACTTGGTATCTATTCCCGTAAGGGGATCTTGTAAGTACCCAGAGGGCGCGAGAGGCGCAGTGTGGTTTTAAATTCATTATGCATGTTGTGCAATTAAAGTTTTTTTTACTTTTTTATTGAGGAATAAACTGAACTAGCATTTATGGCATCTGGATGTGGATCATTGAAGTACCCAGTGCACCACATATTGAGCGAGGTTTCCACCTGTGAATTGGTGGTTACAATCTGGTGAGCCGCTTTTACTAGAGGTGGTGGGACACTTGCTATCACTTGCACGCTGGATGTGTGATATAGTTCAATAGTAGTGTCAGTACAAGCAGGATTACACTATATATAGTTTGTTTTTAGGTATGGAAGCGCACAGTGGATTTCAGTGAATTTATGATATTAACCACTTGCCGACCGCACGCTTATACCGTGCGTCGGCAAAGTGGCAGCTGCAGGACTAGCGACGCAGTACTGCGTCGCCAGCTGCAGGCTAATTAATCAGGAAGCAGCCGCTCGCGGGAGCGGCTGCTTCCTGTCAATTCACGGCGGGGGGCTCCGTGAATAGCCTGCGGGCCGCCGATGGCGGCTCGCAGGCTAAATGTAAACACAAGCCGTAAGGCAGATCGGCGATCCCCGGCCAATCAGCGGCCGGGGATCGCCTCCATGTGACAGGGGACGTCCTGTCACTGGCTGCACAGGACGGATAGCGTCCAGTGCAGCCTCGATCGCCGGGGGGGCAGCAGGTAGGAGAGGGAGGGAGGAATTTCGCCGCGGAGGGGGGCTTTGAGGTGCCCCCCCCCCCCCGCATCACCCAGCAGACAGAAGAGATCAGACCCCCCCAGCACATCATCCCCATAGGGGGGAAAAAAGGGGGGCAATCTGATCTCTCTGCCTGCTACCTGATCTGTGCTGGGGGCTGCAGAGCCCACCCAGCACAGATCAGTAAAAACAGCGCTGGTCCTTAAGGGGGGGTAAAGGGTGGGTCATCAAGTGGTTAAATTACTC
Organism: Hyperolius riggenbachi; assembly: GCF_040937935.1. Lineage (NCBI taxonomy): Eukaryota > Metazoa > Chordata > Amphibia > Anura > Hyperoliidae > Hyperolius > Hyperolius riggenbachi. Next base: position 128,271,795 of record NC_090652.1, on the reverse strand, counting down.
AACTAGGTCAGTTTAGGTCACCACCCATTAAGACTACCAGAGCAATTCATAAGGCAGTTCAGATATGTGTTTAGAAAGTTTTAAGTTTTCTTTCTATTCTACGCTCCTATACCTGTTTGGTAACAAAAAATATATGTTATGTTATATGGAGAGATAATCAGCACACTGCAATAGGATCTGCCAAAAAGAAGATTACCGTATTTTGAAAGGATAACTTCAGTTGAAACAATTAGTATTATTGAGATTGATGTCCCACACCTGTTAATAATAGCAACCAGACAATCCTTGACTACTACAGTTAAAGGGGTTCTTTCGCGAATGAGGAAAAAAATAAAAAGTGGTTTATGCATAAACTATTAAACATCCTTCTAAAATGGTGTAAAAAGTTTTTTTTTTAAAATGAATGGTTTTATCAATACAACATGTATTGTCAGAATCAGCATCAGAATCAGAATCTTTATTTTCGCCAAGCACGACTGGGTCGTGCCCGGAATTGGTTTTGGCACGTACAGGATGCAAGTAGTATAGGGCACACAGAATACATCAGAAGGATCAACAACACTATATCACACATTTACATACAGAGAAAGCAGGATAGGGCACACAGAAAACATCAGAAGGATCAACAACACTATATCACACATTACATACAGAGAAAGCATACAATCGAAAAAAACGCGCAATTCTTCTATAATTACAAAATCACGTTATAGTGGGGAGTGCGTGGAGAGAGTTCAGTGAGTTCACAGCTGAGGGGTAGAAGCTGTTTCTGTGTCTGGTGGTCCTGGCGTAGATGGACCGATACCTCCGACCCAAAGGGAGCTGGCTGAATAACCGGTTTCCTGGGTGTGAGGGGTCATTTGCAATCCTCAAAGCTCTGGAGCGCAGCCTTGAGTGGTAGAGGAGGTCCAGAGCAGGTAGCGGTTTACCAATGATTCTCTCTGCTGATCTGATGACTCTCTGTAATTTGTGTCTGTCGCTAGCGGAGGAGCTGGCATACCAGACTAGGATGGAAGAGCAGAGGACAGATTCAATCGTAGCGGAGTAGAAGTTGGTCAGAAGTTTTGGGGACATACCGAACTTCTTCAGTTGGCGGAGAAAGAATAACCTCTGCTGGGCTTTCCTCTGGGTGGTGGAGGTGTTTGCCTTCCATTTCAGGTCGTTGGAGATGATTGTGCCCAGAAGTCGTACACAGGGAACTCTTTCAACTTCTTTGTCATCAATACGGATTGGAGGAGGGGGGTTGGCGTGCTTCCTAAAATCAACAATCATCTCAACAGTCTTTGCCGTGTTTAGGACCAGCCCGTTCTCCCTGCACCAGTGGCAGATGCTCTCAACCTGGTGAAGGTACGCTTCCTCATCATTTTTGGTGATGAGGACGACGATGGTGGTGTCGTCAGCAAATTTGATCACTTTGACGGAGTCCGCTGTGGATCTGCAGGCGTTCGTATACAGGGAGAACAGGAATGGCGACAGGACACACCCTTGAGGTGCTCCTGTATTTGTAATCCGAGGTTGAGAGGAGATGGTGCCTAGCTTAACGGCCTGGGATCTGTTGGTGAGGAAGTCCATGATCCACAGGCGCAGAGTGGGGTGGACCCCGAGTGTGGCAAGGTTCTCCTGAAGTATTTTGGGGCTGATGGTATTGAACGCTGAGCTGAAGTCCAGAAGGAGGATCCTGGCGTACGTGCCGGGTTTGTCCAGGTGTTCATGGATAAGCTCCAGGCAGATATTGATGGCGTCGTCGGTGGACCTGTTTGCTCTGTATGCGAACTGGTGCTGATCCAGCAGGGCCTCAGTGGCGAGCTTGAGGAGGGGGAGCACCATACTTTCAAGAACCTTCATGATGACTGATGTAAGTGCCACGGGCCTGAAGTTGTTAAGGTCGGCGACACCCTGCTTTTTGGGGACAGGGATGATGGTGGACCTCTTAAAGCAAGCGGGGACTTTACCGCTCCGAAGGGACTTGTTGAAGATAGAGGAAAGAATAGGGGCGAGCTGTCGAGCGCCGGTTTTCAGGCAGGCTGGTGACACACCGTCCGGGCCAGAGGCTTTCCTGACATTTAGCCTTAACAAGTGTTGAAGAACATCAGCCTCGTTCACCGGTGGAGGGGGCGAGTTTGTTCTCGGGGTCTCAGAGGCAGGGAGGGGTGGAGGTCCTCGTGGCTCTGGGGGAGTCTGGTTCTCAAATCTACAGTAAAATTCGCTGAGATTCTCGGCGAGCACAGCGCTCGGTGTTGCATGCTGCGGGGGGGGGGGCTTATAGTTAGTGGCGGCCTTGAGCCCTTTCCACACAGCTCGTGAGTCGTTAGAGGAGAGGTTCTGTTCCAGTTTATCTGCATAGCTCTTCTTGGCAGCTTTCAGTTCTCTGTTCAGGTCATTCCATTGTGAATAGTAATGATGGCTGGGAGGCTAATCCATTTGTTAGGGGTGTTTTTTTTTTTTTTTTACTTTCTTTTCACAACCATAACTGCTGCCTAGTTTTCAGTGGTATAACCCAGGTATCGGTTGAAAAGGGCGACTGAGCTGCCTGTATGAAAAGGGCGCCGCCATAGACATCAATGTTATTTCTGGAAATATGGGCTACAAGGTGTAGAAAAGGGCGCCCGAGTTTTGATATAGGCTACAAGCGGGCTCCCCTTTGTAGCCCATATTTTTTCGGCTACAAGGTTTTCGGCTACAGTAGGGCGCCCCTTTGTAGCCCATATTTTTTACAGCTACAAGGTTTTCGGCTACAATAAGGTGCCCCTTTGTAGCCCATATTATTGCCTTCTTTTTTTATAGCCAAAGTTTTTATATGGGCTACACCAGGCGCCTTTTTTGTAGCCTCATTTTTTATATGGGCTACAAGCGCTGGAAGCCGAATTATTTCATTCCCCCACTATCCATGGCGGCCTGGAGGGGGAATAGTAATTAACACATCCCGGAGTTTTTTTGTAGCCGAAGTTTTTATATGGGCTCCACCAGGTGCCTTTTTTTGTAGCCGAAGTTTTTATATGGGCTACACCAGGTGCCTTTTTTTGTAGCCGAAGTTTTTATATGGGCTACACCAGGCGCCTTTTTTGTAGCCGAAGTTTTTATATGGGCTACACCAGGCGCCTTTTTTTGTAGCCGAAGTTTTTATATGGGCTACACCAGGTGCCTTTTTTTTGTAGCCGAAGTTTTTATATGGGCTACACCAGGTGCCTTTTTTTGTAGCCGAAGTTTTTATATGGGCTACACCAGGTGCCTTTTTTTGTAGCCGAAGTTTTTATATGGGCTACACCAGGCGCCTTTTTTGTAGCCGAAGTTTTTATATGGGCTACACCAGGCGCCTTTTTTTGTAGCCGAAGTTTTTATATGGGCTACACCAGGTGCCTTTTTTTTTGTAGCCAAAGTTTTTATATGGGCTACACCAGGTGCCTTTTTTGTAGCCGAAGTTTTTATATGGGCTACACCAGGCGCCTTTTTTATAGCCGAAGTTTTTACATGGGCTACACCAGGCGCCTTTTTTGTAGCCGAAGCTGGTATATATGGGCACCACCAGGCGCCCTTTTTTACAGGCGCCCTTTTCATATAAACCCATAACCCACTTCTAGCAGGAATCGCCGTTATAACCCTAACAGCTGAGCTACGCTGAGCTGCTCAATATGTGTTTACATTGTTGCTAGGCAATCAGACCCCGGTGACATGTCCTATTCATGATTCAATTCAATTCGATTCAAATTGAATCGAATCATGAATCGGACATGTCAGATTGAATCAAATCAAATCAATGAATCGAATCAAATTGAATCGAATCTGACAAAGAATCATATGGTGTAGATGGGACTGATTCTCCCAGCAGCTTATGACTCTTTTCACAAACAAGTCACTGCATGGGTCTGGTTGCCTAGCAACAATGTAAACACATATTGAGCAACTCAGTGAAGCTGTTAGGGCTATAACGGTGATTACTGCTAGAAGTGGGTTATACCACTGAAAACTATGTAGGCAGCAGTTATGGTTGTGAAAAGAAGGTAAAAAAAAATACCCCTAACAAATGGATTAGCCTCCCAGTCCTTCATACTTTACATTACGGTAACAGTAAATTCGGGCGCCTGAGGCTAGTGGACAAATCGGGCGCCGCCATTCACTCCTATAATAAATATCGTTTAATGGGCGCCCGATAGGAAAAAAGGGCGCCGGAGAAAACTAACGTTTTAAAAGCGGCGCCCGGAGACTTAATGTTTTATTACTGTTTCTCATGATTACACATTATTTAATGATTTATACATTTTTAAATATTATTTTTAAACGAAAAACAGTACAATATTTTTTTCCAAACATTATTTTTAAACGAAAAACAGTACTTTTTTTTTTTTTTTTTTTTTACATTGTTTTTAAATGAAAAAACCAACAGGGGGTCTTAGGTTTAGGCACCAACAGGGGGGTCTTAGGTTTAGGCACCAACAGGGGGTCTTAGGTTTAGGCACCAACAGGGGGGTCTTAGGTTTAGGCACCAACAGGGGGGTCTTAGGTTTAGGCACCAACAGGGGGGTCTTAGGTTTAGGCACCAACAGGGGGGTCTTAGGTTTAGGCACTAACAGGGGGGTCTAGGGGTTAGGGGTAGGTACAGGGAGGGTTACTTAGGCACCAACAGGGGGGGTCTTAGGTTTAGGCATCAACAGGGGGGTCTAGGGGTTAGGGGTAGGTACAGGGAGGGTTACTTAGTAATTTTTTTTTTAAACGTTATTATACGTTTCACTATTTAAACGAAAGATTAACGTTTTTACAATTGCCGATTTAATGCACATTATTTAATGATTTATAACTTTAAAAAACAATAATTTTAAACGAAATACAGTACAATACAATTTTAAACGTTATCCATGCTTATCGTTAAAAACCCGGCGCCCTTTTTTCCCAGCGCCCCTTTTTAACGTACGCTTACATTACATGTTGTATTGATGAAACCATTCATTTTTAAAAAAAAAAAACGGTTTATACTATTTTAGAAGGATGTTTAATAGTTTATGCATAAACCACTTTTTATTTTTTTTCTCATTCGTGAAAGAACCCCTTTAAAGGACAATTCCCAAGTAGTCTCAGCAAGGATAAAAAAAGGTTAAGCAAATGTCAAATTCATTGGTAACAGAATTATTGTAAGCAATAGTTTGTATATTTACATTCATTATATGAATGGATTCTCTTTCAGAAATGTATGTATGTTGAAAACGTAATAAAAAACAAAAAAGTACCGGTATTTTATGAATTCCAACATTTCAATCCTCATTAGTTATCCAGAAGTATGCTCGGTATGCCTTTACTTTGTGTTTTCCTGTTATATTAATTTTTGATTGCTGATCTCCCACTTGTCCATACTTTTCTTCTGGCAGCTATATATAGGTAGCTCCAGCAGGACTTATGGGGATTTCTCACCAGGGCTTATTTGAACTTTTCATTGAGGATGAATGGAACAATGGAAAACTACAGCATCAATTTAAAATATGCTGATGCTGGGGTTGCTGGAGAGTTTGTACCAGGAAAGTAAAAAGTATGGACAGCTGAGTCAGTATTCTGCAATCTAGGAAGAATATTACAAAAGAACAATGATGAAGAAAAAAAGAATTTTCAAGAAAAATGCTCAAATCACGATGCTTGATTTTAGCTAAATATTTTTTTTGTAATATGTTTATTGATACACTTAAAGGGAACCTGAAGTGAGTAAAATTATTTAAAATAAATACATGAAGTAGCTGCAAATGAATATTACATACTAACCTCACCGTCAGTTCCTCTCAGAAGCTCACCATTTTCTTCTTATAGTGATCCTTTTCGAGTTCTGACAATAGTTTGTCAGAACTGAAATATACCAGTTGCTGTCAGTTATATATCAGCAGCTGTCAGTTACAACTGAATGTGCAAGGTAATGTTCATGTTTCCCTATGGCTCAAGTGGTTGATATTACAGTTTGACAGTGTGCTGACCAGGAAGCTGTTATGGGGTAGTGGCCATTTGTAAAATGGCGGATGGAAAACTTCGTTGATCACAATGGACAAATAGGATGCAGGAGAAGAGAAAGAGATTGAGTAGTAGACTACAAAGGAGGTAAGTATGACCTGTGTATGGTTATTTTGACTTTTTATTTTCAGTTCAGGTTCTCTTTAAGCAGTTAACAAATGTAATCTCTGTCACACATTAAACATCATAAGTGCATCTTGTCCATCATTACTATAATAACAGCAACGTATTAAACTATCAGAACTATAGTAACACACATCATTGCTCAGTTACATACAATAAAGGTATCAACACTATGGAAAAAGTTGACAGGATAAAAAAAAGATGACAGGATTAGGATCTTAGATCATCCTGTCATGGCGGCAATGATAATCAGAAAGCCTTAAATAAAGGGAACCTGAGGTAAGTAAAATTATTTAAAATAAACACATGATGTAACTGCAAATGAATATTACATACTAACCTCACCGTCAGTTGCTCTCAGAAGCTCACTATTTTGTTCTTACAGTGATCCCTTCCAGTTCTGACAATATTTTGTCAGAACTGAAATATACCAGTTGTTGTCATAGTTATATATCAGCAGCTGTCAGTTACAAGTGGGTGATATTACAGTTTGACAGTGTGCTGACCAGGAAGGTGTTAGGGGGTAATGGGAATTTTCAAAATGGAGGACGGAAAATTCCACTGATCACAGTGCTCAAATGGGACGCTGGAGAGGAGAAAGAGATTGAGGAGTAGCTTACACAGGAGGTAAGTATGACCTGTGTATGGTTATTTTGACTTTTTATTTTCAGTTCAGGTTCTCTTTAAATAACCATAGACCATAGTTAAAATTCTACTTAGCACTTGCTCTATAAACTACACCTACACTAAAAGTAACATAGCCCTCTAAACCCATTCAGTATAAAAGAAGCAACCGGAGGCGCACCTCCAAGTAAAACATCACTTTTATTTTATTCCATTAAAAGGCATAACAACATCATGTCAAAGGATGGAGAGAGGTACAGGCAAATGAGAGCGGTCTACAGCCATTTCGCGTCGTCAAAGACTGTGGCACATCATGCACCACAGTCTTTGACGGCGCGAAACGGCTGCTTCTTCTATACTGAACTCGTTACTAGGATTGGTAAGTTGCACTCCATGATATAGAGCCTGCTACCTGTGCATAGCATCTTGCTCTCAAATTGCTTAATAACCCTCTAAACTCTCTGCTCATTACCCTTCATGGTGTCTCCCCCACTTCCTCCCGCCCATCCAATAAGATGTTCCTTTAAAGTAATTACTGTTGATTGCTAATATCCAGCCTTCTCAACGTCCCTGACAAATGGTTCATTAAATACCAAGTTGTGCCCTCAAAGGATCTCATTAGGTGTACAATTTGGTTGTCAGTATATTTCTTTTCCACATATCTACGCCAGGTTTTGAAGAATTTTGCAATCTTACCTTTGTTATGCTTTTCTAGATTCAATCGGTCAATATGGAGAAGATAATCCAAGAACTCATAAACCAGAGACATAAAAGGAGAGTTTGACAGTATCCAATGCTTCAAGATTGCTTTTTGGGCAGCCACGAGAAATAAATGTTCAAATTTTACTAAAGTTTTTAAGTGGCGATTATCTTGAGTATCTTGATCATAGAATATACATAACAGACTCTTCTCATGGGTAGAGATGGCCACGAACGGTTAGGCCGCGAAATAGTTTGTGCAAACTTCAGTGGTTCGCGTTCGCGAATCAACGCGAACTTTATGGCTGTTCGACCCGCCTCCTATACTACATCATTAGGGTCAACTTTGACCCTGTACATCACGGTCAGCAGGCACATTGTAGCCAATCAGGCTACACTCCCTCCTGGAGGCCCTCCCTCCCTTATAAATGTCAGGCAGAATCAGGCATTGGGCTCACTTATGTGCATGCAGTAATTAGAGAAGGGAGAGCTGCTACTGCTGCTGCAGAGAGAGCTATAGGAAAAGCTTAGTTAGGCTCTTGTAGGCTTGTTAGCTTGCTCCTTGCTGATTCTTATTGCTAAAAAAAGCACCCCTCAACAGCCCTTTTGAGAGCTAAACTTGTTCTTGTGATCTATTTTTCTTTTTGTGTGGCCCACTTGCATTATATACAGCCCTGTCAGTCAGTCGCAGCTGGCCTTTGGCCCCTTGGTGGTAATTCATACTGTGCCACTGCCAGGCCCAGCACACTCAGTGACTACCTGTGTGTGTGACAGGTGCAGATTTGTAATACCCATCACTGCATATAACTACCTGTTGTTCACAGTGCACCTACCTACCTACGTGAGCGCACACAGTGTCACTGTGCCTGTTCGGTACCTGTGTTTGTGTGATAGGTGCACATTTGTAATACCCATCACTGCATATACCTACCTGTTGTTCAGTGCACCCACCGACCTACGTGAGCGCACGCAGTGTGATATTTAATACCCCCAGTCACTGTACCTGTTCACGGTACGTGTGTGTGACAGGTGCACATTTGTAATACACATCACTGCATATACCTACCTGTTGTTCAGTGCACCCACCTACCTACATGAGCGGTACCGTGTGATATTTAATACCACCAGTCGCTGTACCTGTTCACGGTACGTGTTTGTGACAGGTGCACATTTGTAATACCCATCACTGCATACCTACCTGTTAAGATCTGTGCACCCACCTACCTACGTGAGCGCATGCAGTGTGCTATTTAATACCACCAGTCACTGTACCTGTTCATGGTTACGTGTGTGTGACAGGTGCACATTTGTAGTACCCATCACTGCATATACCTACCTGTTGTTCAGTACACCCACACGCAGTGTGATATTTAATACCACCAGTCACTGTACCTGTGCACAGTACGTGTGTGTGTGTGTGTGTGTGTGTGTGTGTGTGTGTGTGTGTGTGTGTGTGTGTGTGTGTGTGTGTGTGTGTGTGTGTGTGTGTGTGTGACAGCTGCACATTTGTAATACCCATCACTGCATACCAACCTGTAAAGTTCAGTGCACCCACCCACGCACGCAAGCGCACGCAGTGTGCTATTTAATACCACCAGTCACTGTACCTGTTCACGGTACGTGTATGGGACAGGTGCACATTTGTAATACCCATCACTGCATATACCTACCTGTTGTTTGGTGCACCCACCTACCTACGTGAGCGCACGCAGTGTGATATTTAATTCCACCAGTCACTCTACCTGTTCACGGTACATGTGTGACAGGTGCATATTTGTAATACCCATCAGTGCATATACCTACCTGTTGTTCAGTGCACCCACCTACCTACGTGAGCACACGCAGTGTGATATTTAATACCATCAGTCACTGTACCTGTGCACAGTACGTGTGTGTGTGTGTGTGTATGTGTGTGTGTGTGTGTGTATGTGTGTGACAGCTGCACATTTGTAATACCCAGCAGCACTGCATATACCTACCTGTTGTTCAGTGCACCTACCTTCCTACGTGAGCGCAGGCAATGTGATATACCACTCTGTGCATACCTGTTAACTACACATGTGTGACTGCACATTGTATTAGTCAAGTCAGTGCATTCCTTTCACTTCATTCCCCCCCCTTCTCGATATGGACAAAACAGGTAGAGGCAGAGGGAGACCCAGAGGAAGGCCACCCGGCAGGTCTGTTCGAGGTCATGCTGATGTAATTTCGTGCGGCCCTGGACCAAAGTACAGTGCTCAGAAAAAGTCACGTCCCATCAACTTCCAAGATTGTCAGGACGTGGTTGACTAATTAACATAGAACACCTCATTTTCCGCAGCCACCAGCGCTACTACTCGCACCACATCCGTTCCATTTGACACTTCGCAGGAGTTTTTTGGTGGGGAATTAACTGATTCACAGGCATTATTGTTACAACAAGATGAAGGCGCTAAGCAAGTTACACCACCTCATATGTCTGAGTTAGGCGCAGGGGCGTAGCAATAGGGGGTGCAGAGGTAGCTACTGCATCGGGGCCCTTGGGCCAGAGGGGCCCCAAAGGGCCCTACCTTAACTACAGTATTAGCTTTTTGTTGGTCCTGTGTGGGTAATAATCACTTCTATAGATAATTTGAATAGTGGTAATCATTAACAAACTGTTCCCCATTCCCTTCTTGCTCCTCTGACACTCTGGTTGTCCTTGGCAGGTTTTGGTGCGCTGTATCAATTGTTATGTATAGAGTGCTTGGGGGGCCCCATTGTAAAACTTGCATCAGGGCCCATAGCTCCTTAGCTACGCCACTGGTTAGGCGACACTATGGACGTAAGGTGTGAGGAGGAGGATGATGAAGTTCCTGCTGTTGGTGCAGTTTATGAGGTGTCTGAGGCAAGCGAAGCTAGGCAGGATGATTATGATGATGACGATGATACGGATGGCACGCGGGATCCTAAGAGACAAGATGACCAAGGGGACAGTTCAGAGGGGAGTCAGAGAGGAGTAGGAGGAGACGAGTTCCTGAAAGAAGCAGGGGGAGCTCGTCGTCAGAAACAGCTGGTGGCAGCGTCCGGCGCCATGTATCGCCACCTATGGACAGCCAGCCAACATGCCCTTCAACATCAGCTGCTGATGCCACCACAGTGCCAACACCCCAGGGGGGCTCAGCGGTTTGGAAATGTTTTCGTGTGTCTGCCTTAGATCAGAGCAATGCCATCTGTTCTCTCTGCCTCCAAAAATTGAGCCGTGGAAAGGCCAACAGCCGCGTAGGGACAACTATCTTACAAAGGCACATGGAGAAAATGCACAAACTGCAATGGGAAGAGCACCAGAGGAAAAGCAGCACACAAAAGAAAAGCCACCCTCCTTTTCCTCTTCCTCCTTCAGGTGCATCATCTTCAGCCTCTTTCTCCCTTGCACCTTCACAACCAGAGCCACCCTCCTCGACTCCTCCTCTCCCCTTGAGCGGTTCCTGCTCCTCTGCCCACAGCATGCTCCTGCGAGTGGGGTTACTGAGCCAAATCAGTGGAGATCAGTGAAGCAGATCCTTTAGGTGGAAAAGAATCAACATATTTTTCTGCCTCTGCGAGGTAAATAAAGGTTGCAGATTTCCCATCCTCCGAGTAGATGTGAAGCTTAGCAGGGTAATTGAGAAAAAAAGCAAATTTTCTGTTTAACCAGGGATTGACATAGTGGATTAAAACCTTTCCTAGCTCTATTAACCTCTGTCGAATAATTAGCAAAGAGTACTAATTTATGGCCTCGTCCCTCCAAGGACTTGCGCTCTCGATAGGCCCTGAGCAGAGCTGCCTTCTCTGAATAGTCTAAGTACCTCACGATCGTAGGTCTTGGGGACTTTCTGTCAGCGCGGAATTGCCCAATACGGTGTGCCCGCTCCACTTTCAGGGCATTGTTGAGGCCCAGGGCTATGGGGATGTCTATTGAACAAATCTCTGCCAGTTCAGACGGCTTAACCGATTCTGGTAGTCTAATAACCCATAGGTTATTTCTACGTGACCTATTCTCTAAATTGTTTATCAGTCAAAAAGGATGACCTGCTTGTTGCATACTGTCTGTGCAAGGGCTCGGGCTTCCTCAGATTTGTCAGTAATGTCACTCACCCGTTTTTTCAAGTGCTCCACTCTTACTTGGTGCGTCACCAGTTCGTCCTGTAGTGTGCGTAGTTGCTGACCCATGGCCTCTGTAATCAGGTCTCAAGAGGGACACAACCTCCTTTGCCAGTTGGTGGTAATCCAGGTCTCCTCTCTGTTGCGTACTGCTCTCCAGATCAGTATCGGAGGTCTCATGATCCAAGGCCGCCGGCGCCATCTTAGAAGTGCACGTGGCGCCGCGGTTCAGCTTTGGAGGTCTCTTTTCTTTCTCCTTCTCCTTTTCTTTATTGGAACGGGTGAGGTACCAATCCATCTTGTGTTGCTCCAAGATCTCTGAAATCGCTGCAGGTCAGGGTTATTTGTCCGGGGAGAGCCGGGGATGCGAAGTACGGAGGAGTGTGCGCAGAACTCCCAGACTAAGCCGCCATCTCTCTCAGCGCCAGAACCGGTAGTCCCTGCAAAATAATTTTAAAATCAGGTATGGGAGTTTGTTTCATTGATATAAAGGGGAAAAGAGGCACCCAAGTTATGATAAGACTGCGTTAAAAACAACTAAAGTGAAAAAGTGTTAGGTGGCTTACTTCAGTGAAGACAAATTTGTATAATAAACAGTGAACTTCAATTTACACTGGCAACCCATTTTGTGAGTCTGTGTCAACTTCCTCAAACTAAATAAAGTGCCAGAGTAGTAATAAACCTAACCAGAAGGTGCCTTTAGTTAAGGACCAGGGCTTTCTGCAGTGATCGGTACTGCGTGGGCTCTCCAGCCCGCAGCACCGATCAGGATTCAGCCTTGGCGATCAGACTTCCCCCCTTTTTTCCCCACTAGGGGGATGTCCTGCTGGGGGGGTCTGATCGCCGCCGGCTGTTTGTGATCTGCGGGGGGGGGCTCTTCAAAGCCCCCATCCGCAGCGTTTTCCGCGCTCCCTGTCTTCCCGTCCCTCCCTCTCCCTCCATGGGCTGCGCAGGACGGATATCCGTCCTGCGCATTGAAGGATAGGCTTCAGCCTATCATATGCCAGCGATCCCCGGCCAATCAGAGGCTGGGGATCGACGATCTACGTCACAGCGCTGCTGCGCAGCAGCGCCGTATGATGTAAACAGCGGGGATTTCTTCCCCGCGTGTTTACATTTTGCCGGCGAGCCGCGATCGACGGCTTTCCGGCTGTTCACGGAGACCCCCTCCGTGAACTGACATTGAGCGGCCGTTTCCATGGTAACCCACTTAAAGGGAAGGTCCAAGCAAAAAAAAAAAATGAGATTCACTTACCTGGGGCTTCTACCAGCCCCATGCAGCCATCCTGTGCCCTCGTAGTCACTCACTGCTGCTCCAGTCCCCCGCTGGCAGCTTTCTGACCTCGGAGGTCAGGGCCAAACTGCGCTAGTGCAGGAACATTAACACATACATTTTTACGCGTTAGTGGTGAAACGCGTAAATTTTTCTTCCTGCACTAGCTGGAATGCGTAAAAATGTATGCAATGTGGCCCTGACCTCCGAGGTCAGAAAGCTGCCAGCAGGGAACTGGAGCAGCAGTGAGTGACTACGAGGGCACAGGATGGCTACATGGGGCTGGTAAAAGCCCCAGGTAAGTGAATCTCATTTTTTTTTTTTTGCTTGAACCTTCCCTTTAAGACCTGCTGACGCCAATCGGCGTTAGCTGGTCCTTAAGTGGTTAACACAGTTTTATCATACCTTTAGTTTTCACCAACCCCTATAACCATCTAGAGTTTTTTACAAAAAGAGCGACCGCATCCAGCCCAACTGGACACCCAAGTGGAGTTGGGTTTGTGCATCTCCACCTGCCTATAGTGGTCGGTTACCCGTCTGCAACCTTGCTTTGAGAGTACCACAATTTACATCTTCACCATTTAACCACTGTTGTGACATACTGCTGTAAGATCCTGTGGTCGCTCATGGCGGTGGAACGCCGAAACCCACGCTGAGGCGCAAGCCTCTGGGTCTCGGCCTGTCTCTGACATCACTGGAGCATATGGCACTCAGCTCCCATTGGATAAGCGGCGGATGCGCTCTCAGTACGTGCTCCGTTGCTGTAAACATTAACCACATTTACGCATAGCATGTCAGCATCCCTGTTGACATGCTCTCTCATGATTGGTTACTTTGAATTCTTTTAGTTACTGATTGGTTAGTGCTAGTATAAATGAATGGTGAGAGCCCTCTGTCATCGCCCGTGATAGCCTATGCTGGGCTTGTTGCTTAGATTGCGCTCACGCCAAGTGCTTGTCTTGCTGCCAACTTGTGTCTGTCTCTTGACTAAGCTTCTTCTAGATTGAATACCCGTTACCAACCGGCTTGAATCTGACCACGCTTCTGTATTGGATTACCTGTTACCAACCTGGCTTGAACCTGACCATGCTTCGGTATCGGATTACCTGTTACTAACCTGGCTTGAACCTGACCATGCTTCTGTATTGGATTACCTGTTACCGACCCGGCTTGTTATAGGATTCGCATGAACGCTGCCTGGGCTGACTCTAGCTTTATTGACCACGCATATATCTAGTGGTACTGCTGCCATTACCTGCCTCCTTGTCTTCATCTGGATTGCCTTACCCTATAGGCCTCAGGTGACTATTCATTATTTTTGATCACCATACACACCTGTTTCATTGATATGTTTTTTATGGTGTAGGATTTTCCTTTAACTTTTAACGCTTTCTGCTAAATGGAAATGGCCCCTATTAGTTATTCACCTGGGTGGGTAACCATTTTTGTCATTGTCCAATTAAGAGGGTGGCCAGGTAGCAACACAAGCTCCCTTTTGTATTATATTCTTTTGGGGGGAACACAGGTGCAAGGAGGAGGCCTTGTTTCACAAAAAATGAGGTAAGCATGTTTTGCCTGGCAAAGGAAAGACTTTTCACCCCATTTCCCCCTTGCAAGGCACCTGGCACCTGTTCTGTAGCCAGCGATTGCTCTGCATGGGCAAATAGCATTGTTTTCAGAAATTATATGAGTGGTCTGCCCACCACCTACAATTCATGGGGTCTCCCAGTGAAACTTTGATGCCCCCCCCCCAGATGTCCACGCCCCTCCCTTTGGTGCCTTTAATGGCCCATGGGCCTATCTCATAAGGGGCCTATCTCATAAGGGTCATAAATCATGTGTGGCCATCAATATAGTCACACACATAGCAAGTGTAACCACAAAAGCACCTGATCTGAAGTATAGTCCTCTGTATTGGAGGAAGGGCAGGTTAGTAGTTGGGGCCCCTAACAGCTCTGGGACCCCTGTAATTGCAGCGGCTGCTCCCCTCTAGTTATGCCCCTGCTGTGCACAGTGCAGTATGACACCTGTGCATGCACTATTTACTTTTCATTTCAATGGAGCTAATCATGGTTTTTAAAATGCAGAGCACTATGGGAGTCCCCAGTTCACTGCATAACATGGAGGCATCAGAAACCGGTAAGCATGTAATTACATCACGCCCAGCAATTGCATTCACCACGTTGTACAAAGCTAAAGGATTTCAATTTGCAGCCCTTTGCTTTAGTAAAAAAAAAGGCCTACAGACTACATAAGGTCCTTGTGCACGGAAGCATGTTTGGCTGCCTGTATACCTACCCACCAGGGGCATAACTAAACTTAATAGGGCCCCCTGCAAAAATGATAGCATGGGGCCCCCTTGGTCCCTGAACACCATGGCCTCAATTCACTAAGCTTTATCAAACACTTTATCAAACGTTTGATAATTTACTTCATGAGTAAAATCTAATTTTGAATTCACTAAGGTGTTATAGATTTATTGAACATTTTATTGATAAAATGTTCAATCATTTTTACCCATGCGGTAAATTATCAAACGTTCGATAAAGTGTTTGATAAAGCTTAGTGAATTGAGGCCCATGTGGGTCATGTTAACGGGAGCCAGCAAATGGCAGCAGAGAATGTTCTGCTGTGAAGTAGCATCTAGAAGCAGGAACAAATTACGCACACTTCCTCTATGCTCTACTCTGCATGGCAGGAGGAGGTAGCAGGGATGGTCTTTGTAAGTGAAAGGGGAGGCTTTTTGGTAATTGGCTGCACTTGCTTTTGGGGAGAGGGAGGAGGATAGCCCCCCAAAGCCCCCAGACCCCCCATGCAATGGCAGGGGTCACAGGGGTGGTTGTTACGCCCATGCTGCCCACATTTGTTCATTTCTAGAACAGAAATCCTATGTTTTCAGTGCTGAAAAAATCATATCCTACCCAGCCATCATGTTTGTTGCTTTTCAGTCCTTTTGTTTAGTAAGTAGTAGCAGTAGGGTATTGTACCGTACATTTTCCTGTGGTTCCACCAATCTGGTATATCTGATCATGTGTGCTAAATGCCCCAATATGATGTACGTGGGAGAAACTGGACAAACTCTGCGCAAACGTATGAATGGACACAGGCACACTATTAATGATACCAAATCTGGACTCCCAGTTGCTACACATTTTCGGTCCAACAGACACAGCATGGATGATCTTCGTGTCACTGCCCTGAAGAGTGGCTTCAAAATGTCAAATGATCGATTAATAGCAGAAACAAAATTTATAAATTGGTTCAAAGCAGTGCAGAATGGTTTGAATAAGGACAACAACTTCTTATATTGGTGTGAGGCGGATGATAGTTAAACTTTCTCAGCCATTCTAGCTGAACTTGTGAACTAAGAATTTACGATACCTCTGGGTCAATCCTAAACCAGGTCTGTGAGCATGGCGTAAACAAGGATGCTTATCTTAGCTAACAACCTTTAACCCCATTTAGATGGTCTGTTTGAATTAAGGCATCTTAATGACATATATTTATGCTTGAAAAAAATATCTGTTTTCCCTTTTGATGTTGCATGTATATAAGCTGTCTGTACCACCAGCCTGCAAACTAACAGGATATAAGCCCGACGAAGGCTGAAAGGCTGAAAGCTTGCTTATTTTCTTTCATTTTTAGTTAGCCAATAAATGGTATCATCCTGATTTAAAACTTCTTTGTTTAGTAAATCAGCTTATTTGGCCTGAAATAAAATTACATCTGTACAACTAACCTTGGTTATCTGGTGTTTTTTTTTTTAGTCTCACAGTTTTCCATTAACTATGTTACAAAATGAATAAGTCACCATAGCAGCAGCATTTTAATTCATCATATGAACTGTTTTTGTTTGTACGCTGGGCTAACTTTTAAGCTGTCTTTGTGTAAGAAAGTTATTCTGAGCTCCACACAGTACTTTTTTTTTAATTTCTTTTTTTTATGTTATCATTATTCTTGCTATTGTTTATGTGTCACTATTTCTTGATTTTATCATTATTTATCTCTTTTAAATTCCATCCACAGAGATGACAACATTGTTTATTATTTTAAAATAAATGGTAACCCAGTGGGCGTTTTTTTTTTTTTTGTTAGGTTTTAATGAATTGCCCAAAACAACATACTGATAATCACCCTACGTTCAGTACAGAAACTAACAGTTCAGAGATATGCGGAGATCATCTCAGTCCAGCTAAAGTTGAAACAGATTTTCAGCAGTCTCATTGCCTTTGGTAACGAATATCTAACACCAAGAAAAATATTTAATTCTCTTTCTTGATTATCCATCCGTTCCATTTTTTTTTTCCAATTTTAATATCAGTTAATATCTTTTAACAAGCATATTTGATTTCATTTTGTCTGTAAATCTTAATGAAATGCAGCATAAAAATTACAATATTAATTTCTTAGTATTTCTCTTTTATGTTGCAGATAAAATGTTTCATGGCCTTAGTAACTAGACACATTTTCAGTCTTAACTGTATTTCAATATAGAAAGAAAATACGCCACAAAGTTTCGTAAATCTTTATCTAGTTTTAAAGAAAGCATGTCATCACCACTGAATATAGGCCGTCTGACTCACACTGTAAAATGATTACTGGCCTGAAGTATCATTATATAAAACCACTTTTCCTCCCCTTAATCTTGTCCAAAGTTTTCTGCTTTTCACTATTTTTCACTTTTTTAGAGTGCTTTCTCTTTTTTTTTAAAGGGACACTTAAGCCAGAAAAAATTAATTAGTTTTACTCACCTGGGGCTTCTTCCCGCCCCCTGCAGCAGTCCTGTGCCCTCGCAGCCACTCACTAATCCTCTGGTTCCCTGCTGCCAGCTAGTTTCGTTTTTACCAACAGGACTGGCCACGCGTAGCTTTCTCCGCATTCCCGACTGTAATTAGCGCTATTGCGGACTGTAACGCGTACAAAGATACGCGTTGCCGCATTACCTACGCGTATTTTTGTAAGTGTTGTGGCCCGCAATAGCGCTAATTACAGTCGGGAATGTGGAGAAAGCTATGCGTGGCCAGTCCTGATGGGCCTATCGGCAAAAACGAAACTAGCTGGCAGTGGGGGACCAGAGGATTAGTGAGTGGCTGCGAGGGCGGGTAAAAGCCCCAGGTGAGTAAAACTCGTTTTTTTTTCTGGCTTAAGTGTCCCTTTAATAACTATTAAGTTATTATTATCAGGGGTGTAACAATAGACCCGCAAGGGATGCAACCGCAGAGGGGCCCAGAAGCAGCAAGGGGCCCCGTGGGGGGAGAGGTTTATTTTCCCTGTCCTGAGAGACTGCTCTCTGCACAATTGTTCTAATGACTGCATCTGCTTAGCAACTGATAAGTGATCATACAAAGATTTGTAGACAGTCCCTATTCAGTGTGCAGCAGGGTCTTGTGTACAGTGCCCAGCTCCCAACTTCTCTACCCCTCTCCAAGTGCTGTGTACTGTAGTGATGCTGGACAAGTCTACAGAGCCAGTCCTGCTCCATCAGAGATGGAGAGAGTGAGTGTAATAAGCTGAGGCTGGGAGCATATGTCTGTTGGTTTTCTCTATGCGTTTTCTGCACACCATGTATGTGCCCCTGATTATTATTTAGTATTTATATAGCGCCAACATATTACGCAGCGCTGTACAGAGTATATTGTTTAGTTACTAACTGTTCTTCAAAGGGGCTTACAATCTAAACTCTACCATAGTCATATGTATAGTTACATAGTTACATAGTTATTTGGGTTAAAAAAAGACATACGTCTATCGAGTTCAACCAGAGAATAAAGTACAACACCAGCCTGCTCCCTCACATATCCCTGTTTATCCAGAGGAAGGCAAAAAACTCTTACAAGGCATGGTCCAATTAGCCCCAAAAGGGGAAAAAAATCCTTCCCGACTCCAGATGGCAATCAGATAAAATCCCTGGATCAACATCATTGGGCATTACCTAGTAATTGTAGCCATGGATGTCTTTAAACGCAAGGAAAGCATCTAAGCCCCCTTTAAATGCAAGTATAGAGTTTGCCATAACTACTTCCTGTGGCAATGCATTCCACATCTTAATCACTCTTACTGTAAAGAACTCTTTCCTAAATAAATGGCTAAAATGTTTTTCCTCCATGCGCAGATCATGTCCTCTAGTCCTTTGAGAAGGCCTAGGGACAAAAAGCTCATCTGCCAAGCTTTTATATTGCCCTCTGGTGTATTTATACATGTTAATTAGATCCCCTCTAAGGCGTCTTTTCTCTAGACTAAATAAACCCAGTTTATCTAACCTTTCTTGATAAGTGAGACCTTCCATCCCACGTATCAATTTTGTTGCTCGTCTCTGCACCTGCTCTAAAACTGCAATTCTTTCCTGTAATGTGGTGCCCAGAACTGAATTCCACATTCCAGATGTGGCCTTACTAGAGAGTTAAACGGGGCAATATTATGCTAGCATCTCAAGTTTTTATTTCCCTTTCAATGCATCCCAAAATTTTGTTAGCTTTAGCTGCAGCGGCTTGGCATTGAGTGCGATTATTTAACTTGTTGTCGATGAGTACTCCTAAGTCCTTCTCCAAGTTTGATGTTCCCAACTGTATCCCATTTATTTTGTATAGTCCTAGACCATTGGTACGACCAAAATGCATGACTTTACATTTTTCAACATTGAATTTCATCTGCCATTTATGTGCCCATGTAGCCATAGTATCCAGATCCTGTTGCAGTATTTCCCTATCTTCCTGAGAGTTGATGATTCTGCACAATTTTGTATCATCTGCAAAAATAGCAACATTGCTCACTACTGCATCTACTAGGTCATTCATATATAAATTGAAGAGCACTGGACCCAGTATAGACCCCTGTGGGACCCCACTGCTTACAGTCACCCATTTTGAGTATGATCCATTGACCACAACTGTTTTGTTTTCTGTCTATTAGCCTGTTCCCTATCCATGTACACAGACTCTTCCCCAGTCCTTGCATCCTCAACTTTTGCACCAGATTTTTGTAGGGAACAGTGTCAAAGGCCTTTGCAAAGTCCAAGTATATCACATCTACAGCATTCTCAATATCCACATTAGCGTTCATTTCCTCATAAAAGCTGAGCGTGTTTGTCAAACAGGACCTGTCTTTAGTAAACCCATGTTGATGCTAACAATTTAAGGGGAAGCCAGGGCCAATTTAAGGAGAAGCCAGGTAACTTATCTGCATGTTTTTGAGATGTGGGAGTAAAAATGGAGTGCCCAGAGGAAACCCACGCAGACACTGGGAGAACATACAAACTCTGTGCAGATAGTGCCCTGGCTGGGATTTGTACCAGGGACCCAGCACTGCAAGGCAAGAGCGCTAACCATTACTTCTCCATGCTGCCCCTCCCTCCTTTTTGCCATCATCAAGGCAACAATCCATTACTTAAAACTGACACCAGATAGTAATATGCTGTAGTTGTGGTGAACTGATTTTCCATAGCAGTATATGAATGTGTTATTCCCACCTCTCAGGGTTTTAACACCCATTATCTACAGTGCAAAATTAAATCAAACAGGTTTTTTTTTCTGAACAGCCGAGAAATTTGAAATGCCTTGAGTAATTTCCAGTCCCCAGCTCCAATATTATTGAACTTAGAAGAAGGCATGGTATTGTCAGTATATCCGCCTGTGGCCATAAATGTGTGAATCTGTGTGCATGTTTCAAGATGTGCACTTACATAGTTATGTGTAATGTAAACACTGCTATGCACTTGAGGGCACATGTGCTGAAATTAAAAGTCTATGACTGCATCCCAGAGTGCTGAATTTTCTTTGGTTCCTGATCTGCTCATTAATCCCATTCTATATGTCATCCAGTTTTTCGACTGATGCAGCCTTTTGTTTTGTACTTGTAATGCTCTCTAGTGATTAATTTGGACCGTATGAAGACTTTTGCCAGCCGTTGTTGACCCAACCCACCTGATCTTATCTCTGCCTAACACTTTGTTACTGACCCATCTTGTATCCCCACAATCTGTCTAATGAAAAATAATATTAATACATTAGTAGTTACATAGTTACACAGTTACATAGTTAGTTTGGTTGAAAAAGACGCTCGTCCATCAAGTCCAAACAGAAAAAAAAAATAATAATAACAAATTTAAAAAAATAGTAATAAAAAATAAAACACCATCCTGAACTTGCACATATTCCAGTTGATCCAGGGGAAGGCAAAAAACCTTACAAGGCATGGGCCAATAAGCCTTAACAATTTCAGCTGCACGATCATGCGGCAGGTGCTGCTGTAGCCACAGGGACATGAGGCTCACGTCCGTGCAGTCTGCAGGGCTGTGTGCGCGATTGTGCGGACCAAAGCCTGTGATCGCGATGGTCCTGGTGACATGGGGGATTGGTGGCAGGGGACAGAAGTCCCCTGAGCCAATCTGTGCATATCCGCCAGCATAACCTCCTAAATCAGTCATACTCATAATCAGTCATTCGGTCCTCACCATCTTTCCTTGGCTTTAATTAGAGAAATGGAATCAGCATTTTCCTCCTCTCCCCATATCTAGTTTTCATAGAAGGCAAACATAGCAGAAAGCCAGTCATATATATGGTTGGGGGTCTTATGTCTCTCCATTTCTTTATTCCATAGCTCTATGTCTGATCACATCTGTTCAGTCAAATGTTACCTCTTGCAGCTGGGAAAGAAAGGATTGGGTTGTTTTCAGAGCCGGAAACCTAGAAAAATGTGTTATTTCAATAATTTGCACATACGGTACTTAACCACTTAAAGGGACACTTAATTCTTTTCTTTACTTTTCTGGGGCTTCTACCAGCCCCCTCCAGCCACCCCGTGCCCCTGCAGTCACCACGGAGCCTCCGGTCTCCTGCCGCCAGCTAGTTTCATTTTCGCTGACAGGACCGACAGGCCTGGCCATGCATATTTTTCTTTGCGTTTCCGTCCGCAATAGTGTCCTGTGCCTGTACAGGACATTATTGAGGACGGTAACATGAAGAAGGATATGCGTGGCCAGGCCTGCACAGGCACAGAACGCCAGCTGACTCCCTGTTAGGGCCTGTCAGTGAAAACAAAACTAGCTGGCGGCAGGGGACCGGAGGATCTGTGAGTGACTGCGAGGGCGCAGGACAGCTTCAGGGGGCTGGTAGAAGCCCCATGCAAGTAAAACTGATTTTTGTATTCCTGACTTAAGTGTCCCTTTAAAACTGATTTTTGTATTCCTGACTTAAGTGTCCCTTTAAGGACCCTCGCAGTCACTCACAGACAGGGCCTGTCAGTAATAACAAAACTAGCTGGCGGCAGGGGACCAGAGGCTCTGTGAGTGACTGCGAGAGCGCAGGACAGCTTCAGGGAGCTGGTAGAAGCCCCAGGCAAGTAAAACTGATTTTTGTATTCCTGACTTAAGTGTCCCTTTAAGGACCACGGGCTAATCCCCAACCCCCACCCCACCCCCCCTAGTGACCAGCCCATTTTTTACAAAATAGGCCACTGCAGCTTTAAGACTTTGCTTCAGGGCCATCCAACTCAGCACACAAGAGCCCCCACCCCACCCTTTTCTGCCCACCAACGTGATGTGACACGGTCGGCTAGAGGTTAATTGTGCAAGAGCCCCTCTAAATGAGCTGTTGCTAAAACATTCATTACTTAGCAGAGTAAATCTAAGCTGATATTTTAGAACTACTTATAATAGGCCTTTCAAAGGAAACCTGAAGTGAGTAGAATACGGAGGCTGCCATATTCATTCCCTCATAAACCATGCCAGTTGCCTGGCTGTCATGTTGAGCTTTTGGTGTTAGTAGTTTTTGATTCACACACTTGCAACAAGCATGCAGCCAGTGGAGTCAGACCAGAGTCAAAGCATCTGATCTGCATGTTCATTATGGGCCAGTAACCTACAGCATTCTAAGCAGAGCACCCACACAGACGTCAGGCAACTGGCATTGTTTATTAGAGATTGAAGATGGTCGCATCCATATTCCTTTCACTTGATGTTACCTTTAACCACTTGCCGACCGCACGCTTATACCGTGCGTCGGCAAAGTGGCAGCTGCAGGACCAGCGACGCAGTATTAATCAGCTGCAGGCTGATTAATCAGGAAGCAGCCGCTCGCGCGAGCTTCCTGTCAAATCACGGCGGGGGGCTCCGTGAATAGCCTGCGGGCCACCGATGGCGGCTCGCAGGCTAAATGTAAACACAAGCGGAAATAATCCGCTTTGTTTACATTGTACGGCGCTGCTCCGCAGCAGCGCCGTAAGGCAGATCGCCGATCCCCGGCCAATCAGCGGCCGGGGATCGCCGCCATGTGACAGGGAACGTCCTGTCACTGGCTGCACAGGACGGATAGCGACCTGTGCAGCCTCGATCGCCGGGGGGGGAGCAGGTAGGAGAGGGAGGGGTGAATGTCGCCGCGGAGGGGGGCTTTGAGGTGCCCCCCCCCGCAACACCCAGGCAGGCAGGAGAGATCAGACCCCCCCTGCACATCATCCCCATAGGGGGGAAAAAAGGGGGGCAATCTGATCTCTCTGCCTGCAACCTGATCTGTGCTGGGGGCTGCACAGCCCACCCAGCACAGATCACTCAAAACAGCGCTGGTCCTTAAGGGGGGGGTAAAGGGTGGGTCATCAAGTGGTTAAAGGGGAACTGAAGTAAGAGGTATACGGAGGCTGCCATATTTATTTCCTTTTAATCAATACCAGTTGCCTGGCAGCCCTGCTGATCATCTGCCTCTAATACTATTAGCCATAGCCCCTGAACAAGCATGCAGCAGAGCAGGTGTTTCAGACTTTAAAGTCAGATCTGACAAGACTAGCTGCATGCTTGTTTCTGGTGTTATTCAGATACTACTGCAGAGAAATAGACCAGCAGGGCTGCCAGGCAACTGGTATTGATTAAAAGGAAATAAATATGGCAGCCTCTGTATACCTCTTACTTCAGTTCCCCTTTAAAGAGGGTTCTTCTCACACACAAACATGGAGTACCTGGCAGGTAATTAGTTGGTCTCACCAGCTTTCCAGTCTCTTCATTTTTCGGTAAGGCACAATTCTCTGGAGGAGTCTCTCCATAAAAACTTCCTGCTGCTGCTCTTCTGCAAATCTCACATCTGACAGAAGGAAACAAGCATCTCTGCCCAGGTTCCCTCCACTTCCCAGCAGGGAAGTCTGCTAGTCAGAACACTGAGCTCTCATGGGCTTCTCCAACCAACCACACACATACCACTGGAGGCCACAACAGGTGTCTTCAGTCACTCCAGCAACTAATCAAATTTAGAACTAATGTAGCAGTAACAGCTTCCTTCGTTGGACTGAGAATATTGTCAACTCTGACTCTTGAGATCCTGATATTCTTTATTACACGTTACACCAGGGAGATTGGCTGGCTAGCCAATGCTAAACATTCTTCCTATTATAGCAGGCCACTGAGAGTTTACTAACTTAATGCTTGTGTTTCTCTTGGTTATCAGTAACATACATACAATGTAGGTAATATGCATTTTTAAGGAACCTGCATATTGTAAATCTAGGTAAATTGTTCCTCTTTGAAGGCACTAAGTGATTATTTCTTCTGTTTGTCCTTCAACAATTTGTCCTAGGTAATTAGAATATCTCAATGTTTCTACACCAAATGTTCTTTCCATTACATTCAGCTATAGTGGGATTTCAGAAATAGCATATCATTCGGTGGCAGGGAGCAGTCTGTCTTCAGGGAATTCTTTGATATGGTAAAAAGCAGAAAACGAAACTCTTGGAGCAGAACGCCAACTGAAACCATAGATGAATAAATTACAGGTGGTTTGGTCTAGACTGATAGTTTAAGCCGTAACCATCTGTTCACTGAAATATTTCTGAAGTGCATTGGTCACATTAGTTAAATATTAACTGAGTTATAGTATTAATATAATAAAACTTCCATTTGTTGCTTAACCTCTTGAGGACCACAGGTTTATACCCCCCTAATGACCAGGCCATTTTTACAACTTAGCACTTCCCAGCTTTAAAGAGAAACTCCGACCAAGAATTGAACTTTATCCCAATCAGTAGCTGATACCCCATGTTACATGAGAAATCTATCCATCAGGGGGCGCAGTATGACTGATATTGTGGTGAAACCCCTCCCACAAGAAACTCTGAGGACCGTGGTACTCCTGGCAGTTTCCTGTCTGCGAACCTTGTTGCACTGTGGGAAATAGCTGTTTACAGCTGTTTCCAACTGCAAAAAAAGCATGCAGCAGCTACATCATCTGCCAACAGTAAAAATGTCACCATGTAATCAATTTCAGAATGTAAATCAGGGATTTAAAAGATTTTACAATGGACAAACACTGACTAAATCATTTATACATAATTATTGTAAAAATGAAGCACTTTTTTATTACATTATTTTCACTGGAGTTCCTCTTTAACACTTTATTGCTCGGCCATACAACTTAGCACCATACAACTTAGCACCTGAATTAATCTTAACTCCCTTTCTTCCCATTAATAGAGCTTTCTTTAGGTGGTCTCTAATTGCTGCTGCTATCTTTATTTTTTTTTATTAATAAAAGATGATCATGTTTACAAAAAAATTATTCCCTCCCAAATTAGCAGTAGACTGCAATACATACACTACACTACACATACATAGGCATCAGCCTATGTATGGGATTACATTGTGAGCCGTTGGGAGCACTGGCGAACTCAGGGGGCTATTCCGGGTGTCTGGAACCTCCCCCCTGCACTGAGCTGTGTATTCAGCCAGGGAAGCCTGCATAATATAAACAGCCTCATTCTCCCTCCCTTCTTACTTCTGGTGCCTCCCTCCAGCTAATAGAATGAGAGAGGCAGCCGAGCTTCCCTCACAACCCTCACAAGAAGATGCAGCCTGCAGTGAGAGAATGTTGATTATGGAGTCCTGGACTCTCCACAGCACAGAAGTGTCAGACATGATGAAATTAGAGTGCAGGCAAGCTGGTAAATATGCACAGCATGATGCAGAGCTTGCCTGGACTCAGGGTCTGTGGGCAAACATCTGTCTGGTCTCTCCCCATTGTTATGACTGCATGTGTGGATAAGGTGTGGATAACAAGCTGAAAAGTTTTTGACAGTCCCTAGACTCCAGGAGGGCTTCTTTCTGACTTGTGTGAGAGACTGACAGGGACAGGAGTCCGATTACAGGCAAGTAGCCTGTGTGATGTGGGACTTCAATACAGATAAGTTCTCTGCTCCATCTCAGGCTATTCTCAATTTCTCCACTCCTCTCTCTGGGCTAGTGCAACGCCAAAATGACAATAGCAATCGCTAGCAATTTGTGAGTGTGATTTTGCGAAGTGATTTTCAGAGCGATTTTTGAATGAATTGCTCAAAAACATGCTACATGCAGTATACCTGCGATTTTGAAAAAATCACAACGCTGCTGTGGGAACACCCACATAGGGTAACATTAGCCAAGCGCTTTTCAAATCACTGTTGATTTGAAAAACGCTCAGAAGCACTCTTGGTGTGCACCAGCCCTCCCTCATTCACCTTTGTTTCCCTCTTCCCCTAGAGCTGACTGTGTGTTCTTGTCTTACAGGAAAGCTAAATAAAAGTGCAATCCTGGTGAGGCAAAATATTATTATTTAGTATTTATGTAGCGCCGACATCTTCCGCAGATGCATATATCCCTGCATCATATGGGTATCGCTTGCGCTATGTGAAACTATGTAGCATATTCCACTGAATTGTCCAAACTAAGTCTATCTCCTGTTCCTCTCTTGGGGAGTTGTTCCAGCGCTGTACCCCGTTCACATTTGCTGCTACCAGAAGCCCTCAGAAACACTAGTGTCCTTGAGTACTTCCAAAGATAGGCAGCTCCGTAATACGCCAGCGCACTTTTGTGCATGGGCAGTATGGAGCCACCTGTAGTCGGAAGCACTCGGGACATACGTGCTTCTGGACCTTTCAGGAACCTCCCCCTTAAAAATCCTGCGTTTGCCCCTGGGGAGGGACAGTTAAGTGACAAGGCTGCCCCATGTACAGGGCTGCGCTAGATCGTTGTGATGTACACATAAATATTGGCTTTTTTATTGTTAATTTCAGCCTGCCAGCTCTGATCGCAGCTGGCAGGCTGATCGCCGCAACCCCGCTCTGTTTACTATAGGGAACTCGCGCAAGCGCTCGTCCTCTGCAAATCTCACGAGGAGGGAAATTATGACAATTGGTGTTAGGCAGACCTTGTAGCGCCATCCTTCCACCGGCGTGAGGCGGTCAGAAGGGGGTTAAATATCACAAAATAACTTAAAGGGGGTGTCCAGTTTCAATACTCTGCTTTGGGGATTCTTTTCTGAATATTATCATTTGCCTAAATAATTCTCTTTACTAGCCCTCACTAGTAATGATCATAATCAAATGAGAAAATTTTCACGTAAAATTTCGCAATTATGGCCATATGTAATTACGATTTGGATATTCAATTGATTTTGTATAGTCCATTTGTAATTTTGCGCAGTAAATAAAATGTTTTCAAAAAGATCTTGTAGTTTCTGAATTAACCTCAGAAAAATTACAGTTTTAAAACCATTTTTCCTTTGCATTTCTAAAATTGATTTTCTCAAAAACTACGAAGACTTTTTGAAAAATTCTTTTATAGTCTTGTTTACACTATTCTGTGTATGGGGGGGGCTTTGCTATTAATCGGTGAAGTTGGCATTAAATTATGCAAAAATTATTTGAAATTGCGAAATTCTGGTACCAGGTTGTTTACAAACTAAATTTATTACCATTTTTTCCCAAAATTTCACATTACAATTTTGCATAATATATAATAATTGTGAATTATGATGCAAAATTAGGATTATGCAAAATGTGTGCTCATCACTATTCCTCACCAGTGCCTAACAAATGAGTTAGCATCTACTGATATATAATTAGGTAAGTAAATACAGCTATGACAACCAGCATGAAAACAATAGTACTGAAAAGACTTAAATCTACTCCCACTATAAAGCCTTATACACACATAAGAGGTATGTCACTCGGCAGGCATCAGTACTCGATTCCTTATGCTAGGTACACACACTACAATTATCAGTTAGATTTACCTGCCAGATCGAATTTTTTTCAACATTTTCGATAGATTTTCTGACCTATTTTTCGATCGATTTCCGTTCACTTTTATGGAAATCGATTGGAAAATTGATCAGAAAATCGATCACAATTAAGATCGGACATGTTAAAAAAAAATCAATCTGGACGGTAAATCTAACAGAAAATTGTATCGTGTGTACCTAGCATAAGGCGGCATTGCAGGACCAACACTGTAGATGTGTCTTGCTAGCCTGCAGGAACATTTAAACCATGAAAATATTTGAACTTTGATGCGGTGGTACAGGCCAGGATTTAAAGTATACCAGAGATTAATTTTAAAAAGTTTTATACATACCTGGGGCTTCCTCCGGCCCCATGCACACAGGTCACTCCTTCCTGCGCTGCCTGCAGCTCTGGTGTTGGGTCCCGTTAGTTTTGCCAGTCACGGCCAGTCTGCGCAAGAGGAAGTGCGCTCTCTACGTATCTCTCGGACGGTGCTCCAGGTACATGTAAAACTTTTATTTTTTAATTGGTCTCTGGTTTCCTCTAAGTTGAGTTTTTGATGCTTTCACGGACCAGTGTCTGATGATATTGAAGTTGAGACCAGGAGCGTCTAAGTATGTTATGCAAGAAAAGCATGGTTCATGGAAGAAATACAGGAAATCATTGATTGAGGCATGATATTTATAAGAAATTAAAACATTGCTGGTCAATGCTTTTGTGTTGTCTATCAATAGTTTACACCTCTTCCAATTCCATGCAGTGTGGTATCTAGCTAATACAGTTGTGTATTGTACTAATTTATGTATTAGGTATAGTATGTCTTACTTGCAAATAGTAAAGCTATTGACTTTTCGACTGAGAAATAGCACCATTTCCCCCCCCCCCCCCCCCCCATATCTCTCTCTCTCTCTCTCTCTCTCTCTCTCTCTCTCTCTCTCTCTCTCTCTCTCTCTCTCTCTCTCTCTCTCTCTCTCTCTATATATATATATATATATATATACTGTATAGTATATATATATGCACATATATATATATCACATAGGTTTCACAAGCAGTAATAACATTTCTACTGAAAAAATAGGGACATAGCTAAAATGTCATCCATAAAAAAATAACCTCTAGATGTGAACTAAAAACTAATTAAATCAAAAGAGTTGGACAGGATTAGACAAGCAAGTTTCTTTTGCTTGACACTTTTTCCTAATTGAATCTTGTGAATATATATTTGCATGCGCATGTTATTACACTGTTGCTAGCCCTTAATGCTAGTGATAGTTGAATCAGGCCCTCTCTCGGGAGTGGGGGGAGGCAGTGGCGGACATATGGCCGTGCCGCCGCACGAGGGCCCCTGAAGTTCTGTTGCTTCAGGGGCCTATTAAGTATTGCTGTTTTTTTTATTATTAGTATTATTTTTGTTCCTGGGGAGCCCCGACTCTTATCCTCCCCCCTCACCTCGCCCCCCCCCTCTTGCGGCGGGAGAGCGGCAAATACAGGAAGTCTCCGGGGCTCCAGGCAGGCACTAGAGGCTCAGCGGCCGCTTGGTCTCCGATGTCTCCAACTCTGTATACTGCTCGCTACTAAACCAGGAAGTAGCGAGCAGTATACAGAGTTGGAGACACGGGAGACCAAGCGGCTGAGCCTCTAGCGCCTGCTGGAGCCCCGGAGACTTCCTGTATTTGCCGCTCTCCCACCGCATGAGGGGGGGCCCTGAGGTGAGAGGGGGAGGATAGGAGTCGGGCCCCGCACCCGGATAGCTACCCACCCACCCGGCTACCTACCTACCTACCCACCAGGCTACCTACCTACCCACCTCTTCCACCTACCCACCCACCAGGCTACCTACCTACCCACCCGGCTACCTACCTACCCACCCACCAGGCTACCTACCTAAAGACCCACCAGGCTACCTACCTACCCACCCAGCTACCTACCTACCCACCCGGCTACCTAGCCACCCACCCGGCTACCTACCTAACCACCCACCCGGCTACCTTCCTAACCACCCACCCACCCGGCTACCTACCTACCTACCGGGCTAGTTACCAACCCACCCACCCGGCTACCCACCCACCCGGCTACCTACCCACCCACCAGGCTACCTACCCACCCAGCTACCCAGCCACCCACCCGGCTACCTACCCACCCACCCACCAGGCTACCTACCCACCCGGCTAAGGGCTAACTACCTACCCACCCACCAGGCTGCCTACCTACCTACCCACCCACCAGGCTACCTACCCACCCACCCACCCACCAGGCTACCTATCCACCCAACCACCCATGGGAGCTGCGCGCCGGATGGAGGCTGGGACAGGAGGTCTGCTGCTGCAGGTGAGTAAATGTTTTTTTTTTTAATTTATATTAGCAGGTGTATGTTCTGGGCAGGTCTGCCGACATGATTGCACGTATTTTCTGGGCAGGTCTGCCGACAGGATTGCACGTATTTTCTGGGCATATCTGCCGACATGATTGCACGTATTTTCTGGGCATATCTGCCGACATGATTGCACGTATTTTGTGGGCATATCTGCCGACATGATTGCACGTATTTTCTGGGCATATCTGCCGACATGATTGCACGTATTTTCTGGGCATATCTGCCGACATGATTGCATGTATTTTCTGGGCATATCTGCCGACGTGATTGAATGTATTTTCTGGGCATATCTGCCAACATGATTGAATGTATTTTCTGGGCATATCTGCCAACATGATTGAATGTATTTTCTGGGCATATCTGCCGACATGCTTGAATGTATTTTCTGGGCATATCTGCCGAAGTGATTGAATGTATTTTCTGGGCATATCTGCCGACATGATTGAATGTATTTTCTGGGCATATCTGCCGACATGATTGAATGTATTTTCTGGGCATATCTCCCGACATGATTAAATGTATTTTCTGGGCATATCTGCTCACATTATGTGTATTTTCTTGAGAAAACCTGTACAATTATGTGAATTTTCTGGGGAAAGGGTCACCAAAACTTGGGCCCACTGTCTTTGCGTTGCACTTTTCAAGGGAACCTGAGGTGAGGATAATATTGAGGCTGCCATATTTCTCTCCTTTTAAGCAATACCAGTTGCCTGGCTGTCACGCTGGTCCTCTGCCTCTTATTCTTTCAACCATAGACCCTGAACAAGCATTCAGTAGGTCAGGGGTTTCTGACAATATTGTCAGAACTGAGAAGATTAGCTGCATGCTTGTTGCTGGTGTAATTCAGTTTATTACTGCAGCCAAATAGATCAGCAGGGCCGCCAGGCAACTAGTATTGTTTAAAAGGAAATAAATATGGCAGCCTCCATATCACTCTCACCCCGGGATCACTTTAAATTACAGTTAGCTCCGCCCTCATCCGGTCATTGCCACGCCCGTTAGGTTCTATCGACACCCATTTTTTGCCGCGGGTTATGGCCACGCCCATTTTTGACCACAGCGCTTCGCGCGCCGCAGGTCATAGGGGCCCACAATTGAAATTTTGCACAGGGGCCCACTGCTGGCTGTGTCTGCCACTGGGGGGAGGTGATACTGTACTCCATAGGGAGCTTTTAAGCTTGGCAGGAGATACTAGGAGTGGTTATAAGTATTGCCTGTTGTGTATGTACATTAGCATCAATCACCCTAGTTATATCTACATAAACGTACTGTATGAATTACAGTATAACATTATGTTGGCTGCTCAACAGTTTTGTTACTTTTTGTATAATTTATGGGAATCTTGAGCATATAGTGCTGTCCATAGATGTATTTATAAACTAACTGGACACTGACTTTTCTTGGATTGTCCTGTGAATACCATATGCATTTATTGGCCTGCTTGTGACTGACAGGATCAATCTTCAACCATAAGTTAAGCAAGTAATAAAGTAAGGCAGGCCATTCGTATTTTAGCTAATTATAAACAATAGTAAATGCTTTGAAATTGTTTAGAACCAATTATCATGTACTACGATTAAATATACATTTATCAAGGGGTACTTGTGATAAGGTTTACTATGCTGGGGGGTACTTGGTGATTACAGGGATTTAAAAGGGGTACATACCAATAGAATGTTGAGAAACTCTGGTAAAAAAATGCACCTTTATTTCCAAATAAAATATTGGCACCATACATTGTACTAGGGACATTTTTTAAATGTTGCAATAACTGGGACAAACGGGCAAATATAATGTGTGGCTTTTATCCACAGTAGAACATTTTATTTTAACACTATAATGACCCAAAACTGAAAAAGAATGCCTTTTTTCACATTTTTTTTTTATTATTCATGTTAAAATGTATTTAGGATAAAATAATTCTTGGCATAATGTACCTCCCAAAGAAAGCCTAATTGGGGGTGAGAAAAACAAGATATAGATCATTACGCTGTGATTAGTAGTAATTACGTTATTGGCGAAAGAAAGGGAGGAGCGCTGACAGGTGAAAATTGCTCTAGTCCACAAGGGGGAAAACCCTCAGTCATCAAGTGGTTAAATCAATTCGGGTACTCGAACCCGACCCGCATTTCGGGTTACCCGTGGGTACCCGACCCGCTGCAGGCCTCTAATATACACACAAAGCTTAAAATAAAAAGCAATCATTGTGAAAAGGTTTACTTAGCCGAAATGCAGTCTGTGTGGGGATATTTCCTTCTGGGAAAAGAGATGCAAAGTCCTTGGTTTCAGAATCATAGGCCTTTAGGTATATTTTGTAATCCAAGCAGATGTTACAGTTCCAAGATGGCTGCTGGGCGGTCCTCTGCCCAGCAGCAGGTCGAGCTGTAATCCAGATGACGTTAAAATGGAGGACTGAAATCTGCCTGCTGTCAATGTGCTTTTGATGAAGCTGGTTTGGGGGTGTGGCAACGCCTGCCCCCTCTGAATTACCCACCAATGGCAGTCCACCTCTTCCTAGGAGGATTTTGAGCTTAAATTGTGAAACACTGTAACTCATAAACTATACATATTTAGGTGGATAGCAGATTTATAATTGTCAGAAAATACCGATTAATATGACATCTTGCATGAGTGCGTTAGGCTGACCGGTCCCCAAGGAGGGTCGTACACCAATAACCGGACAAGTTATTGTTATGAATTTTATATCAGCACATTGGGCAGATTTTAACGAATAAGACTATATTAATTTCATAGTTGTGCTATACACAGTTTTCATTTAACAGACCAAAATCAAAAACTACATGGATTTCAATCTGTTCCTAATCGGAGCCACTGTGTCTGAGCCCTCCAGTGGACCCCTGTGGAGCTAACGTCCCCTGGATGATAGGACCTGTTGGTGCTCAATTAGCAGCTGAGTGTGACCAGCTACAACACCCTTTGATGTATGACACCCAGATTTTGGCTAGGTTTCACACCTCTGTGTCCCTGGCCAACAAGGAATTCTTTTGAACAAGTTAATTTAGTGTGGGTGATGGGTTTGATTTCACTCAGAGAGAAGGAAAAATATCTGTTGTACGTTTAAAAAGAAAAAATGTAATTCCGCTCTGCCCGTTCTGCTTTGCGGAACGATACAGAATCGTTAATCGTCTCGATTTCCGTATCATTCATCACAGTGATAATAATGCTATCTGTTTCCAAAATCAGATAACTTTGTAAGAAACTAATTGGCTGGCACCTCAGCACTCTATGTGGTAATAATTCCAGCTATTTCCTGGAGTTTTGTAGATCTCAGAAAAAATGTATTTGCCAGGTACAAGGGGGAGTTTTACCTGGAATTGGCTTTGGTGCAAACAGGGTCCATGGTGGAACAATATAACATGCAAGACAGTACAATTGCACATGGAGTAAGCGTAAACATAAGATATATACATTTAAACAGGATTACAGAGTTACAGTAGCAGAAAAGATAAAGTAGGACCAGAGGGATAGACTGCAGTGCTGAACTAGCGGAGCTGCCATCTGTGGCACACTGTGATGGGGCAAAAAGGGAAAAACAGAGTTCAGAGTCCTGAGTCTGAGGCTGACAGTGAGGAGTCTGGCTACCCGGGGAGAAGGCCAAGGTGGCAGGGGAGCCTCTCGCCATTTTGTCACTCCAGGTGAGAAAACCTGTGGTGCCCCGCCCCTATGGCACCCTCCCCATGAAAATAATCTTAATGCGGCAGTGTTTCACCAGAAAATAATTGTAATGCGGCAATGTTTTACCAGAAAATAATTGTAATGCAGCAATGTTTTACCAGAAAATAATTGTAATGCAGCAGCATTTCACCAGAAATGACACTTATTGCGCCAGCGTTTCAATAGAAAATACATGTAAATGCGGCAGCGTTTCACCAGAAAATACACATAGGCAGGGCTCCTCTCTCCTCCCCCCTTAGTTACCCCTAATAGCCCTTATACCTGCCTGCACCTATTAAAAAAAAAACATTTTCTCGCCTGCAAAAGACTCCTCTCCCGGCTTCCCTCCGGCATGCAGCAGCTCCCCTGATGATCCTCGTGCAGCAACTCTGGCTGCAAAACTCCCGCGCTGACAGGTAGAGCAGGGCTGCAGTGTATGGCTTCGGACACCATTTTCCTGTAGCCCTACTCTGCCTGCTGGAACCCACAGACTCCACAGGCTGCAGAAGTGAGCTTATGGACTGCTGCCAGTGAACTGACGTAGTGTCTATTAGTTGGCGCAAGCCAGTTCACCACCTGGGGACACACCATCTGGCGGGGGGTGGCCGCGGTCCCTCCTTACGCCTCTCCTCCCCCCGCACAGCACTCGAGACCGCCTAGTCGGCCTGGTGGACCAGGCACCTCTGCAAGAGGGTCAGAAGGAGGCACAAAGGGGGACACAAGGAGTCACAAAGGAGGACAGACGGAGGCACCCAGGGGGACATAGGGTGGATTGCAAGGCTTTTGTTAAAGCTTGTCCAGTGTATGCCCGAAATAAAACTGCTCATGTCGCACCCAGGGGTAGTCTGCAACCACTTCCCATTCATGATAGGCCATGGACCCATGTGTCTATGGATTTTATTGTTGATTTGCCTTGTTCTGAAGGTAATATTGTCATCTGAGTAGTGGTTGACAGATTTAGCAAAATGGCTCACTTTGTTTCTTTGAGTAAGTTACCCTCTCCCAAAAGAATTAGCTGATCTGTTTATTACTTACATTTTTCGATTACATGGTATCCCTGAGAACATTGTCTCTGACAGAGGGGTGCAATTTGTTTCGCAATTGGCGAGCATTTTGCTCCCGCCTTGGTATATCTTTGTCGTTTTCCTCTGAGTTTCATCCTCAGACAAATGGGCAGACTGAGAGAACGAGTCAATCCATGGAGCAATATCTCCGAAGTTTTATATCTGATTGTCAGGATCAATGGTCTAAGTTTCGACCCTTTGCTGAATTTGCTTTCAACAATCTTGTCAGTGCTTCTACTAAAATGTCTCCATTTCAGATTGTCACAGGTCAGAACCATAAGTTTTCTTCCCTCTCTGGTTCATCATCTGGGTTTCTGGTTCTGAAAGATTGTCTGTCACATATGGTTTCCTTGTGGGATCAGGTACAAAAAAACTTAAGTGTCAGTAAGTCAATAGAAAAAATATGCAGATAAACATCATTCTCATGAATTTTCTTTTTCACCTGGTGATTTAGTCTGGGTTTCTACCCGTAACTTTTCCTTGCAGCAGCCTTATTCCAAACTGGGTCCTAGATTTATAGGTTCATAACCTGTGGCAGAAAAAATCAATGACGTTACCTATAGAGTAACTTTACCTCATTCTGTACAGCCAGTCAATTAATTTCATGTTTCTCTGTTGAAACCTGCAGCCAATACTTTACTATCTGATTCCCCACCTCCTCCTATGATTATCAATGGAGAACCAGAATATGAAATAAAAAGAATTCTGGATTCTCGTAAGGTCCAGAACGCTTTACAGTACCTCATTAACTGGAAGGGTTATGGTACAGAGGAAAGGTGTTGGGTACCTGCTCGTAAAGTTCATGCTAATGACTTAATTCAGCAATTTCATTTAAAGCTTCCTGAGAAACCTCGGGTGGAGTGTCCAGTGGCCACTCCTTGGAGGGGGGGGGGGGTACTGTAATAATCTTACCTCCGGGATCTGCCTCCTGGATCATCCGCCCAGCCTCTTGAGTGCGCTCCGCCACTCTCGCGTCCATGCCAACAGGGCCGGGGCGCACATATCTTTCTGTGAAGGGACAGACGCGGCTGGGGAAGCGTCTGTCCTGTGTTGCTAGGCAATGGGCACATGCGTCCATGCGCCCGTCATACACTCTTAGATGCCGATATGTTAGTGTCAGCTGACACATCTAATCAGCTGACACTTAGGCAGGGCTGTTGTGCTGCTAACTGATTGGTGCTTGTGCGTGTGTGGCCAGCCAATGATTGGAGGATGCCTGATATATATACCTGCTGTGTCAGTGTAACGAAAAATCTGCAACGCCGGATGGATTGCGGGAATATGGTCGCATCCAGTCCGGCAAGCGGACCTTCCAACGCGGGATGCGGAAATTCGTCCGCATCCGCTGCGCACACCCGTCCGAGCACTCTGCTCCAAACTCACCAACATGCTGTTCACCAGGGTTCTGCCATCTTGCCTCTAGGGGGTGCGGCCGCACACCAGACACGCCTTTATACTCTTAGAAAGCGTGTCAGCTGACCTGGAGGTCAGCTGACATTTTAGCCTGCTCTGATTGGTTGCTGCCTGGGGTGGAGACTTCTCTCCCAGGCAGTATATAAGGAAGTGCTTTTCAGTCACACTTTGTCTGTGTTTGCGATACCCTGTGTCAGCACTCAGACCTTAGACTAGATCCCAGGTGTTGAAACCAAGGACTTCACACCTAGACTAGGAGATTATTATTATTGTTATTGATTCTCTGTGTATGATTCTGTGCCTGTCTTGACTTCTCTTCTGCTTCCTGATTCTGTACTCTGCCAGCCCGTACCGTTAACGACTATTGGCTTGGTTCCTGACTATTCTCTCGTCTCACGTCTCTGTACTGTTGCCGCCTGTACTGTTGCCGAACCTCTTTCTGTCTGACCTTGCTCCCTTCAGTGGAACGTCTCCTACTGTTGGGTTATTATCTGAGGCTTGCCTCCCTGAGACGCCGGCCCTAGCAGACCGTTACTGCCAGAGGCCGAGATTCCTCCACTGCCACTTTGGGGGATCTCACACACGGGGTTCCCATTCAGAGGTAACCACACCTCTGAGGAATTGCCGTGTGGTGGATATTTCCACAACTTTATGAATATTTACTGCTTTGTATATTTTCATGTTGTTCGTGTGTCCACTGCTTTACATCTACCCGCATTATTAGCAATTCCGCAGATTGCTATATAATCGGGTCTATCCTTGTATTATTGGCGATACTGCGGATCCCCAATAATCAAGGTTCGGGGTGTGACACTGGTCTGAGTAGATCATTTCAGGCACTTACCGTGTTAGTGAGCCTTCCGCTGATTTACCATCAGGAAGATACTTACTATTTCACTCTAACATATCTGCATTAGTGGTGATTCTGTATATCACCACTTAATCAGATATTTGTGCCTCTTGCTGACACCAATCGTTACAGAAACACAGACCATAAAGAAGTAAGATGGAGGGGGTGATAAACCAGCTTCAGACTGTAAGGGCAGAGTTAGAACAGCTGAAGATTACTGTAACTGCACAGCAGGCTCAGATTACTCAGTTAAATGAGACTGTCCAAAGGTTGCAATCACCACTTAACGTTCTACCTCCCCCGGCTCTTAGCGAGCCTAAAATGAACATTCCTGAGAAATTTTCAGGCACAAGGTCAGATTTCCAGAATTTCCGTCACAGAGTGCTGTCTTACTTTGAGATGAAACCTGTGTCCTCGGGAACCGAGGCTCAGAAGGTCACTCTTATCAAGACTCTATTGCATGCAGATTCCCAGACGTGGGCTTATGGCTTACCTGATGAGCATCCTGCTCTGTCTTCTGTCCAGGAGTTTTTTAAGGCCATGGCGGTCATCTACGATGATCCAGATAGTGCCGCCACGGCCGAACGTAAGCTCAAAAACCTTAGACAAGGACGCAGTACTGCTGAGGAGTATGCGTCAGAGTTTAGGAAGTGGGCTGTGTCCTCTAGATGGGAGCGATATGCACTCTTGGATAGATACCTAGATGGGTTGTCAGAAGCAGTAACTGACGTGATGGTTAGTCATCCGGAACCCAAAGATCTAGATGAGGCTATTACGCTGTCTATTAAAATAGATAGGCGTCTGAGGTACAACAAGAAGGGCAGGTACCCCATGTACTCTAGGACTTCTGGGGCCAGTAGCTCGGCAGCAGTTGAGACTGAGGAGCCGATGCAGTTAGGCCACGGGCGCCTCACGGAGGCGGAAAGGTCAAGAAGACGCAGAGAGGGTCTTTGCATGTACTGCGGGGAAAAGGGCCACATTGCACAAAACTGTGGTAGGAAGTCGGGAAACTCCTCGGCTTAGGTGTGGTAGGGGGTACCACCCTAAGCGGAATTGTTTTACCTCCAAAACAAGAAAAAATTTTATTGCCCTGTTCCCTAAATTGGGAAGGGAAGAACTTTCCTACCACAGCATTTGTAGATTCCGGGTCAACAGCTAACTTTTTAGATTTAAGCTTTGCTTTAAGTTTAAATATCCCTGTACTTCCGGTAGGAAGACATTTATATGTTACAGCGATTGATGACACTCCTTTGCAAGGAAAGTCCCCACTGTGTCAGACACCTCCCCTCTCGCTGCAAGTGGGAGCTCTGCACAGGGAGGTCATACAGTTTTTCGTTTTAAAGATGTCTACCTCTACGGTGATACTAGGGTTGCCCTGGTTACGATTACATTCTCCTCAGTTTGATTGGGGGAATGGGCAGTTGACTACTTGGTCGCCTTATTGTACACAACATTGTTTACAGAATGTAGTTTTGTGTTCTACTAAGATTCAAGTGGAAGGAGTACCTCCACAATATCAGGAATATGCTGATGTCTTTTGTCCTAGGGCAGCAGATCAATTACCCCCCCATAGACCTTTTGATTGCCCAATAGATTTGAAACCAGGAACCATGCCACCCAGGGGCCACCTATACAACCTCTCGTCCCCGGAAAAATTGGCCATGGACGAGTACATTCAGGAGAATTTGCAGAAGGGTTTCATCCGCCCTTCAAGATCTCCTGCAGGAGCGGGATTCTTTTTCGTTCAGAAAAAAGATGGTGGTTTGCGCCCCTGTATTGACTACAGGGGTCTAAATAAGATCACGATTAAGAATCGGTATCCACTACCGCTAATCGACGATTTATTTACACAGGTTCCCGGGGCTTCTGTTTTCACTAAGTTGGATCTAAGGGGGGCCTACAATTTGATCCGTATCAGGGAGGAAGATGAATGGAAGACGGCATTCAACACTCCCAAGGGGCATTACGAATACTTGGTGATGCCCTTTGGGTTGTGTAACGCTCCTGCAGTTTTTCAGGAGTTCGTCAACGAGATTTTTAGGGAGGTACTGGGTCGCTTTGTAATCGTCTACTTAGATGATATCTTAATATTTTCTAAAAATATCACGGAACACCGCCAACATGTGAAGTATGTGTTACAAAGACTCAGGGAGAATCAATTGTTTGCGAAATTAGAGAAATGTGTTTTTGAGGTAAAGGAGATTGCCTTTCTTGGTTACATTATCTCTACATCAGGGTTGTCCATGGATCCCAAAAAGGTCTCTGCTGTAAGGGATTGGCCACAACCATCTGGGCTTAAAGCACTACAGAGATTCTTGGGATTCGCAAATTATTATAGAAAATTTATCAAGGGGTTCTCTTCGGTGGTGTCTCCGCTTACTAATTTGACAAAAAAAGGGGCTGATGCCACTCATTGGTCAGAAGAAGCAGTTGTGGCATTTTCCTCTCTGAAAGAGGCATTCTGTTCTGCTCCCATATTACGTCATGTAGATGTTGCTTACCCATTTATAGTGGAGGTGGATGCCTCGGAGGTTGGAGTAGGAGCAGTATTGTCTCAACGTTCAGGACTTCAGGGCAAGCTTCATCCCTGTGCTTTTTTTTCCAGAAAATTCTCTCCTGCCCAGAGAAATTATGATGTTGGAAACAGGGAATTATTAGCCATCAAGCTTGCTTTTGAGGAGTGGCGCCTGTGACGCCGGGCGACGCCCAGTCGTCCGAGGATTCGCGGCCGATTGTCCGATCGCAACCGTGATCGGAAAACTGACATTCTTTATTTTTAAAATAGAAGTTTTTCCTTCCTGCCTTCCCCCCCCCTTTTGCCATGAGGGCTGAATGGGCCTGCGTTAGCATATGGCTAAAGCAACCTGGTTTAGCAAGAAATCCTGTTAAGGCTCCCGGAAAAGCTCTGGTGACACTAATGTGCTAATTGGGCAGAGCTGAAATACCAACAGAGTCTATTCAACAGGGGAAGCTAGCACAGCATGAGGTCTATTGACACCTACATTCCTCCCAGTCTTGACGGCACCGACTAAACTGAGTATGGAATGCATGGTGTTGATAACTTTGTCACATTTTGCAAATACCATCCATGGGAGGAATATGAAAATTACATAATTTTGTTTCCCTAATTCTGTAGAATATGGTGATACTAGACATAGCCAGGTAACCCGAGCAGGGGCTGAGATATGAATAATGGGGTCCCCGTGCGCCCCAAATATTGCAAGTTTGATGTCCTATGAACGTGTATTCTCAGCCCAATCTGAATATGAAATCGGTTTGCATGTGCGACAAAACCCCGGCGGGGTATGAAATTGGACATATTTTGTGGATGGCTGGAAGTTCCTCCCCTGAGAACTCACTGCCTGACACGCCCCTGGGCTGAGCTTGAGACTCCGCCCAGAAATGTCAGTGCTCAAAACTGATTGCATGAGGACCCCCAGCCAATTCCCCCACTTTCCATCATACCGAAAAGACTGCCACTGCTTGGGGAAATAGCAGTGGCCATCTTGCAGGCGGAGCAACGGCCATGTGGTTCGGCCATATTGCGAACTAACTGCAACAAAGGAACTTTGTCTTTTCCCGAACGGACTTTCCACAGAATCATAAGTATTCGTTCTTTTTATCCCTTTTTCTTTTATGTACTGTGTTATCACTGTCTCTCATCGTTTAATTGTTCACGATTGTCTGTATATATTAATTATTTATATTGTAACAAATAAAGGCTTTTTAAAAGGTCTTTACCTCTCAGTAAAACCTTCTATTCAGTATACACAGACGAGACCTAAACTTCCGAAGGGACGCTACTGTTTTGATAGATAGATAGGAATTGCACAGTTTTAACCGGTTGTTTGTTTCACAGGTCTATAGCCAGTTAGCAGTTTTCTCTGGGCTGATAGAAAACAGAGATGGTGGCAAATCTACCCCTGGGTTGGAGTAAAAGTGTATTTTCGTAACCTCACAGGCTCCCTACTGCGTCGTGACGCTCAAACTCCGCCAATTCTACGCAGATTGCGTCCATAGCTCTCAATCTGTGTGCTAGAATCGGATCGGACGGTTTTGCGTGTTCACGGCCAGTGGGGCTCTTGTGACAGTGGTCGGCAGCGTTTGGGATCTGTGTGTGCTGATAGTATCTCAGGTAGGGCTATCGAATTAGCCCTATCGAGAAACGAACTAATTCGTTGGTAGTGACTGAGTGCAATATATTTTTCATATATACAGAGAGACTGTGTAACCAGTACCCCTCCCCTAAGTTTTCTTTTATTTGGCATGGAAATGTCCGGGAATTACAAGGTCATGGTCCTATCCGACCTGCAGAGTCTGTGCGAGGCGAGAGGCATGGACATCCGCGGCAAGAAACAGCAGGACCTGATAACGGACTTGTACCGATGGGATAGCCAGAATCTGCGGACGCTGGAGGTGTCCACTGTGGAGGACACCGGCTCATCTAACGCAAGTCGAGGGGAACCAGAGACTGAAGATCCTGTGCGTACCGAGGTTGAGCAACCCGCGGGCAATGCGGCAACAGATACGCAGGAGGCTGTCAGTGTGATCCCCGACCCCAGAACCCCTGAAAGTACTCGCCTGGAACCGGCCAGTACTGGACTGTCCAGTTATGTTGATCCAGTAATGCAGCAGGCATTGCAAAAGCTGATGGAAACTGATGTGGACAAGTACCTGCAGTACATGGCGGAGCAAAAGCGAGAGGAACGCCAATCTGCAGAGGCGCGGGAGAGACGACAGCATGAGCTGAACATGGCGAAAGTGCAGCAAGCCAGCCGGAGTTCAACGCCCAGCCTCCCTGCTGAAGGGACTGCCGCTCCAGTAAGTGCAAAATTTAAATTTGCTATTATCGAAAAAGACACTGACATTGACTTGTTTTTGAGGTCTTTCGAAAAGGCCTGCCGTCAGTATCGTCTGTCCCAAGACCAGTGGGCCAGACATCTGACACCCTTGCTGCGCTACAAAGCGCTTGATGCTTTCTCAGAGCTGCCTGTGGAAAAGGACAATGATTATACCGCTATAAAGGAGGCTATAATCACTAAGTACCAGCTGACGCCAGAAGCCTACCGGAAAAGGTTCAGGTCCTGGCAGAAAAAATCTACTGATTCTTATCAAGATGTGGTCAGCAGTCTGCTCACCACACTCCGCCAGTGGACGCTAGGCCTCACTAAAGGGTCTTACGGTGTCCTGGAGGACTTAATCGTCCTGGAGCAGTTTCTGAACATTTGCCCGGCTGATGTACGCCAGTTTGTGCTGGAGCGCCGACCGGCGTCAGCGACGGTCGCTGCAGACCTCGCTGAGACCTTTGCAACGACCAGGGTGCCGGAGACCCGCAGGACTGCCCCATCTAGCTGGAGAGGAGGTCAGTCCCACAATTTTGCAGACTCTCCTACCTCTGTGAGCCGTGCGCCCCAGAGGCCCTCCAGCGCAGCTGCTGCGTCCAGGCCTGCAGTAACAGAGGGCATCACCTGTCACTTTTGCCGCAAGCCCGGACACATGAAGTTTAACTGCCCGGAGCGGAGGCAGACAGCGCCAGCTCCTGCACCACCTACACCTCGCCCACGGCAACTGCCGCCAGCCAGCGCACCCCAGCCGGGAGCACCCAACAACGTCATGTTCGCAGGTGGGAGAGGGATCCACTCCGCTACGAGCAACCACCAGCTGGTTACAGTGAACGACCAGCTTGTTACCGGTTTCCGCGACACTGGAGCGGATGTCACCCTGGTGCGTGCGCACCTGGTCCCGACGGAAAATATCCTCCCTGACAAATACCTTACCCTCACTGGAGTGGGGGGCACTCTTTCTCGCATTCCCCAGGCTCGGGTGTCCATCGATTGGGGGGTGGGGGTTCAAGAGAAGGTTGTTGGGGTCCTGGACCAACTGCCGGTCCCAGTTTTGTTGGGGACCGACCTGGGCAAGCTTGTGTCCTATTATGAACCTGCCCCAAGCCCCTCAGACTGCCAGGAGGGAGACGGACTCTCCGCCCACACTAAGGTACTTTGCACCAAGGGGCAAGAACAGGGGGGAGGTGGGTTGAATGTGCCCAGTCCAGGGGTACCGAGTCCAATAGTACCTGTGTCACAGGTACCTGTGTTTGATATACCGATTGTTTGTGATGAAAATGTTGTTGTACCTGTCACTGTAATTCATGCA
The DNA here is from genome assembly GCF_040937935.1 of Hyperolius riggenbachi. NCBI lineage: Eukaryota > Metazoa > Chordata > Amphibia > Anura > Hyperoliidae > Hyperolius > Hyperolius riggenbachi. The sequence continues at coordinate 128,228,452 of NC_090652.1, read as the reverse complement.
TGCAGCCAGGATGTGAGTAATGCCAGTATGTGCCAGTCTGAAGGTGTACCTGTACTGGCAGTAACACGCAGCCGCGCTGCTCAGAACCTGGGCTCAGAGCAGGTGGAAGAGGTTCCGGCCTCCTCCCCCTCCTCTGACCACAGGGATGGTAGCCTTCAGCCACTAACTGCATATGCCACGGGCCAGCTGGCTGAGAGCGAGAGTGCTGCATTTGTGCAAGCACTCCAGACTGACCCTAGCCTCGAGGCACTCAGAAGACAGGCTTCGGAGCCCCTCACGAATGAAGATACCTTCAAGGTATATTGGGAAGGTGGTAAGCTGTACAGCGAGCCTGTACAGCCCACCGAAGGTGAAACAAGTGTGGGTACCAAGTTGCTTGTGGTACCCAGTGCCTTCCGGGGGCATGTGCTGAAGTCCGCACATGACATTCCCCTGGCAGGGCACTTGGGAATCCACAAGACACTTGACCGTATCCAGGGTCATTTCTACTGGCCCAGGATGCGGATCGATGTGACCAACTATTGCCGCTCATGTACTGTTTGCCAAAAGGTAAAACGGGCTGGGAACCCCCGCAAGGCTCCCTTGTGTCCACTGCCAATCATAGGTGAGCCCTTTCACAGAGTGGCAGTCGACATAATTGGACCATTGCCCACTCCCAGCAGCAGTGGCAAAAGGTACATCCTGACGGTGGTGGATTACGCCACCCGCTATCCTGAGGCCATGGCGCTTTCCTCCCTGAGGGCGGACAAGGTAACAGACGCCTACCCCATGCCTCGCATTGATGAGCTGCTAGATACACTGGCATCAGCCAGGTACCTATCAATCATGGATCTGAGCCGGGGGTATTGGCAGATACCACTTGCACCTGACGCGAGGCAAAAGTCGGCCTTCATCACCCCTTTCGGCCTCTTCGAGTTCACGATGATGCCCTTTGGGATGAAGAACGCCCCCGCCACGTTTCAGCGGGCCGTGAACGACCTGCTAGAGGGAATGCAAGGGTTCGCTGTAGCGTATCTGGATGACATTGCGGTGTTCAGCCCCACCTGGGAAGAACACCTCAAACACCTGTCCCAGGTACTAGAGAGGCTGGCCATGGCCAATCTGACGGTTAAACCGAGTAAGTGTCAGATTGGCATGACCGAGGTGCAGTACTTAGGTCACCGGGTGGGGGGTAACACCCTGAAACCTGACACGGGAAAGATGGACGCCATCCTGGCATGGCCTCGACCTATCACGAAAAAGCAGGTCCAGGCGTTCCTGGGGACCGCCGGCTACTATAGGAAATTTGTTCCCGCCTATAGTACACTGGCGAAGCCCCTGACCGATGCCACTAGCAAGAAGCACCCCAAGGTTGTTAGCTGGACCCCCGCTTGCGAGAATGCCTTCCAGGCCTTGAAGCAGGCCCTCGCAAGCGCCCCTGTGCTTCAGGCCCCAGACTTCAGTCGTCGGTTTGTGGTGCAAACCGATGCCTCTGACTACGGTCTCGGCGCAGTCCTCAGCCAGGTGGATGGAAAGGGGGATGAACACCCTATCCTCTACCTGAGCCGGAAGCTCCTGCCCCGAGAGGTAGCCTACTCCACAACTGAAAAGGAGTGCCTGGCGATCGTGTGGGCCCTACAGAAACTGCAGTCGTATCTGTACGGCCGCTCCTTCACGATCGTCACTGATCACAATCCCCTGAGTTGGCTAAACCGTACTGCTGGAACCAACGGCAAGCTCCTACGGTGGAGCCTGTCATTGCAGCAGTACGACTTTACGATCCAACACAAAGCAGGCAGCCGACACCAAAACGCTGATGGGCTGTCGCGGTGTCAGGGGGAACCCGACCCAACAGCGCCAATAGCTGCTACGGAAGGCGTCCTGTTGACACCTCCCTGAGCAGAGCTCGGGAAGGGGGAGGTGTGACGCCGGGCGACGCCCAGTCGTCCGAGGATTCGCGGCCGATTGTCCGATCGCAACCGTGATCGGAAAACTGACATTCTTTATTTTTAAAATAGAAGTTTTTCCTTCCTGCCTTCCCCCCCCTTTTGCCATGAGGGCTGAATGGGCCTGCGTTAGCATATGGCTAAAGCAACCTGGTTTAGCAAGAAATCCTGTTAAGGCTCCCGGAAAAGCTCTGGTGACACTAATGTGCTAATTGGGCAGAGCTGAAATACCAACAGAGTCTATTCAACAGGGGAAGCTAGCACAGCATGAGGTCTATTGACACCTACATTCCTCCCAGTCTTGACGGCACCGACTAAACTGAGTATGGAATGCATGGTGTTGATAACTTTGTCACATTTTGCAAATACCATCCATGGGAGGAATATGAAAATTACATAATTTTGTTTCCCTAATTCTGTAGAATATGGTGATACTAGACATAGCCAGGTAACCCGAGCAGGGGCTGAGATATGAATAATGGGGTCCCCGTGCGCCCCAAATATTGCAAGTTTGATGTCCTATGAACGTGTATTCTCAGCCCAATCTGAATATGAAATCGGTTTGCATGTGCGACAAAACCCCGGCGGGGTATGAAATTGGACATATTTTGTGGATGGCTGGAAGTTCCTCCCCTGAGAACTCACTGCCTGACACGCCCCTGGGCTGAGCTTGAGACTCCGCCCAGAAATGTCAGTGCTCAAAACTGATTGCATGAGGACCCCCAGCCAATTCCCCCACTTTCCATCATACCGAAAAGACTGCCACTGCTTGGGGAAATAGCAGTGGCCATCTTGCAGGCGGAGCAACGGCCATGTGGTTCGGCCATATTGCGAACTAACTGCAACAAAGGAACTTTGTCTTTTCCCGAACGGACTTTCCACAGAATCATAAGTATTCGTTCTTTTTATCCCTTTTTCTTTTATGTACTGTGTTATCACTGTCTCTCATCGTTTAATTGTTCACGATTGTCTGTATATATTAATTATTTATATTGTAACAAATAAAGGCTTTTTAAAAGGTCTTTACCTCTCAGTAAAACCTTCTATTCAGTATACACAGACGAGACCTAAACTTCCGAAGGGACGCTACTGTTTTGATAGATAGATAGGAATTGCACAGTTTTAACCGGTTGTTTGTTTCACAGGTCTATAGCCAGTTAGCAGTTTTCTCTGGGCTGATAGAAAACAGAGATGGTGGCAAATCTACCCCTGGGTTGGAGTAAAAGTGTATTTTCGTAACCTCACAGGCTCCCTACTGCGTCGTGACGCTCAAACTCCGCCAATTCTACGCAGATTGCGTCCATAGCTCTCAATCTGTGTGCTAGAATCGGATCGGACGGTTTTGCGTGTTCACGGCCAGTGGGGCTCTTGTGACAGCGCCACTGGTTAGAGGGGGCGGAGCATGTAATTACTGTGTACACGGATCATAAAAATTTACAGTACATTGAAAAAGCTAAAAGACTCACCCCCAGACAGGCTAGATGGGCTCTCTTTTTCTGCCGTTTTAATTTTATAATTACATTCACACCAGGGAGTAAGAACGTTAAAGCGGACGCCCTTTCTCGTTGTTTTGAACCTGAAACTGCTCCATCTCCTTCCTCAGAAAGTATTCTGTCGAAAGAGATCATCCTGGCAGCCACTGAGATAGTTGAAGACCTTCCTAGCCTCTTAAGTCCTTTTCAATTAGAAGTGCCAGAAGGGAAACCAAGAGGGGTTCTTTATGTCCCTTGTACTTTACGTCCCAAAGTGCTGCAGTTGTTTCATGGACACAAGAATGCTGGACACCCTGGCATTACCCGAACCCAAGAATTGTTGTGTAGATCTGTCTGGTGGCCATCTCTACAACAAGATTGCAAGGAATTTGTTAAGACCTGTACCGTCTGTGCCAGGAGCAAACCCTCCCGACTGGCTCCAGTTGGAACTTTGCAGTCTCTGCCCTCCCCTCAGGAGCCATGGACACATATTTCCATGGACTTCGTGGGAGAACTTCCAGATTCCAATGGAAAGACTGTCATATGGGTGGTCACAGACAGATTCAGTAAGATGGCCCACTTTGTGCCTTTGAGTGGTTTCCCTACTGCTCAAAAATTAGCAGATCTTTTTATTCAAAATATCTTTAAATTACACGGCATTCCAGAGAATGTTGTCTCAGACAGAGGGGTCCAGTTTGTCTCTAGGTTCTGGCGGGCCTTCTGTAAGGGGATGGGTATGTCGTTGTCCTTTTCATCAGGTTACCATCCACAGACCAACGGCCAGACAGAGAGGACCAATCAATCTTTGGAACAGTTCCTGAGATGTTATGTGGCGGACGCCCAACACCAGTGGGCGGAGTTTCTACCATTTGCTGAGTTCGCACATAACAATCTCAGGAATGAGTCCTCTGGTTATGCGCCTTTTCAAATTGTCAATGGGAAATCTCCCAAATTTTCTCCTTTGCCAGTGTCGACCTCTCCATTCCCTGTCCTGGAGGAGTGGCAGGAATCTTTCAAGAGGATTTGGGCTAATGTCGGAGAAAATTTAAAAAAGGCTTTCATCATACAGAAGAGGCAGGCAGATAAGAGACGGTCTGCGGAGTGGGAGTTTAAACCAGGAGACAGAGTTTGGATATCAACTCGTCATATAGCTCTGAGGCAGCCATCCGCGAAACTGGGGCCCAGGTATATTGGACCATATCCAATTTCCGAAAGGGTTAATCGTGTTACTTACAGAGTCAGGTTACCGCAGTCTCTAAAGGTGGGGAAAGCCTTTCATGTGTCACTCCTGAAACCAGCTGTTCAGGTGGATTCCCCCCCTCCTCACCCTGTCATGGTTGATGGTGAGCCTGAATGGGAGGTTGAGGAGATCTTGGACTCCAGACGAGTTCAGGGTTCAGTGCAGTATTTGGTGCATTGGAGAGGGTACGGTCTAGAGGAAAGATCCTGGGTCAAAGCAGGTGATTTACATGCTGATAAACTTAGGAGACGGTTCCATGAGCTCCATCCTGACAGGCCAGGTGGGACGTGTCCGGAGTCCACGCCTAGAGGGAGGGGTACTGTAACGAAAAATCTGCAACGCCGGATGGATTGCGGGAATATGGTCGCATCCAGTCCGGCAAGCGGACCTTCCAACGCGGGATGCGGAAATTCGTCCGCATCCGCTGCGCACACCCGTCCGAGCACTCTGCTCCAAACTCACCAACATGCTGTTCACCAGGGTTCTGCCATCTTGCCTCTAGGGGGTGCGGCCGCACACCAGACACGCCTTTATACTCTTAGAAAGCGTGTCAGCTGACCTGGAGGTCAGCTGACATTTTAGCCTGCTCTGATTGGTTGCTGCCTGGGGTGGAGACTTCTCTCCCAGGCAGTATATAAGGAAGTGCTTTTCAGTCACACTTTGTCTGTGTTTGCGATACCCTGTGTCAGCACTCAGACCTTAGACTAGATCCCAGGTGTTGAAACCAAGGACTTCACACCTAGACTAGGAGATTATTATTATTGTTATTGATTCTCTGTGTATGATTCTGTGCCTGTCTTGACTTCTCTTCTGCTTCCTGATTCTGTACTCTGCCAGCCCGTACCGTTAACGACTATTGGCTTGGTTCCTGACTATTCTCTCGTCTCACGTCTCTGTACTGTTGCCGCCTGTACTGTTGCCGAACCTCTTTCTGTCTGACCTTGCTCCCTTCAGTGGAACGTCTCCTACTGTTGGGTTATTATCTGAGGCTTGCCTCCCTGAGACGCCGGCCCTAGCAGACCGTTACTGCCAGAGGCCGAGATTCCTCCACTGCCACTTTGGGGGATCTCACACACGGGGTTCCCATTCAGAGGTAACCACACCTCTGAGGAATTGCCGTGTGGTGGATATTTCCACAACTTTATGAATATTTACTGCTTTGTATATTTTCATGTTGTTCGTGTGTCCACTGCTTTACATCTACCCGCATTATTAGCAATTCCGCAGATTGCTATATAATCGGGTCTATCCTTGTATTATTGGCGATACTGCGGATCCCCAATAATCAAGGTTCGGGGTGTGACACTGGTCTGAGTAGATCATTTCAGGCACTTACCGTGTTAGTGAGCCTTCCGCTGATTTACCATCAGGAAGATACTTACTATTTCACTCTAACATATCTGCATTAGTGGTGATTCTGTATATCACCACTTAATCAGATATTTGTGCCTCTTGCTGACACCAATCGTTACAGTCAGTTGTGCAAGTTGCCCGTGATAGCATTAGCTAGTCTAGCTGCTGGGTGTGCTTTCCTTCCTGGAACCTTGCTTTTCTGATTGATATTTGGATTTCGACCTCTGCCTGTTTATCGACCATCCCTGTTTGCTGCCTGGACGGACCTACTGACTGTTTACTCATTTTGTCTGTTTGCTGCCTGTACCGACCTTGGATTGCCTCTTGATCAGATCTTGCCTTGCCCTTTTGTACTGCGTATCTCTGATTTACCCGTGTATGACCCTGGACTGTTACTGGACTTGCTATTTTTGTACTCTTGTTTAGCTTGGAAGTTTATTCGCTCACCCTGCATTCAGCTCCAATACCTTGCACATCAAAGGCCTGGGTGTAACCGAAGTTAGGCAGGTGTTGTCACCTCACCTCCTGTTCAAGCGGGCACGCGCCACATTAGGAGAAGACTGTGGAGTCAGGTTGAGGCATTGGAGCTGATTCGTGATTGGATATTCGGACAGCCCTTACACTTACACATTACATGAAACTATCAAAAGATAAAATTTTCCAAAAGATTATATATATATATATATATATATATATGTGTGTGTGTATATATATATATATATGAACTGAGCAAATCATGTAACTCTCTGTCCCACTATCGGACTCACACACTAATGCTCTTAACACACTGTAGGGCCATTTTGGTTGGAAGCTAATTAATCGACCAGCATGTTGTGGTGTTGTGGAAGGTATGGTGTTTTCTTTTGACCACTTGACATAAAGTGGTTGTTAATATCTTATGGATCAGTGCAGCTTTGGCATTTTAACTATGTCTCTATTGATTTAGCAATGGGTTTATCCCTATCTATGACACCTAAGTGATATGGATTTCATTTCTTTTTCAGGACAAACTATACTTCTCTGCAGAGGACTTATTCCAATAATGATTTAATTTTCTATGCATCGTCAAAGGGAAAATAATATACATTTACATCAGTTTTGAGTTAGAATAGTTTTTAAATAAATAGTACTACGGTAGACAGAAACCACAAATTGTATTCATGTTGAATTCTTTTCCTGGCCAAATGTGTGCTGCTAATATATGATTTTAAAAAAAGTATGTTGTTCTGCTTTGTTTACTTATTCTCCTTGTGGATGATAATATTAATATTATATTTCATTAATATTATTACTGTTGTTGTTGCAATAAAACAATGGTAAAAATTAGAATGAATAAGCGTGATCCGTATCTTATCTTGTAGGTAGCATGTCATTAAAGTGGGTGTGGTTGAAAGAGGTGGCCAAACAGCGGACTCACGGCGTGTGGATAGCCATCGTTAACCAGGAAGGGATTGACTATTCATGCAAGTCAATCACTAGAGGCAGACTGCATTCCATTGGCTGGCTGTGTCAGTGGCTGATTCTCATCGGCTGTTGTGAGTGTTTAACCACTTAAGGACCATGGGCTTAACCACTTGAGGACCGCCCCCAGCCGATGGGCGGCGGCAAAGTCCGGGCCCAAACGACCGCAATACGCCCATCGGCGGGGGCGGCTGCGTGGGTGGCTATGCGGCGATCGCGTCATTCGTGACGCGATCAGCCGCCGGGGACTGGCTCCGCCCACCGCTCGTAGTAACCCGCCGGCCGTTCGGAAGCGCCGGCGGGTTACTAGCACCCGGATCGCCGCATGGAAATAGTATAATAGGCTTTGTAATGTATACAAAGCCTATTATACTGGCTGCCTCCTGCCCTGGTGGTCCCAGTGTCCGAGGGACCACCAGGGCAGGCTGCAGCCACCCTAGTCTGCACCCAAGCACACTGATTTCCCCCCCCCTGCCCCCTGATCGCCCACAGCACCCCTCAGACCCCCCCCTGCCCACCCCCCAGACCACTGTTTGCACCCAGTCACCCCCCTAATCACCCATCAATCACTCCCTGTCACTATCTGTCAACGCTATTTTTTTTTATCCCCCCCCCCCTGCCCACTGCCCCCTCCTGATCACCCCCCCACCCCTCAGATTCTCCCCAGACCCCCCCCAGACCCCTCCCCCCGTGTACTGTATGCATCTATCCCCCCCTGATCACCTGTCAATCACCTGTCAATCACCCGTCAATCACCCGTCAATCACCAGTCAATCACCCCCTGTCTCTGCTACCCATCAATCAGCCCCTAACCTGCCCCTTGCGGGCAATCTGATCACCCACCCACACCAATAGATCGCCCGCAGATCCGACATCAGATCACCTCCCAAATCCATTGTTTACATCTATTCTCTCCTCTAAACACCCACTAATTACCCATCAATCACCTATCAATCACCCCCTATCACCACCTGTCACTGTTACCCATCAGATTAGACCCTAATCTACCCCTTGCGGGCACCCAATCACCCGCCCACACGCTCAGATTGCCCTCAGACCCCCCTTTATCAATTCGCCAGTGCAATATTTACATCTGTTATTCCCTGTAATAACCCACTGATCACCTGTCAATCACCTATCAATCACCCCCTGTCACTGCCACCCATCAATCACCCCCTGTCACTGCCACCCATCAATCAGCCCCTAACCTGCCCCTTGCGGGCAATCTGATCACCCACCCACACCAATAGATCGCCCGCAGATCCGACATCAGATCACCTCCCAAATCCATTGTTTACATCTATTCTCTCCTCTAAACACCCACTAATTACCCATCAATCACCTATCAATCACCACCTGTCACTGTTACCCATCAGATTAGACCCTAATCTACCCCTTGCGGGCACCCAATCACCCACCCACACGCTCAGATTGCCCTCAGACCCCCCTTTATCAATTCGCCAGTGCAATATTTACATCTGTTATTCCCTGTAATAACCCACTGATCTCCTGTCAATCACCTATCAATCACCCCCTGTCACTGCCACCCATCAATCACCCCCTGTCACTGCCACCCATCAATCAGCCCCTAACCTGCCCCTTGCGGGCAATCTGATCACCCACCCACACCAATAGATCGCCCGCAGATCCGACATCAGATCACCTCCCAAGTGCAGTGTTTACATCTCTTCTCTCCTCTAAACACCCACTAATTACCCATCAATCACCCCCTATCACCACCTGTCACGGTTACCCATCAGATTAGACCCTAATCTGCCCCTTGCGGGCACCCAATCACCCGCCCACACCTCAGAACGTCCTCAGACCCCAGCCCTGATCACCTCGCTAGTGCATTGCTTGCATCTATTTCCCCCCTCTAATCACACCTTGAGACACCCATCAATCACCTCCTGTCACCCCCTAGCACACCTACCCATCAGATCAGGCCCTAATTTGCCCCGTGTGGGCTCCTGATCACTCGGCCAAACCCTCAGGTCCCCCTCAGACCCCCTTCCGATCACCTCCCCAGTGCATTGATTGCATCTATTTTCCCCTCTAACCGCCCCCTGAGACACCCATCAATCACCTCCTGTCACCCCCTAGCACTCCTATCCATCAGATCAGGCCCAAAACATCCTGTCATCTAAGAGGCCACCCTGCTTATGACCGGTTCCACAAAATTTGCCCCCTCATAGACCACCTGTCATCAAAATTTGCAGATGCTTATACCCCTGATCAGTCATTTTGAGAAATTTGGTTTCCAGACTACTCACAGTTTTGGGCCCGTAAAATGCCAGGGCAGTATAGGAACCCCACAAGTGACCCCATTTTAGAAAGAAGACACCCCAAGGTATTCTGTTAGGTGTATGATGAGTTCATAGAAGATTTTATTTTTTGTCACAAGTTAGCGGAAATTGATATGTATTGTTTTTTTTTTCACAAAGTGTCATTTTCCGCTAACTAGTGACAAAAAAAAAATCTTCTATGAACTCACCATACTCCTAACAGAATACCTTGGGGTGTCTTCTTTCTAAAATGGGGTCACTTGTGGGGTTCCTATACTGCCCTGGCATTTAAGGGGCCCTAAACCGTGAGCAGTAGTCTAGAATCCAAAGGCCTCAAAATGACCTGTGAATAGGACGTTAGGCCCCTTAGCGCACCTAGGTTGCAAAAAAGTGTCACACATGTGGTATCGCCGTACTCAGAAGAAGTAGTATATTGTGTTTTGGGGTGTATTTTTACACATACCCATGCTGGGTGGGAGAAATCTCTCTGTAAAAGGACAATTGTGTGTAAAAAAAAATCAAACAATTGTCATTTACAGAGATATTTCTCCCACCCAGCATGGGTATGTGTAAAAATACACCCCAAAACACATTATACTACTTCTCCTGAGTACGGCGGTACCACATGTGTGGCACTTTTTTGCACCCTAAGTGCGCTAAGAGGCCCAAAGTCCAATGAGTACCTTTAGGATTTCACAGGTCATTTTGCGACATTTGGTTTCAAGACTACTCCTCACGGTTTAGGGCCCCTAAAATGCCAGGGCAGTATAGGAACCCCACAAATGACCCCATTTTAGAAAGAAGACACCCCAAGGTATTCCGTTAGGAGTATGGTGAGTTCATAGAAGATTTTATTTTTTGTCATAAGTTAGCGGAAAATGACACTTTGTGAAAAAAAACAATTAAAATCAATTTCCGCTAACTTGTGACAAAAAAAAAAAAGTCTTCTATGAACTCACCATCCTCCTAACGGAATACCTTGGGGTGTCTTCTCTCTAAAATGGGGTAATTTGTGGGGTTCCTATACTGTCCTGGCATTTTAGGGGCCCTAAACCGCGAGGAGTAGTCTTGAAACGAAATTTCTCAAAATGACCTGTGAAATCCTAAAGGTACTCATTGAACTTTGGGCCCCTTAGCGCAGTTAGGGTGCAAAAAAGTGCCACACATGTGGTATCGCCGTACTCAGGAGAAGTAGTATAATGTGTTTTGGGGTGTATTTTTCCACATACCCATGCTGAGTGGCAGAAATATCTCTATAAATAGACAATTGTGTGTAAAAAAAATAAAACAATTGTCATTTATGGAGATATTTCTCCCACCCAGCATGGGTATGTGTAAAAATACACCCCAAAACACATTATACTACTTCTCCTGAGTACGGCAATACCACATGTGTGGCACTTTTTTGCAGCCTAACTGCGCTAAGGGGCCAAAAGTCCAATGAGCATCTTTAGGCTTTACAGGGGTGCTTACAATTAGGCACCCCCCAAAATGCCAGGACAGTGAACACACCCCACAAATGACCCCATTTTGGAAAGTAGACACTTCAAGGTATTCAGAGAGGAGCATAGTGAGTCCGTGGCAGATTTCATTTTTTTTGTTGCAAGTTAGAAGAAATGGAAACTTTTTTTTTTCCTTTTTTTTGTCAGAAAGTGTCATTTTCCGCTAACTTGTGACAAAAAATAAAATCTTCTATGAACTCACCATGCCTCTCACTGAATACTTTGGGATGTCTTCTTTCCAAAATGGGGTCATTTGGGGGGTATTTGTACTATCCTGGAATTTTAGCCCCTCATGAAACCTGACAGGTGCGCAGAAAAGTCAGAGATGCTTGAAAATGGGAAAATTCACTTTTGGCACCATAGTTTGTAAACGCTATAACTTTTACCCAAACCAATAAATATACACTGAATGGGTTTTTTTTTTATCAAAAACATGTTTGTCCACATTTTTCACGCTGCATGTATACAGAAATTTTACTTTATTTGAAAAATGTCAGCACAGAAAGTTAAAAAAATCATTTTTTTGCCAAAATTCATGTCTTTTTTGATGAATATAATAAAAAGTAAAACTCGCAGGAGCAATCAAATAGCATCAAAAGAAAGCTGTATTAGTGACAAGAAAAGGAGGTAAAATTCATTTAGGTGGTAGGTTGTATTACCGAGCATTAAACCGTGAAAGCTGCAGTGGTCTGAATGGAGAAAAAGGCTCTGGTCCTTAAGGGGCGAAAAGACTGTGGTCCTGAAGTGGTTAAACCCTCCTAAATACCAGGCCATTTTTCACAAATTGGGCCACTGCAGCTTTAAAGGGATACTGTAGGGGGGTCGGGGGAAAATGAGCTGAACTTACCCGGGGCTTCTAATGGTCGCCCGCAGACATCCTGTGCCCGCGCAGCCACTCACCGATGCTCTGGCCCCGCCTCCGGTTCACTTCTGGAATTTCTGACTTTAAAGTCAGAAAACCACTACGCCTGCGTTGCCGTGTCCTCGATCCCGCTGATGTCATCAAGAGCGCACAGCGCAGGCCCAGTATGGTCTGTGTCTGCGCAGTACACTCCTGGTGACATCAGCGGGAGCGAGGACACGGCAACGCAGGCGCAGTGGTTTTCTGACTTTAAAGTCAGAAATTCCAGAAGTGAACTGGAGGCGGGGCCGGAGCATCGGTGAGAGGCTGCACGGGCACAGGATGTCTGCGGGGGACCATTAGAAGCCCCGGGTAAGTTCAGCTCATTTTCCACCGACCCCCCTACAGTATCCCTTTAAGGCCTCACTGCAGGGCCGCACAACTCTGCACACAGGTGATTCTTCCCCCCCCCCCCATTTTCTGCCCACCAACAGAGCTCTTTGTTGGTGGGCAAGGATAGCTCCCAGGAAGTTTTTTTTTATTATTATTTAAATAATATTTTTTGTGTGGAGCTCCCTCCCCCCGCCAGCCAATCAGTTTGACCGGCTGTCATAGGCTGAAGCCTATGACAGCGGATTGCTGTGGTGCCTCCCAGGGGGACAGTCGTGTCAGTAGATAGATCGCCATAGATCGCAGCGCTGTACAGCAATCACCACTGGGAGACTGAAGGTCAGAGCGGAGCTCTGTCATCCAAGCAGAGATGCGCGCACATCAGCACTTGCTATCTCCTGAAAAACACTCCCCCAGGACTTTAAGCCGATCGGCGTGACGCGGTCCTCTAGAGGTTAAGCCTGAATGTAAGACCAAATAGTTGCCTGTGATAGTGTTAAGTCACTACAGCTAGCTTCTGGGCGTATCTCTGTAACTCCTGCCTGTTACCGGGCTATTCTCCTGATTGTTGCCTAGACCGACCTTTTGTTAGTTTTGACTTATGTCTCATCCCTTGAACCTGATATTGTCTGTTGTGTATGACCTTTGCCTTGCTGACTACATTATTGCTCATCCCGCTGATTGACTGCAATCTGATTACTGTTTATGACTCTGGATTGTTGCCTGTTTCATGGTCTAGTGATTTCTGGTGGTACTCCAGTCTTCCCGGCCTCAGTCTCTATACCTTGCACGATAAGTCCTGGGGCAACCAAAGTCGGGCAGATATAGTCTCCCGCTCAAGCGGTCGCTTGGCTTTAGGTGAAGAGCATGGCATCAGATTGGGCCATGGGGACTGTGGGAAAACAAAAGATCTGCCAGGCCTCACAAGCCAATGTTTATCCTTTATTCTGCTGACTATATTTTGGTATCTACTGTATATTACATGTTTTATACTACCATTATATTACTCCAGTTAGAGTGCCCATTCATTATTGTACCTTCATAAATAGTATCCCCTTTTTAGTGCCTTCCCATTTTAGGGGCCACTATATTGTGGACCCGTTATAGTGAGCTCCATTTTAGTGTCATTGGGCTCTATTCACAACACTTCTCATTTATGACTTATTTATCACCTAATTGATAAAAAAAATTACCTTTCAGCACATTTACAAGCAAAAGAATCACTTAAAGTAAGTTGTTCCTGATCAACTTCAATTCAATATTACTTTTATTATCTTAATTATATTATAACATCTGCGAAAACAGAGGAAAACAGGTGAAAAAGCTTCATGAATCATGCCAATTGTCTTATTTCTCCAGTATAGTGCCTTTAACATAGTACCCACCAAATAGTAATCCTTCTTCACTGCAAAGATCCTAGAATGGCAGCATTTACATGTGTATGAACCACGCCCAGTGGTGTTGATCACAGTGCTTACTTCCCCAGTAATTCCACTGGCCACACTGGCTAATGGAGCAACAGAGGGAGCTAGCATGGGACTTGCAGTGTTGCTCATCAATTTTGCCAAAGTCATTTTTGCATCGAAAATGGCATTTCTGATTTCCAGAAGATTTTGGTAAAAACGCAGAAAATCATTATTTTAACTGTGAAAACGTGAAAAATAATTTCTTTTTAGCACAAAAATTTGCAGAAAATGTGAAAAGTCACAAGTTTATTACAAGATGATTTTCAATGGCATTTTTGCTCAAAAGTCGAATTTGATATTATTTTTGAGAAAATTAATGTGAAAAGAATAACTGCATTTTAGCTCATCACTGGTAACATGGAGGCCTGTGGAAAGGAGCCATGCGATTAAGATGCCACAGTCAATAGTACACTAACAAGTGAACATCATACATGTCCAGTATGCTAATGCTTTCCAATCTCTTTAGTGGGAGGGTGGATGGTGAACATCAGGGAGGGTATACCCGATGCAGCTGCCTTAGAATCCCAGGAGTAATAAACTATAGTCTTATATTCATGTCTTTAAGGATAAAGTGAAGTCTAAGATGATGGGATTATACTGTTATAAAAATTAGAAGGCATTAGTTTAACCACTTCACATCCAGACCTTGTTTCCCACTTATGGACCAGAGCAGTTTTGACAGTTTAGCTATGTCCTTATTTAATCAGAAATAACTTTATCCCTACTTATGACACAGAAATGAAATATATATTGTTTTTTTTCAAGACAAACTAGGCTTTCATTGTATGCCATTTTTCCCCTCGAACAATTTTGTTTTCTATGAATTTTAATGGGAAAACAAGGAAAAAAATAGAAATAGAAAAAACACATTATTTCTCAGTTTTACCAATTCCAGTTTAAAAATAAAAAGTGCTACTGTAGATAATAAACACAAATTGTGTGTTTGGCTATTCTTATCGCTTATCACAAAACTTAGATTATGTTCCTGTCACAATTTATGGTGAAGATATTTGATTCTGAAATAATGAGTGTATTTTGCACTATGAACTTAGAAAATAAAAGTATTTTTAATAGTAAAAATCAATCTCATTAGCTCAGGAAACATATATTCCCGTTCACCAATTAGTGCTGCATCAAATAGTGCCAGAAATGTGCACAGGAGACAGCCCAATACTGCACAGCACTGCTTCTGCTACAAGGTGTATATCTACTGACTCGTGGCTTAGATGAAGTCGCAGGGGATGTAGATATACTGTAGTCATGGATAGAGGCGAACTTCTGGTGTTTCGCGTTTGCAGAGAACCGCGAACTTTTGCGAAAGTTCGGTTCGCCCCCATAATGCACCATTAGGGTGAATTTTGACCCTCTACATCACAGTCAGCAGGCGCATTGTAGCCAATCAGGCTACACTCTCTCCTGGAGCCACTCCCCCCCCCCCTTATAAAAGGCAGGCAGCATCAGGCTTTGGACTCACTCGTGTGCCTGCAGTCATTAGAGAAGGGACAGCTGCTGTAGAGAGGGCTATAGGGAAAGCTTAGTTAGGCTCTTGTAGACTTGTTAGCTTGCTCGCTGATTCTTATTGCTAAAATAGCACCCCACAACAGCTCTTTTGAGAGCTAATCTTGTTCTTGTGATCTATCTTTTTTTTGTTGTATTGCCCACTGACACTGCATTATACAGCCCTATCTGTTGCAGCTGGATCTTGGTAATCGCTATACTCTGCCAGGCCCTGTCTAACTATCTATACTGGGACACCTACCTATGCCTAGCTAACTACTGGGGCACCTACCTACCTATACGGGAACACCTACCTATACCTAGCTAACTACTGGGGCACCCACCTACCTATACGGTAACACCTACCTATGCCTAGCTAACTACTGGGGCACCCACCTACCTATACGGGAACACCTACCTATGCCTAGCTAACTACTGGGGCACCTACCTACCTATACGGGAACACCTACCTATACCTAGCTAACTACTGGGGCACCCACCTACCTATACGGGAACACCTACCTATGCCTAGCTAACTACTGGGGCACCTGCCTATGCCTAGCTAACTACTGGGACACCTACCTATGCCTAACTACCATATGGGCTTGAAAACCGCTATCGCCTACACTCTGGCCACGGTGCGCACGAGTCCAGCACTGCCGTCACTACACAAACAACTTTTTGCGGTGTGTTACACAGTGAGTTTGGTGTGTCAGTGTGAAGCAGTACTCTAATTACACTCCCTGATTGATGTATACACATGCAAGCTGTTTTAAAGCACTTTAGGCCTGCAATTTAGCATTCAATGTGATTTCTGCCCTTAAAACGCTGCTTTGCGTCCAATCCTGATTTTTCCCAGGGACTTTTGGCATCTATCCCACTCCGCCATGCCCCCCTCCAAGTGTTAGACCCCTTGAAACATCTTTTCCATCACTTTTTTGGCCAGCATAATTTTTCGATTTTTCAAAGTTCGCCTCCCCATTGAAGTCTATTGCGGTTTCCGAGATTTCGCGCGAACCGAACTTTCGCGGGAGGTTCGCGAACCGAAAATTGGAGGTTTGGGCCATCTCTAGTCATAGATAAAGTGGTTAAGTAGCTTTTGTAAAATAACTTCTTATTATTACCAAAACAGAAACAGACATTCTCATCTGCTTGCCCCACACATGGTAGGTAGCTCATAACCCCTCTCAATAGCCAGCACCTCCTTCTGGCATCCCTGGCAAAACACTCAAAATGTGCTACCATGTCAATGTGGGAAATACTAGCTGCTAAGCCTCTCACTGATCTCTTGTCATATGAAATGTCAGCTTATATGCAAAGAACGTTTATGCTCCATTTTTATTTATTAATGTTTAAATCAGTTTCAGATTCCACCAGTGCTCTTTGCACATGGCTGGTTTGGCTGCTGTTGAACTGCCCAATAACAATTTCTCATCTGCATCCTGCAGGTTAAGCTTAGTCTATAACTTGCACTTGAAAAACTCCCTGCAGCAGCAGAAAAGCAGTAGTGAGTGAATGAGTGAATCAACCTTTCTTTGAAGGTTTTCATTTATCCAGGTCATGGTATATCTACAGAAATAATAGTCTATTCAGTTGGGCACTTTTCCTCTAGCAGCCCTAAAATATCTTTGTCCTGCTCAGCTCTTTGTACCCTCTAATATGTAGAAAGGACCATGAAAAAAGTTCATACAGGATTTTTTAGATGCAAAAAATATCAAATGCTTTATTGACACAAAATAGAGAAAAATTCTTTGTTTAAAAATCTCTGTAAGAGGTTCCTTGCGAACACATCCAGTACAGAATTATAACGCAGACATAGACTTAATCGTAGACTTAATGCATTTAGGAAAAAGGCAGTATTCGGCCAATGTTTGGCCGTGTAGCTCTAAATCAATGATATACTTCTCGATCTTTTCTAATTCCTTAAGGTCCACTGCTGTTGCAGCTCTTTGTACCAACATCAGCAGCGTTTAAAACACACAGGCAATTGCTCCTCTAAAATATATGTTACCATACAAGTCTTTATAGAGTCCCCCAGATTGATTCCTCACATCAGTACTGTTTCCAGGAAGGAAATGGCAAACTAGGAGTTTTCCTAGTATCTTGCATCACCCAACCAGCTACAGCTAAGCTAGTTATTTGGTTAACCACTTGAGGACTGCGGGCTTTACCCCCCTTAAGGACCAGACCCTTTTTTTTCCATTCAGACCACTGCAGCTTTCACGGTTTATTGCTCGCTCATACAACCTACCAACTTAATGAATTTTGGCTCCTTTTCTTGTCACTAATAAAGCTTTCTTTTGGTGCTATTTGATTGCTGCTGCGATTTTTACTTTTTATTATATTCATCAAAAAAGACATGAATTTTGTCAAAAAAATGATTTTTTTAACTTTCTGTGCTGACATTTTTCAAATAAAATAAAATTTCTGTTTACATGCAGCACGAAAAATGTGCACAAACATGTTTTTGATTAAAAAAAACCCCATTCAGCCTATATTTATTGGTTTGGGTAAAAGTTATAGCGTTTACAAACTATGGTGCAAAAAGTGAATTTTCCCATTTTCAAGCATCTCTGACTTTTCTGACCACCTGTCATGTTTCATGAGGAGCTAGAATTCCAGGATAGTATAAATACCCCCCAAATGACCCCATTTTGGAAAGAAGACATCCCAAATTATTCACTCAGAGGCATAGTGAGTTCATAGAAGATATTATTTTTTGTCACAAGGTAGCGGAAAATGACAGTTTGTGACAAGAAAAAAAAAAAAGTTTCCATTTCTGCTAACTTGTGACAAAAAAAAAAGATCTGCCACGGACTCACCATGCCCCTCTCTGAATACCTTGAAGTGTTTTCTTTCCAAAATGGGGTCATTTGTGTGTTGTGTTTACTGTCCTCGCATTTTGGGGGGTGCTAATTTGTAAGCACCCCTGTAAAGCCTAAAGGTGCTCATTGGACTTTGGGCCCCTTAGCGCAGTTAGGTTGCAAAAAAGTGCCACACATGTGGTATTTCCGTACTCAGGAGAAGTAGTATAATGTGTTTTGAGGTGTATTTTTACACATACCCATGCTGGGTGGGAGAAATATCTCTGTAAATGACAATTGTTTGATTTTTTTTTTACACACAATTGTCCATTTACAGAGATATTTCTCCCACTCCGCATGGGTATGTGTAATAATACACCCCAAAACACATTATACTACTTCTCCTGAGTACGGCGATACCACATGTGTGGCACTTTTTTGCACCCTAACTGCGCTAAAGGGCCCAAAGTCCAATGAGTACCTTTAGGATTTCACAGGTCATTTTTGTTTCAAGACTACTCCTCACGGTTTAGGGCCCCTAAAATGCCAGGGCAGTATAGGAACCCCACTAATGACCCTATTTTAGAAATAAGACACCCCAAGGTATTCCGTTAGGAGTATGGTGAGTTCATAGAAGATTTTATTTTTTGTC
Source organism: Hyperolius riggenbachi (assembly GCF_040937935.1). NCBI lineage: Eukaryota > Metazoa > Chordata > Amphibia > Anura > Hyperoliidae > Hyperolius > Hyperolius riggenbachi. Next base: position 128,209,564 of record NC_090652.1, on the reverse strand, counting down.
ACAAGTTAGCGGAATTTGATTTTAATTGTTTTTTTTCACAAAGTGTCATTTTCCGCTGATTTGTGACAAAAAATAAAATCTTCTATGAACTCACCATACTCCTAACGGAATACCTTGGGGTGTCTTATTTCTAAAATAGGGTCATTAGTGGGGTTCCTATACTGCCCTGGCATTTTAGGGGCCCTAAACCGTGAGGAGTAGTCTTGAAACCAAATGTCGCAAAATGACCTGTGAAATCCTAAAGGTACTCATTGGACTTTGGGCCCCTTAGCGCACTTAAGGTGTAAAAAAGTGCCACACATGTGGTACCGCCGTACTCAGGAGAAGTAGTATAATGTGTTTTGTGGTGTGTTTTTACACATACCCATGCTGGGTGGGAGAAATATCTCTGTAAATGACAATTGTTTGATTTTTTTTTACACAAAATTGTCCATTTACAGAGAGATTTCTCCCACCCAGCATGGGTATGTGTAAAAATACACCCCAAAACACATTTTTCCTACTTCTCCTGAGTACGGCGATACCACATGTGTGACACTTTTTTGCAGCCTAGGTGCGCTAAGGGGCCCAACGTCCTATTCACAGGTCATTTTGAGGCATTTGTTTTCTAGACTATTCCTCACGGTTTAGGGCCCCTAAAATGCCAGGGCAATATAGGAACCCCACAAGTGACCCCATTTTAGAAAGAAGACACCCAAAGGTATTCTGTTAGGTGTATGGCGAGTTCATAGAAGATTTTATTTTTTGTTACAAGTTAGTGAAAAATGACACTTTGTGAAAAAAAACATTAAAAATCAATTTCCGCTAACTTTTGACCAAAAATAAAATCTTCTATAAACTCGTCATACACCTAACAGAATACCTTGGGGTGTCTTTTTTCTAAAATGGGGTCACTTGTGGGGTTCCTATACCACCCTAGCATTTTACGGGCCCAAAACCGTGAGTAGTCTGGAAACCAAATGTCTCAAAATGAATGTTCAGGGGTATAAGCATCTGCAAATTTTGATGACAGGTGGTCTGAGGGGGCGAATTTTGTGGAACCGGTCATAAGCAGGGTGGCCTTTTAGATGACAGGTTGTATTGGGCCTGATCTGATGGATAGGAGTGCTAGGGGGGTGACAGGAGGTGATTGATGGATGTCTCAGGGGGTGGTTAGAGGGGAAAATAGATGCAATCAATGCACTGGGGAGGTGATCGGAAGGGGGTCTAAGGGGGATCTGAGGGTTTGGCCGAGTGATCAGGAGCCCACACGAGGCAAATTAGGGCCTGATCTGATGGGTAGGTGTGCTAGGGGGTGACAGGAGGTGATTGATGGGTGTCTCAAGGTGTGATTAGAGGGGGGAATAGATGCAAGCAATGCACTGACGAGGTGATCAGGGCTGGGGTCTGAGGGCGTTCTGAGAGTGTGGGCGGGTGATTGAGTGCCCTAGGGGCAGATAGAGGTCTAATCTGATGGGTAGCAGTGACAGGGGGTGATTGATGGGTAATTAGTGGGTGTTTAGGGTAGAGAACAGATGTAAACACTGCACTTGGGAGGTGATCTGACGTCGGATCTGCAGGCGATCTATTTGTGTGGGTGGGTGATCAGATTGCCCGCAAGGGGCAGGTTAGGGGCTGATTGATGGGTGGCAGTGACAGGGGGTGATTGATGGGTGGCAGTGACAGGGGGTGATTGATGGGTGATTGACAGGTGATCAGTGGGTTATTACAGGGAAGAACAGATGTAAATAATGCACTGGCGAATTGATAAGGGGGGGTCTGAGGGCAATCTGAGCGTGTAGGCGGGTGATTGGGTGCCCGCAAGGGGCAGATTAGGGTCTGATCTGATGGGTAACAGTGCCAGGTGGTAATAGGGGGTGATTGATGGGTGATTGATGGGTAATTAGTGGGTATTTAGGGTAGAGAACAGATGTAAACACTGCACTTGGGAGGTGATCTGACGTCGGATCTGCAGGCGATCTATTGGTGTGGGTGGGTGATCAGATTGCCCGCAAGGGGCAGGTTAGGGGCTGATCGATGGGTGGCAGTGACAGGGGGTGATTGATGGGTGATTGATGGGTGATTGACAGGTGATTGACAGGTGATCAGGGGGATAGATGCATACAGTACACAGGGGGGGAGGTCTGGGGGGGAAGGTTTGGGGAGAATCTGAGGGGTGGGGGGTGATCAGGAGGGAGCAGGGGGCAGTTTAGGGCATAAAAAAATAGCGTTTACAGATAGTGACAGGGAGTGATTGATGGGTGATTAGGGGGGTGATTGGGTGCAAACAGTGGTCTGCGGGGTGGGCAGGGGGGGTCTGAGGGGTGCTGTGGGCGATCAGGGGGCGGGGGGGGGGAAATCAGTGTGCTTGGGTGCAGACTAGGGTGGCTGCAGCCTGCCCTGGTGGTCCCTCGGACACTGGGACCACCAGGGCAGGAGGCAGCCTGTATAATACACTTTGTATACATTACAAAGTGTATTATACACTTTGTATGCGGCGATCCGGGTGCTAGTAACCCGCCGGCGCTTCCAAACGGCCGGCGGGTTACAGCGCAAGGGGGGTGGAGCCAGTCGCCGGTGGCTGATCGCGTCACGAATGACTCGATCGCTCCGCCCATGCCCGTACAAGGACCGCCGCCAATTGTACATGCGGCGGTCCTTGCGGGATCCACTTGTCGGCCGCCTCTGTGCAGTGGGCGGTCGGCAAGTGGTTAATCAGGACACTGTAAATCATCAGAAGCTTGAGCAGTTTAGGACTGGGAGCTGGTAATGCTGAGGAAATCCAATTGCTGGCCAAGCAGCAGTAATCATGTGTTGCTGTTCACAGTGAAGACTTGCCACACAGTGGCATGGCTAAGGAACTATGGGCCCCGGTGCAAGTTTTACATGGGGCCCCCAAGCGCTCTATATATAACAATTGATACGGCGCACCAAAACATGCCAAGGACAACTGCACTGTCAGAGGTGCAAGTAGGGGATGGGGAACAGTTGGTTAATGATTACTACTATTCAAAGCATCTATAGAAGTGATTATTACCAGCACAGGGCCAATAGAGAGCCAATATTGTGCTTGAGGGAGGGCCCTGAGGGGCCCCTCTGACCCAAGGGCCCCCGATGCAGTCGCTACCTCTGCAACCCCTATTGCTACACCACTGTTGCTACAGGTTTCTATTGGAGTGATAACACAGGGTTTCTGCTGCTTCGCCAGCAGGTGGCTTTCCTCAGCTTTACCAGTTCCCAGTCCGACACTGAACTTGAGACAGGGTTCACACCTGAGTATGTTAAGTACTGAGTGTGTTTTCCCAAAATGCAAATTAGCCTTTAACCAAGGATTGAACTTTATCCCAATCAGTAGCTGATACCCCCTTTCCCACGAGAAATATTTCCCTTTTTTTCAAATAGATCATCAGGGGGGTCTTTATGGCTGAAACTGTGGTGACACCGCTACCACAGTGTGATGTCAGGACCAAGGTCATAACAGTTTCCTGTCTGTGAGCCTTGTTACATTGTGAGGCATAAAGACTTTTTCCAACTGCCAAGCAAGTATGGCAGACATATGTCCCTCTGTGCATTTGTATATCTATAAAAAAAAAAACAACTTGTAGCCTATCACATTGTTAGGGGGTGTGGTTATAGATAATGGAAGTTGGTGCTGTCTAGCTTCTTCTTTGTCTGCCAGTAGTAAAAATGATGACATGCAGGCTTATTATGGATCAAACATGATATGAACAAATCACATGGTGAATATCAATAATTTCTTGATTTCTGTTCTATTTTTTAACTTCTCACTTTGCAATGTATTGATTTCTTTTTTTCCCCTCACTACTATTTTTCGGTAAAGTTCCTCTTTAGAATGGATAGGCAATATAAGCTAATGGGCTTGTTCACATCAAACACAAACTTTTGCAGCATATTCTTGCACACTGCGCAAGGTATCTTAATTTTTAACATTGGATATTGTGGGAAAACGCAAATGTTTTTCCACGTACGAGCAAGCAGGTTTGCAGAAAAATGTGTGCAGAAATGTGTGCAGAAATATGTGCACATTTGTTTTCGGTGCATAAAAGTTTTAACCCTTCCTAAAGAAACACTGCTAAAACCTAGGACACCCATACAATGCAGATTTACATGTTTGCCTAGATGTTAAAGTGACCTCATTTTTCCTTTGGATGGTTTGATTAACCACTTCCTGCCCACAGTGCATCCTCCCCCCTCCCCCCCCTCATAAAGAGCAGGCCATTATGTGAAGTACTGGGGTGTGCAGGCTTTTCAGCCTCCTGCACAGCCCAGCTTGGGAGCCCAGCGATCGGACTCACCTCCTTTTTTCTGTCCCTAAGGTGACATGCTGCCGAAAGGGTCCGATCGCTGCAGCACTTTGTTTTTTTATTCTTCGCCTCTATGAGGCTCTCTCTCCCTCCTTCCCTCCTCCCTCCCCTTCCCTCCTCCCCTCCGTGAACAGATTTGGAACAGGACGGCGATCCGTCCTGTTCCGTCTCTCATAGGCAGTCCTATGAGAGGACGGCGCTCCCCGGCCAATCAGAGGCCAGGGATCGCCGATCTCGTACAGTGCTGTGGCCTCCGGCAGCGCTGTACGCTTGTAATCAAAGGGGATTTTTTTCCCCTTACGTTTACAAGCAGCCTGCTAGCCGCGATCGGCGTTCCATGAAGCGGCAGGGAACGATCACGCATTCGCGCGCGGCCGTTCCCTGGGAAACTGCAGCCCTAGGACTTGACGCCAATTGGCGTTAGGCGGTCCTGGGGCTGCCGCCGCGTTCACGCCCGTTGGCGTGAGGTGGTCTTTAAGTAGTTAAAAAGTCATATCTCTTTATAAAACAGCATGTAGAAGTTAGGCCTGGGGCCCGCTACAGCATTTTAGCTGTTCTTTGGGATTGCCGGTGATCCCAAAAAGCGATACTCTGATGAAAGTAAATGGAGGGGAACACACAGGAGCAAAATCAAAATTGCAGGTACTGCAGAATTTTTTGAATAATTGCGCTCCGATGCAAAAGTTAGAAGCACTGCAAAATCGTTTTTGAATGGCTTTTCTAAAGCGATTTTGCAGAAACTTTGTACACGATTTTCATGTGTAAATAAAGTTTAATCTACTTGCTGGGTCTCCAGAGTTCAATTTCTTCCAGCTTCCAGCTTCCAGCTTCCAGTACACAGCCCCGACCCCTAACACAAGAGGTCATCAGAGCTTTTATGTTTGGAGATAGAGAAGAGTCTGTGATCTCTTGTGCTAGGGGGCAAGCTATGCACCGGAAGCAAGGGTAAGTCGACTTAGGAGACCCAGAAAATTATTTAAACTTTATTTACAGCAGATACAAATGAAAATATTTTTAATTTTTTGCTTAAGTCATTTGGAACATTTCTAATGTTCATTGGGAACTCAATTATTTTTCAAATCTGATATATTACAAGACAATAGTCATTTTTTTCCTCCATAAATTACCGTATTTTTTGGACTATAAGATGCTCCTGACCATAAGACGCACCTGGGTTTAGAGGACAAAAAAAAGAGAAAAAATATATACTAAACCTGGTGCATCCATGGTGAAGGGGAATCTTGTGGATTATGCCCTCTTTGTACCTCATCCACACTTGTACCTCTTGTATCCTCCTGTGTCCCCCATGCTTCCACCTCTGTCCTCCTTGTGTCCTCCTCTATGTCCTCTATTTGTCCCCGTGTCCACCTCTGCATGGGCACAGTACAGGGAGTCCCCAACATTGTTGTAACGTATTGGAGGTTCATATTTGCAGGTGTTCACATGTCAGGAACTCCCTGCATTTGGACTATGAGACGCAGTGACTTTTTTCCACATTTGTGGGGAGAAGAAGTGAGTCTTATAGTCAAAAAATGCAATACATATCAGGCATAAATGGGGTCCTCTCAGCTTTGGGCGTCTTGTTGTAATAAATGGTGTCCTTAGTGAAGGTATCTGTGCCTTGCATTGCCAGAGATGTGTTGGGTGAATAGTTTATGTAACTGCCTGTACTTACTGCAAATATACTGTAACAGGGAGGAAAGCTCCAAGGCAAATAAATAATTGAAGAATTAACAATGAAAAAATGTGAAACAGACAAGCATAACAAAATATTAACATCCAGCTTAACCCTGGCAGCAGAATCACTACCAGAGTTTGCTTGCAGAGAAAGTGAGTGATAAAGCAGGTCTAACCTACTAAATGTCCCCATTAACCTTATCAATTTGATTATGCTTGGATGGCAGCAGTGAAAGTAGCTCTTTAGCAGCAGAGAAGGCTGCTACAGTAAGAACTGATGCCGTCTGGCTTGGCAGCAGTCTGGTTGCTATTTACTTGCATAACAATGTATGTGTATCCTAATGCAAACAGGTGGGAGCCAGACTGCTGCTGCTAAGCTGGGAGGAAACTACTATCTGTGCAGAAGTCTGCTAAGAGGATGCTTCAGCTGCTACCAGCATGATCACATTTCATAAAACGTAAAGGGGGACATTTTTCATGTAAGACCTGCTTTGCCATATTTGGTTTACTTAGGCAAACCCTATTGCTATATTCAGTTTATTTAGGCAATTGTCCTGCCAAGGTTTAGGTGAACTTTAGATAATTTCAACCAAAATTATCATTTTGTAAGACTTCCATACAGCAAACATTACATCCCACGTATGAAATGCAGCAAACATTTCCCTCAACATACAAAATACAGTAAACGTTACCCCCACATATTAAATGTAGCAAACGTTACCCCCCATATGAAAAACAGCAAACATTCACACACACACACACCTGGGGCATAACTAGAAATCACTGGGCTCCCCTGTGAAACTTTTGAAGGGGCCCCTGCGCCCCTGACAGATGAGTGTGCTCCCATTCCCAGCTTCTCATTACACTCAAAGTAAAGGTATATATATCAGCGCAACCAAAAAAACAATTTATATAGTCAATTAATTGATAAAAACGAAAGCAGCCAAAAGTCCAACACTGCAGTGTAGTGTCCTTGACAGTAGTATAAAATCCTTCAGCGCTAATCAGATAAGTCCACCACCACGTACACCATAGAGAATGGATGCGCTTACCAGATGGTGACAGACCTTAATTACAGGGTCTGTAATTAAGTAAAGGTAAGTAAGATTTTTTACTAGCCCCTGATGAAACTGCAACAGTGAAACCGGTCGGGTGAGGCGGATGCGTGGCTGGACGGCGTCCTGTATTGTTTTACATGCTGATTACTGCTTTGGGTCCCTGTAAAAAGGACCCAGATGTAAGTGATTGATGATCAATTTTTATTCATTGTTTTTAACAAAACGTTTTATTAAACTGACGATAGATACGCTTAGATGAGTCTATTATTATTTTTTCATGCAAACTTTGATGTGCACTCCATTGAGAATTTAAGATATCGCTGAGTATTTATGTGGAGGAGGAGGCCAGCAGGGAAGTTACCAGCCGCTGACCTATCTTTCTCATTACACTCACTCTGTCCACCTCTCATGGAGCAGACCTGGCTCTGCAGACTCTGCAAGCATCACTACAGTACACAGCACTTCAAGGGGGGTAGAGAGGTTGGGGGCAGGGCGCTGTACACTAGACCCTGCTACACACTAAATAGGGACTGTCAACAAATATTTGTCTACAAAACTTTGTATTTTTCCTTATCAGTGACTAAGCAGATGCTGTCCTTAGAACAATTGTGCAGAAAGCTTTTTCCCTCCATGCTCATATTTGTCAGTCTCTCAGGACAGGGAAAGGAAACTTCTCCCCCATGGGACCCCCTGCGGCTTCTGGGCCCCCATGCGGCTGCATCCCTTGCAGGGTCTATTGTTATGCCCCTGACACACACATATCCCACTACATTAACCCACACACACATTCTCTCTACCTGCTGCAATGCCTCTTCTCCTCTGGTGCTGTCTCATGCAGCTCCATGTAGTGATGGGACAGCTGCTAGACCCGGCCTGATTATTATGGGGCGGCTTAGAGAAAGCAGTGTAGGCACCAATGGCAATGGAAACTGGAACCAGGAGCTTGGGGCAGACTGTAGCTGTGAGCTACAGAGAGTGGTACTGGTGCCATGACAATGAGGGTGCTTCCTCTACAGAATGTTACAGGCAAACTCACTCCATAAACACTGGGAGTTTGCTTTAAAAAAGGAAATATAAGACACATAATTTGTTTATTTGTGCTGTTCATAACAGCAGCAGTGGTATTTTTTTCATCTTTTACAAAGCTATCAGAGCAAGACAAGAACAAAACTAGTAAATAAAATCTAACAATGACTGGAAAAGTTACTGTGTGACGAGTATGTTTTGCTTTATTTAAATGCATAAGTGCACCTTCAGGAGGTAGCATAAAGGATTTATCCAATATAACACATAAAAAAATAATTATAATCCATATTTTCAGTAGGGGATCCATCATACAAATTAAATAATCTTCTTTAGAAATACAGTGAATATTTATCAATAAAAAAAGTATAACATTGCAAAGGCAGTAAATTGTGCAACATGATGCATAAAATCAAATAATATTTATGGATTAGTTAGCAGATCCTTTGGCAAACATACTACCAAAAACTTTTGGTATCTCTTTAAACTGAGAGAATGCAGTTTTCTGGAATTATAACTGCAGTCATGTAAATTGTTAAAGGACCACTTCAGTGAAAAAGTAAGTAGTTAAAGAGACACTGAAGCGAAAAAAAAATTACGATATTATGATTTGTATGTGTAGTACAGCTAAGAAATAAAACATTAAGATCAGATACATCAGTCTAATTGTTTCCAGTACAGGAAGAGCTAAGAAACTCCAGTTGTTATCTCTATACAAAAAAGCCATTAAGCTCTACGACTTTCAAAGTCATGGAGAGGGCTGTTTTCTGACTTTTATTATCTCAACTGTTAGTTAATTGTTTACTTTTCCTCTGCCAGAAGAGAGGTCATTAGTTCACTGACTGCTCTGAAAGAATCATTTTGAATGCTGAATGTTGTGTAATCTGCCATATTATAGAATGATGCAATGTTAGAAAAAACACTATATACCTGAAAATAAAAATATGAGAATATTTTCTTTGCTGCTAATCTTCTAGTAATTATTCATAGTACACAACCAATTCATTATATCATATATTTTTTTCGCTTCAGTGTCTCTTTAAAGCGGACCCAAACCAAACATTTTTTCAAATTCAAAATATTAGGTTGCACCACTCTGACACATACAAAGATAAATAAACACTCCTTCAAGCCTATGAGCATTTCAGTGCATGCTTTTCACCTCCTCTTTTCATAACTAGGGTTATACAGGTGGCAGCCATTAGCAATTCCTCCTTTGCCGGACACCTCCTACTCCACCAGTCTGCCGGATTCTGTCCCAGCAAAATGAAAGGAAGGGAGGGGTTCCTCCAATAAATGTAAAATGTTTTATATTTGTCATCATGCAGCTGAAAAAAAGGCTGCTATTTATTATTATAATTTAGAAAATAGATTTTATTTCTGAAATCTTGTATTTTTAATTTGGGTCCACTTTAAGATCTGACAGAACTGACAGGTTTTGGGCTAGTCCATCTCCTCATGGGGGATTCTCAGGGTTTTCTTTGTTTTTAAAAGCTTTTCCTGAAAGGCAATTTAACCACTTGAGGACTGCAGGGTTAAACCCCCCTAGTGACCAGGCCATTTTTAGCAAAATTGGCCACTGCAGATTTAAGGCCAAGCTGCAGGGCTGCACAACTCAGCACACAAGTGATTCCCCCCCCCCTTTTCTCCCCACCAACAGAGCTCTCTGTTGGTGGGGTCTGATGGCTCCCCCCAAGTTATTTTTTTTAAATAAATATTATTGTTTGTTTTTTTTTTTTTTAAAACCCCTGTTACTTAAAATTTCTTCCCTCCCACCCTCCCTCCCTCCCTCCCTCCCTCCCTCCCCCCCCCCTCCCTCCCCACAGCCAGCCAATTATGGTGATCGGCTGTCATAGGCTTCTGCCGTGTCACACAGCTGTCCCCAGCGCAGCGCTGCACCAAGTAAATAGACGACGATCACGCCGTCTAACAGTCTCCCGAGCGGCAATAGCCGCTCAGAGTCTGAAGGCGGGGCGGAGCTCTGCCCTCCGAGCATGAGATGCGCGCGCAGCGTGCGTGCGATCTCATGCAAATTACAGCCCCAGGACTTTACGCCAATCGGTGTTAGGCGATCCTGGGGCTGCCGCCGTGGCCACGCCCACTGGCGTGACGCGGGCGGCAGAAGGTTAATTTCCAAAATAGTAAGATACCAGCTAGCCTCCATACTCACTTGCACACTATTTTGTCAGTTAAACTTATCAACTTCCATTTAGGAAATGCTTTTGAAAACAAAACCATGTCACATTTTAATTGCTTACTGGAGTGGCCCTTTAAGGTGTAATTAGGTCTTCGTAAAATAATTTTCTAAAAACAGATTTATTTGCATGCTTATATTTGTAAATTGCATGGAGGATAAAATGTATTCAGAATGTCGTGTGTTATTGTTATGTGTTGCAGGTGTACTCTGGCTGTCCGTGGTGTCTGAAGTACTGTTCATTTTGCTTTTAGTCGTGGGATTCAGCCTTATGTGCCTAGAATTCTTTCAGTCGAATAACGTTGTGCATGGTCTGAAGTTGAATGCATTTTCTGCTGTCTTCACTGTGCTGTCAGGTAATATAAATCTCATATTGCTCACAAGAGTACAAATCTGCATACGGAAAGCACTATATTATCTTGCTAATAAGGTAAAATGAGCACAACTTCAACTTCATCTCCAACATATATGCTGGCAGGAAAGATTGTCAACAAAGGACACACAACATGAATGGGAATATTCTAAATCAACTTTATGTAAACATATGACACAAAGCATTCCTATGGGTAAGAACTATAAAAGACTAAAAATAAAACCTGTATGGCCTACTTCAAATGCCATAAGAAAAGGCACTTAAAATATAAATCTGAAGGAATGCTTTCAGTATTCAAGACTTACAATGTAAGATGGGAAAAGCAAATGAGGTGGATAGAAATTCAAAGTAAGGGCTGGTACACACCAGAGTGGTTCTGACACGGTTTTTAAAACGCTTCCAAGGGGGAAACCGCTTGGCTAATGAAAGTGAATGGGACGGTGCACACCAGAGCGGGTCGTTTTTTCCACAAACACAATCTCAGGGGCTGCAGCATTTTTTAGATTTCTGAGGCGTTTCTGCCTCAATGTTAAAGTATAGGAAAGTGGAAAACCACTCTGAAAAACGCTAGATCAGAGCGGTTTTCCAGGCGTTTTTGTTACAGAAGCTGTTCAGTAACAGCTTTTACTGTAACAATATATGACATCTGCTACACAAAAACACTCCACAAAACACTAGGCATGTTTAGAAAACGTTTCTAAACATGCCTAGAATCCCTCTGAAATCTGCTTCAAAAACCTCTAGCGTTTTGCAAATCTACTAGAGGTTTTTGGTGTGCACTTGGCCTAAGAGAGGGATTGCTAATGATAGAACAAAAAAATATGAAACAAAACTTTTAAAGTGTGTTACTGTGTTAATAGCGAACAGGTCAGGGGCCTGAGTAACTACTCTCACACATTTGAAGATAGCTCCTGGGAGATAACTTAAAGGAATTTTAAGCAAGAATTGAACTTCATTCCAATCAGTAGCCGGTACCCCTTTTTCCACTAAAAATCTTTACCTTTTCTTGAATAGATCACGAGGGAATCTGTATGGCTGATATTGTGGTGAAACCCCTCCCACAGTGTGATGTCATGATCATTGTCCTGACAAGTTGCTGTCTGTGAACTTTATTTCATTGTGGGAAATAACATTTTTTAACAACTGCCAAGCAAGCCATTCCTCCCTCTGTGCATAGAACTCTCAGTAACGAACATTCTAAACTAAAGATGTTGCCGCCTGTGATCAATGTCCGAATGTAAATCAGGGAGGGGAAAGATTTTACAGTGGGCAAACACTAACTAAATAATCTATAAATACATATTTAAAAAATTAGCAATTTTTGTTCATTATGTCATTCTCACTACAGTTCCTTTTTAAGGTTGCTGTACATCTAGTGATTTTGTTGTACAATCAGCCATTCAATTTGATCATTTTATCGAATCAAGAGAAAGTCGAGTGTGTCCCAGTGTGCTTAATCAATGTCATGTTGAATCAACCAACTTCGCCAATCAAGCAGGATGGAAGATATTGGTTGACTGTACAGGAATTGGCTAGTGTTCACATTATTTCAATCGACAAAGAATAGATTTTTGGTTTCAGAGCATGGAGGCACAACATTGTTCAGATCAAATGTGAAAGAGAATCTCATAGGATCTTGCTTATAGTGTGTGGGCCACTAGGCGATCGACTTTCGATCAACCACACTGAAGTTGATCGCCCAATAAAGTTGATCGCTTAGTTGATCTAAGCAAAATCGCTAGATGTATGGCTGCCTTTACAGTTGAATCTTGAAGAATAATTGAATAAGCTAGCAGATAAGGCCTTCCCACCCAGCAGCTTGGAGTATAGGAGTACAATAGTACCCCCTACTTTTTTTTACAGTAGTTGAAAGTTTAAAAAAAAGAGTGAAAAATCAGTTATCAGTTTAGTATCAAAAATGTAATCCATCCTGCTCAGGATTCGGATTGATTGATTGATTGATTGATTGATTGATTGGTTAGTTCAATTAACCAATAGAAAACCCCAGCAGAGGATTCAAATGAGCTTTTGCTGCCAGTTACTCTATTATTAGAGTAAACTGGCAAGATGCAAAAAGATGTAGCCCAGCATAAAACATCTTTGAATTTGCCATGAGGGCTTTTACATGGTCCATTGGTCCAGATCCATAGTCCAAGGGGGAGCCCTGACAGAAGACTTAAAGATTCTAATGTCCATATTCTGCTTCAGTATTGTAATCACCCACTTTTTTAAGAAACCATCGCCCATATGCAATTAACATTTTCTCCTGAGTTTTCTCCTAGGACATAATTTTGCATCTTCTATTTAAAATAACTTTTCAGCAGTTTGCTATTGAAAAAGTACCAAAAAGTACCAAAGGAACTATCAAAGCTATTTTGAGCACTTTCTTGCTTGCTGGTGGCTTAAAAGGCATTTTATTGAGAAGTTAAAAAATATCACTGTGATGTATGATATGTAAAATGAGATGTATAATATGTAAAAACTGTATTTTCTGCTTAATGTCTTTTGTTCCTGCTTTGAACCGATCTCAGCAGGGAGTGTCACAGTGTAACAGTCGGTGTCAGCACACAGAGAGTATCTGATTATTGATGATCTGCAGTATCACCAACAATACAGATGTATACCTGATTATTGATGATCTGCAGAATCACCAACAATACAAGTATGGCTAACCTCTGGACACCTAATAAAGTGTAAGTGTTTGGGTGCAACCGTACTTCAAAACTTTAATGAGACCTCACCAGAGGGGCTGGTGAGGAATAACCAGTACACAGAGTGTGTACTAACGTATCAACTCCAGCAAGCTGGAGAGACAATACTGGAGAGGCTGAATCTCCCGAGGGGCGGGCGATTCAGACTATACTGCAGATAAATGACCACCCGAGGTGCGGGTGAGTCAGACTGTGTCGCAGCCTACGAAACACAGTAATACTAAAATGACAGGTACCTGATGAGCAGGTAATTAAGGCTAAACAATAGCCTAGCAGAGCTGCTGAACCAGTGGAGCTGGCGCAGATGACACCTCACCAGTGGCGAGGGCCCACTGATGAGTAGAAGAGTCAGACAGGCAAGGTTTGGCAACAGAGAGGTAAGTATCGGTACAGAATCGTGAGACAAGAGAGAAAACGGTAATCAGGCAGAGGTTCAGCAGCAGGAAGGTACGTATCGGTACAGAATCGTGAGACAAGAGAGTAAACGGTAATCAGGCAGAAGTTCAGCAACAGGTAGGCAGATAGGCGAAAGTACAGGATCAGAAGGCAGGATCAGAGTCAGAGGGAAAAGCTAAGAGTCATACACAGGAGTTTAAACAGTAAGCAATATCCTAGTCTTGGTGTGAAATCCGTAGCATCAACACCAGGGAACTAGTCTAAACAAATAACAATAAACAGATAACAATCTCCTAGTCTTGGTGTGAAATTCGTAGCATCAACACCAGGGAACTAGCCTAAGGTCTGAGCGCTAACACGCAAGTATTCATGACAACAGACAATCCCCAACTGAAGCCCGGAGGCTTATGAAGCAGAGGAGACCCCACTGGCACGCCCCTCCGAATCAGCCAATCCTGGGCGCCGTGGGACTCCTGACGTCAGCTGACCGAGAGGTCAGCTGACGGGCTTCCTCCCCGCATAAAGGTCCCGTCTGTGCGCGCGCCCGGAGAAGCGTTCCGTCCTGGACGCCTAGTGTACGGATGACCGCATTTCTCACACACAGCCACGTATGGACACTGTTAGATTGTATTCCTTATTCCCCATGTTTGACGAATCTAAAGAGGAAATTGATGGCTATTTAGAATCTTTTGAACTCATATGTGAGACACATTGCATTCCGACCAGTGAGTGGCATCGAATCCTGTTGGGAAATCTGACAGGACGTGCCAGTGACACTTTTAAATCGCTCCCTCTGGCACAACGAATGAACTTCATTGAATTGAAGCGGGCATTGCTGGCTCGGTATGTGAAAACTCCAGAGACATACAGACAAACTTTCCATTCAATGTGTAAGACCTCACACACCTATTTTACTTAGTTTGGAGTGAAGCTGAATCATGTATTTAATCAGTGGATTCAGGGCAGTGGTGTCAGGACTTTGGAGTACTTAAAAGAACTGTGTTTGAGGGAACAATTCCTGAGCTGCTGCCCTCCAGAGGTAAAAATGTGAGTGCTGGATCGGAACCCTTCAACAATGAGGGATGCTGCAAAGCTGGCCGATCAGTTTCTGGAGAATCGGTCACAGGTGTGTCATCTATGAGAGGATCTATGTGTCTGTGAAGCATCCAGGACAGCATCTAGTGTAAAGTCCAGGCCCACCACTCCAGAGAGGAATTATGCCATTTCAGCTGTTACAAAGAACAAGTTTGCATATGTGTATCAGCGCCAAGGAAACAAAGTGGCCGCTGCTGAGAGAAGAACGATGTCCAGAGTTCACAAACAGATAAATTATATATGCTCAGCGCAGAGTCCAAAAACAAAAGACGAGTCTTCAACAAAGGATAAAAGCAGGCAAATCTCCACCACAATAAATATTTGGTTCACGGCACAGCTCTGCAATCATGGATACCCAAAAAAGGAAAGAGGCTTACCAGCTGGTGACAACCCACATTATAAGGTTGTATCAACGCTTTGGTAGGACATCAGGAAGCAACAGTCTGTCCAGGATCCACCAATTCAGCAATGATTCATCTCACAAATGGATATCAGTAAATATCATAAAAAACAAACAAACGGCAACTCTAAGGGTAAACCGTTTAATATAGAGTTTTCATAGTAAAAACAGCTTAAAAATAGCATAAAAATAGCATAAAAACAAAACTTACATATGGGGCCCATGCAATGGGAACCCCGAGAAAGTTGCATGCGTGTATGGGTCAGCAGTAAGGGACAGTATGAAGGTGCCGCCTGTCTCCTGCTGCCTGACAAAAAATAAAACCTTCTATGAACTCACCATACACCTAACGGAATACCTTGGGGTGTCTTCTTTCTAAAATGGGGTCACTTGTGGTGTTCCTATACTGCCCTGGCAT
The DNA here is from genome assembly GCF_040937935.1 of Hyperolius riggenbachi. Classification (NCBI taxonomy): domain Eukaryota; kingdom Metazoa; phylum Chordata; class Amphibia; order Anura; family Hyperoliidae; genus Hyperolius; species Hyperolius riggenbachi. The sequence continues at coordinate 128,193,915 of NC_090652.1, read as the reverse complement.
TTTAGGGGCCCTAAACCGTTAGTAGTCTAGAAACCAAATGCCTTAAAATGACCCATGAATAGGACGTTGGGCCCCTTAGCGCACCTAGGCTGCAAAAAAGTGTCACACATGTGGTATCGCTGTACTCAGTAGAAGTAGTATAATGTGTTTTGGGGTGTATTTTTACACATACCCATGCTGGGTGGGAGAAATATCTCTGTTAATGACAATTTTTTGATTTTTTTTACACACAATTGTCCATTTACAGAGATATTTCTCCCACCTAGCATGGGTATGTGTAAAAATACACCCCAAAACACATTATACTACTTCTCCTGAGTATGGCGATATCACATGTGTGACACTTTTTTGCAGTCTAGGTGCGCTAAGGGGCCCAACGTCCTATTCACAGGTCATTTTGAGGCATTTGCTTTCTAGACTACTCCTCATGGTTTAGGGCCCCTAAAATTCCAGGGCAGTATAGGAACCCCACAAGTGACCCCGTTTTAGAAAGAAGACACCCCAAGGTACTCCGTTAGTAGTATGGTGAGTTCATAGAAGTTTTTATTTTTTGGTCACAAGTTAGTGGAGAATGACAGTTTGTGAAAAAAAAATCAATTTCCGCTAACTTGTGACAAAAAATATAATGTTCTATAAACTCACCATACTACTAACGGAATACCTTGGGGTGTCTTCTTTGTAAAATGGGGTCACTTGTGGGGTTCCTATACTGCCCTGGCATTTTAGGGGCCCTAAACCGTGAGGAATAGTCTAGAAACCAAATGCCTCAAAATGACCTGTGAAATCCTCTCATAGGATGTTGGGCCCCTTAGCGCACTTAGGGTGAAAAAAAAGTGCCACACATGTGGTATCGCCATACTCAGGAGAAGTAGTATAATGTGTTTTGTGGTGTATTTTTACACATACCCATGCTGGGTGGGATAAATATCTCTGTAAATAGACAATTGTGTGTAAAAAAAAATCAAAAAATTGTCATTTACAGAGATATTTCTCCCACCCAGCATGGGTATATGTAAAAATACACCACAAAACACATCATACTACTTCTCCTGAGTACGGCGGTACCACATGTGTGGCACTTTTTTGCACCCTAACTGCGCTAAGGGGCCCAAAGTCCAATGAGCACCTTTAGGCTTTACAGGGGTGCTTACAATTTAGCACCCCCCAAAATGCCAGGACAGTAAACACCCCACAAATGACCCCATTTTGGAAAGTAGACACTTCAAGGTATTCAGAGAGGGGCATAGTGAGTCCGTGGCAGATTTCATTTTTTTTTTGTCACAAGTTAGCAGAAATTTATTTTTTTTGTCTCAAAGTGTCATTTTCCGCTAACTTGTGACAGAAAATAAAATCTTCTATGAACTCACCATGCCTCTCAGTGAATACTTTGGGATGTCTTCTTTCCAAAATGGGGTCATTTGGGGGGTATTTATACTATCCTGGAATTTTAGCACCTCATGAAACATGACACGTGCTCAGAAAAGTCGGAGATGCTTCAAAATGGGAAAATTCACTTTTTGCACCATAGTTTGTAAACGCTGTAACTTTTACCCAAACCAATAAATATACACTGAATGTTTTTTTTTTATCAAAGACATGTAGCACAATAAATTTGGGCAAAAATGTATACAGAAATATTACTTTATTTGACAAATTGTATCACAGAAATTTAAAAAAATAATTTTTTGACAAAATCCATGTCTTTTTTGATGAATATAATAAAAAATAAAAATCGCAGCAACAATCAAATAGCACCAAAAGAAAGCTGTATTAGTGACAAGAAAAGGAGGGAAAATTCATTTAGATAGTAGGTTGTATGACCGAGCAATAAACCGCGAAAGCTGCAGTGGTCTGAATTGAAAAAAAGGCTCTGGTCCTTAAGGGGTAGAAAGACTGTGGTCCTCAAGTGGTTAATCATGAACTCCCACTTAGACTGAGAAGGAGTAGATGGGCAGATTTGCCTTGTACCTGTACCTCAGTCTCACCCAACTAATGAGTTCACCTGGGGGTCCAGGAATGTATGGGGGGAGGAATGTGATGTATGATATGTAAAATGTGATGTATAATATGTAAAATCTGTATTTTTTGCTTAATGTATTTTTTTCCTGCTTTGTTTGTTTGCTGTGATTGGACCCTGCATTGATTGAGTTACTAGAGTCAGGTGGAGATATACTATTGTGCTGATGTGTGTAACACACGCACGACAGCAGCCAACGACGAGTCCGTCGGCTCCTCCCGCTGGGCGGGTTTTCAGCAGACTTTAGTGCGTGTGTACGAACTGTCGGCAGACTGATAAGGCTGTTCCTGAACGATCCACCCGGCAAATACTTATAAAAAAAAATACCAGGACAAAACATACATTTTTGTCATACAATATTAAGAGGGTAGAAAAAAAATAACAAAGGCATGGAATGGTTGGGGGAAATGGTTGGGGGAAACGATAATTACAGGTGTGGGTAGAGGCGTGTTTCAGAGTCTGAATGTATACATGTCTGGAGTGACAGCTGAGGAAAGACGTCTGAAAGCTTAAATGTGGTAAGACTGTGGTTAGAATGAAGAAGGGGTATGGGAAGAGTGGTGTAAATTGTGCATAATTAGTTAATATAGGACGGATACCATAATAAAGTTTACTCAAGCATTAACCAAACTATGGTGATGGCATCACCCAGTGCTGGCGGACAGCTGCTGAAGGCTGATACACCATTAGCTGACAAGATTCCCATACCAGGTATGCATCTGAGTTTGAAAAAAAAATGTTTTGCTTGAGGATTGTCCTATAAACAATAGCAAAGGAACACAATTATGCAATGAGTAAAAGTTCATCTCGAATTCACTTTAACATCTGTAGAGATGGTTACCCTTATCTATTTTGTACTCCAAAATGAGCAAGAGCTCCTTGTTCTTGACATGGACAAAGGTTCATTGTGGGCAGCAAAATATATTTGGATCGCTCCCCCTCCCATGTCAACTCATATGGGTAGGTATTGTTCAGGTGGCAGACTACCAGGCTGCCCAGCTCAGCTGTTTTGGCAAAACATGGGGTTCATAAATGGCTTAAGCGTGAGGGACAATTTGATTCCTTTTTTAGGTTTTATTAAAAATATAAAAAATTAAAAAAATATAATTAGAAACAAATGAACAGATACTCATCTAAAAATAGCAAAGGAGTACGTCATAAATTATGTGTATTGCTGAAGAAAGCTCAGTACACTTGTAGAAACTGACTATCACTTTGCCTAAAAACAGCTTTTGTATGCTTAGGACGGTTTTTTAACTCACTGTGGCATGGTGCCCCCAGGACCGCCTTACATCGATCAGCATCAAGTCCTCGGGGCATAGATTAATGGTAATCCTCCCCCGCTAAGTGACAGACCTCCGCTGCGATATCAGCCTGCTAGCCAGCAATCGCGGCTGGCAGGCTGTTAGAAATAAAAAATAAGTTTATTTCGGTCGTACAGCACTGGGATTTAGTGCAGTGCTGTACAGTGGCCAGCTTAGAGACAAAGCTGTCCCCTCAAGGGGCTCACATTGTGATCTGCTCACATAGGCTAATGCCTATGAGAGGGGATCAGTGATTGGATCTCGAGGGGGGATGTTGCAAAATGTATTAAAAAAAATAAGAATAAAATTAATAAAATAGAAAATCACAGCAGCAATCAGATGCCACCAACGGAATGCTCTGTTGGTCGCAAGAAAAGGAGGCAGGAGTTATTTGGGTGGTTAGTTGTACGGCCGTGAAGCACACTTTTAAAGCTGCAGTGTGCTGAATTGTGAAAAATTGCCTGGTCACTAGTGGGGTGTAAGCTTGTGGTCCTCAAGAGGTTAAGGCACCATCACAAGCATTCTTTTGACAGTTGCAGCGAGTTTTTAACTTTTGTAATTGAATCAGAGAACACTAGACTGGTCCTTCTGGACAAGACACATTTATTAAAATTATATATTATCTTTAGTCTGTTTATTCAGAGAAACATGATGAAAGCAAACATTAACAAAAGGTGAAAATGCATTACAATATTTTACTTTAAGGTAGATTATGTCTAAAAAATATTAGACAATTAAACGTGAGTACAAAGGGACCTTGGGTTTTCACCTACAGTATGTATCTTCAGAGAGAGAGAGACTATAATTTTAAGCTGCTGTTTATAATTTTTAAAGTCTGTTGTCTAATATGGTGCTAATGACCTGAGGTAAAGAAAAGATATTTTATCCGTATTGAATCAGGAATTCAGTTCTATCACCCCATTAAAGAGAGTCTGAAGCCTCCTAAAATGCCACTTTTTTTAGGCAGTCTTCTTAAGCATCAATGGCTTAGCTGAAACACTGCTATCCCACAGCAAAACTAGGCTTTAATCACCCGAAATCCCCGGGATAAATTGCAGGACTTCTTCCTGTTGGAGGCAGAGCTTTGAGCTGTAGCTCTGCCTCCTTTCGCGTCAATCTCCTGCAGATCTCCACCTCCTCTCGCCCCTCTCAATCTTCTTTCACTGAAGGGGCGGGAGGTGGAGATCCGCGGGAGGTTGACACGAATGGAGGCAGTGCTGCAGCTCAAAGCTCTGCCTCCCAGGCAGCAAAATCCACGACTTTGAAAGTCGAGGATTCCCCCCCCCCGGTATTTGGGGGTGATTAAAGCCTTGTTTTGCCATGGGATAGCGGCGCTTCAGTTAAGCCATTAATGCTTATGAAGACTGCCTAAAATAAAGTTAATTTAGGGGGCTTCAGAGTCTCTTTAAGTAGCATTATCATTGTAGAAAATATGAATAAACAAGGAGAAGAGGAAGCCAGGCACCATCCAAGTAAATTTAAAATTTCATTTCCACATCTTAGCATATTATTATGATTATTAATTAGTATTTATATAGCACTGACATCTTACGCAGCACTGTACAGAGTATATTTTCTTGTCACTTAACTGTCCCTTGGGGGAGCAAATAGTGCCCTGGCTGGGATTCAAACTGGGGACCCAGTGCTGCAAGAGAGTGCTATGCACTACGCCATCATGTTGCCCTGCAACAATGCCAGTTGCCTGACATCTTTGTGGGTGCTCTATGTTAATAATTTACAGCTCAAAAAGACAGGGGTAAAATATGTCTTTATTTTATTTTTATGAAGACATTAAAAAAAATTAAAAACTTTTACACAGTAACTGCATATGTCATACATGTGGGCTTTGGAAAAGGATTTTTTTAGGTAATCGAGGACAATTTAAGCTTAGATTTAAAACTGAGTTATTTGTACTCTGAATGATCTAAGTTCATAAACACAGGAATGTGCCACAAGGTCTAGTTTTGTGGCCTTTACTTTTTCAATTGTTTACACATTTTATAAAGATCAGTACAGTTCCCTTTGTTTGGAGATATCATGAATCTTAATATAATACAATCTACTGAAGATGTCCCAATGCAGTATATAAGCTCATGGAAGCACAGACAATGCAATGCAATAATTGTAAATGCATGCATTTAGAAATTATATGCACCCATCAAATAATGTAGGGCTAAGTTAGGTAGATAAGTAGGATCTAATGCTGGATACACACGGTGCGTTCGCGCACTCGATTTCCCGCTCGATTCCCGTCGATTCGTTTATTTCCAACATGTCCGATTTGGATTTCGATGGATCGTTAGGTCGATTTGCATGCAAAGTATGCCAAATCGACCTAACGATCGATCGAAATGCAAATCGGACATGTTGGAAATAAACGAATCGACGGGAATCGAGCGGGAAATCGAGTGCGCGAACGCACCGTGTGTATCCAGCATATGAGCCTTCCTAGATTGTACACTGTATCCCAAGTTGCCAGGCAACAATTTTTAAAGTTAGCAAGATTCACCCTTGAACAAATAAAAGACAAAAGAATGAGGGAAATGATTGCCTTACACAAAGCAGTGATATTATTTTATTTTGATTGTGCATTTATTTGGGCTCCAATAAAAGAAATATGATGTAATGGATTTGAATATTGCAGAAAAGAGGGACTCTTTTTAGATGGGGTCAGGAAATCTCTGTTATGTGAAGAGAATTACTGTAATGTATTCACTTTTAAGAATAGAAAACTAAGTGTGAAATGATCATCTTGTTAAAATACATAAAAGACAAATAAAGAAGAATCCATAAAATGAATTTTTTCATTAAGAACAACAGTAAAATGTGTGGACTTCCTTTGCCATTGTAGATAAAGAGGTTTAATCTGTAACTACAAAAATAATATTTTTCTGTGAGGGCTGTGACAATGTGGGACAGTGCATGCTTAAAGTTGATTACATATATTTATAAAATGGCAGAATTTAAATCTAAGGACTTATCGGATTGCCAGAAAATTCAGGGAAATTACTTTTTCTTTGCTTTTTTCTCTTCATATGGATCAAAGCGAATTTAATGGTTACTGTGTTTGCAAGTTTTTATTTAGCCTATCTCTGTAATCTCCTACATAAGAAACAAGAATGAAAATATGAGAAATAATAATAATAAAAAATAGAGCCAAAATGTAAAATGTTATGCAAAGACTACATTACATTCAGGTATAGTACAAATGATATTACCATAAATGTGCTATAGCAACCACACAATAAGTATCCTGGAATCAAGGTTACAGATATACATTGAAGCTCAATATCCTTCCATAATCTGTGCAACTTGTTCTATTTATTATTATTGTTACAGAGTTAAATACAGACTTCCCCCTTCATATAGACAGACTAAGACAAATTATTGCAGGACAAGCTATTCTTGTTGATTTCTTAAAGAGAATCTGTACTGTGAAAATCTTACATAAATAAACGTACCAGCCTGTTTGTTGTCTTCTCCTAGCCCCCTCTGTGACATTTTCGCTGCTCCCCGCTGTTTTCTTGGAAATAAAATCACTATTTTATTCATTGTTTTTGTAAACAATGAAGATGGCTGCCAAACAGGAAATACATCATCAGGGCAGGTGACTGTTTGCAGAGGCTCCTCTCAAACTTGATTTTATTGTTGGAATGTTACACCACTTGTTGCCTTAGCTGCTTGTCTGAGCTCTGAACTAATCTTTCTGCACTCACAGCTGTTCACAAGGTCACAGCTCCTGAGCCTGCAGAGGCGCTGGCTGTGAGCAGAGACCTTGCCTGTGACTCATACACACAGCACACACACAGAGCCTGCAGGGGGCATGGAGGAGGTGTGTATAACTTCTCCCTATCACAGCAGAGCAGTGCATTCCTCTCTGTCTCGACAAGGCTTGACAAAGGAAAGAAGATTAGATTCATTACAGAGACAGTGCAACTAGAAAAGGCTGCAGCAAGCCAGACCACATTAGAACAGGTGTAGGAACTTATAGGATAGAAGAAATAAGGCTGAAAATGTCGTTACATAGTCTCTTTAAATAGGAACTTTAACTCAGGATTGAACTTCTTCCAAATCAGTAGCTGATACCTCCTTTCCCATGAGAAATCTTTGCCTTTTCTCAAATAGATCACCTGGGGGGGTCTGTGTGAAATCCCTCCGACAATGTGATGTCATGGCCATGGTCATGACAGTTTCCTGTCTGTGAACCTCATTGCATTGTGGGAAATAACGACTGTTTCCAACTGCCAAGAAAGCAGTATCCATGGAGGTCTGGATTTGGAGTCACACTTGAAAGTGGAAAGTTAAAAAAATGCTACATGCTGATCCAACTGTGATGTAATGTCCTTAAAACAATTTAAAATGAGGCTTAGTAGTGTGTGTGGCCTCCACGTACCTGTATGACCTCCCTATCACGCTTGGGCATGCTCATGAGGTTGCGGATGGTCTCCTGAGGGATCTCCTCACAGACCTGGACTAAAGCATCCACCAACTCCTGGACATTCTGTGGTGCAATACGGCATTGGTGGATGGAGAGAGACATTATGTCCCAGATGTGCTCAATTGCATTCAGGTGTGCGGAATCGGCGGGCCAGTCCATAGCATCAATGCCTTCATCTTGCAGGAACTGTGACACACTCCAGCCACATGAGGTCTAGCATTGTCTTGCATTAGGAGGAACCCAGGGCAAACTTCACTAGCATATGGTCTCACAAGGGGTCTGAGGATCTCATCTCAGTACCTAATGGCAGTCCGGGTACCTCGGGCAAGCATGTGGAGGGCTGTGCGGCCCCTCAAAGAAATGCCACTCCACACCATTACTGACCCTCTGCCAAACTGTTCATGCTGGAGGGTGTTACAGGCAACAGAATGTTCTCCACGGAATCTCCAGACTCTGTCACGTCTGTCCCTTGTGCTCAGTGTGAACCTGCTTTCATCTGCGAAGAGCACAGGGAACCAGTGGTGATTTTGCCAATCTTGGGGTTCTATGGCAAATACTAAACGTCCTGTACGGTGTTGGGCTGTAAGCTCAACCCCCACCTGTGGACATCGAGCCTTCATACCACCCTCATGGAGTCTGTTTCTGACCATGTGAGCCTACACATGCACATTTGTGGACAGTTGAAGGTCATTTTGCTGGGCTCTGGCAGTACTCTTCCTGTTTCTCTTTGTACAAAGGAGGAGGTAACGGTCTGCTGCTGGGTTGTTGCCCTCTTACGGCCTCCTCCATGTCTCCATGTCTCCAACCCTACACTGACAGACACAGCAAACCTTCTTGCCACAGCTGGCATTGATGTGCCATCCTGGATGAGCTGCACTACATGAGCCACCTGTGTGGGTTATAGAATCTGTCTCATGCTACTACTAGAGTGAAAGAACCACCAGCATTCAAAAGTGACTGAATCATCAGCCAGAACCACTGCTTTATTAGGGATGTCTTGTTAATTGCCTATAAGTTCCACCTCTTGTCTATTCCATTTGCACATCAGTATGTGAATTTGATTGTCAATCAGTGTTGCTACCTAAGTGGACAGGTTGATTTCACAGAACAGTGATTGACTTGGAGTTACATTATGCTGTTTAAGTGTTCCCTTTATTTTTTTGAGCAGTGTATGATGTGTGGGTCTGTGTGTAAAAACAACCTTTTAGCTTATCACAGGTAGGTAGTAGGTGTGGTTATAGATAATGGAAGTTGTCGCTGTCTAGTTCTTTTTCCTGTCTGCCAGTAGTAAAAATAAGGACTAGCAGGCTCATTGTGGATCTGACAACATAAATGAATTGCATGGCGTATATCGTTTCTTGATCTCTTTTCTATTTTTAAACTTCTCACTTTGGAATGGGTTGATTTAGTTTTTTCCTCTTCTACTATTTTTAGGTAAAGTTATTCTTTAAAATATAGTAGTTGTGGGACAGTTAATTAACACCTTACCTTACCTTACCTTATGATAATCTACATAACCATAATAGTTCTTCTAAGATGGTAATCTTCACAAAACCATGGGAGGAATTAAAATTATTTAGTGAAAGCCTCTAGGTGCTGGTTTAACCTGTTGCTACCGAATTTATTGGAATTCCAGAAAATGACCCAGTACCGTCAAGGTAATGTATTTAAGCTCATTATTTAAGCATCAAAGATAAAGGCAAATAGCAACATTTCTGGAGAACGCCCTCCCTTTGTCTCCTAGGTTAAATTTTCAATAAAATGCCTTTTAGGGCCCTTTTCCACCATCGCGTTTGCGCTGGCCAAATCGTAAAGTCGCAAACCGCTAGCGATTTTACAATCGCTACGGTTTGCTTTTTAACATAGGAATCGCGGTAGGTCATTTCCACTACCGCGATTAGTTTTTGACGGGAACGCGAACGCGCGGCGGAGCGATATTTGCCGCGATTTTGCTATGCAGTGCATAGCATAGCAAAATTGCGGCCGCAAATGTCGGGAAATCAGGCGGAATTGCGATTCAGCAATCGCTAGCGTTCAGCGTGAATGCTAGCGATTGCTAGTGGAAAAGGGCCCTGAAACCACCAGCAAGCAAGAAAGTACTCAAAATAATTTTGATAGTACTTTTTAAACTTCTTTTTGGTACTTTTTCCGTTGCAAATGCCAAAACGTAATTTTAAATATTATATATGCAAGTGTATAAGCCACCCCGTGTATAGGTCGACCCCACAACTTTTGCTCCTGAAAAAAATATAATAACTTGTGACCCGCAGAAAAGCCGACTCTGCAATGTTTCCCCTTAGTCTCCCCCCTGAATGTGGAGCAAAGTGCTTTCCCCCTGTATGTGGTGCACACCTGTTGGGAATTAAAACCTTAGGGCCCTTTTCCACTGCAAAACGCAACAATTTTGATGTGCGTTCTTTGCACGTTTTTTATGCGTTCGCGTTTTCCATTTTCTGGTTGGCAAGTGGCAAGTGTTGTCTTGAAAATAGATACTAGTGATTAAATCAATACACAACGAAAAACACATTTCTATGAGTTTTTCATGCTTTCCTATACTTTACATTGAAAAGCACCATAATCGCACAGACATGCGTTGCATTTTTTTTTTTAAATCGGAACGCACCAGTGGAAAAGGCCACCCAAGATTCTTATTTTAAACAGGCTGCACTTCAGAATCAGCAAACGCATGCGTTTTGCGTTTTTGGCAAAAACGCAGCTAGTGGAAAAGGACCCTTACAGAATCCATCAGTTTACCTGTACTTAAAATTAGAGACAATCATTCCAAAAAAAGTGAACAAATGAATCTGTATCTTCACTGATATTACTGCTTAAGGCCGGATTCACACGATAAGCGCTTTTGTGAGCGCTTGCATTTGATTAGCATTTGCTGAGCGCTTGTTAAAAAATCGCTCCCATTCACTTTCATTAAAATCATTTCATTTCCACGTACATGATCGCGGCAATTGCAGCGATTTTTACTGCAATTTTAATGAAAGTTGTAAGAATCTATACGTAGGTTGCTATAGGCAACAACACTACACCTTCGTTCGGCACCATATCACAGGAAGTGTGATAACTTGACTCTCATCACAGCAAGCAGCATAGGAGATAGAACTTCTTAGGCATCATCACAGTTTCAAGGAGTTTATTCAGTAAACAGATATACAGATCCATGGCTCATCCCTACACAGCGAAGCAATTGTTCTGTAGTAAGTCCTCTTGCATTACAGCTCTTATTTCCATTGCATCGCAACCAGGTTTTCTCTTATGTTCCATCTATACTACATAGCCCGTAGGCCTATATACAGCATACAGTTAGATAATATGACAATACATTACAAATAAAAGTAAAGGGTGGGAGTCATCAGCCAGACTTAGAAGAAGCAGCAGTATTTAGAAGAGCCTCTCTGGAGCCCGTCAGCTGCTTTAATACCAACCACCAAAGAGTTAAATGTGACATCATCTGAGCAGGAACTCATCGCCTGCTATTGGCTGATAAAGCCTCGTGATATAATGACAGGCACGGTCTTTGCTGCGCATGCCCGACCTATCACCTAGTTGTAAGAACTGTCATCTTGTTTTAAAGAGGCCATTTGTTTAATGTTCTTATGAGAATATTTTCATAACAATGGCTCATATTTATGTTGTTCGTCGCCAGCTAGTCTGGCCTCAACACTGGATAAACTCTTTAATCTTGGCTGGTTTTGTGTAAGACACAAAACCATGTTCCAGTGTTTCTAGAAATGCTGCTTAAAGGGAGACTCTGCAAATCCAAGTATTTTGACTAAACTCAGTTAAAGTAACTGAGGCCTACGAATTCAATCATATAATACTTAAATTCTTACAAAAGTGAATGGGAGCAATTTTTTAACAAGCACTCAGCAAGCGCTAATCAAATGCAAGCGCTCACAAAAGCGCTAATAGTGTGGATCGGGCCATAGGATATCCGAGCTGAGTGACTTTAAAAAAGTAATTACCTTACCAGCTGCATAAACCTCCTGGGAAGCGGTCTATGTCCTCCTTTTCTCCCCTTTTTCCTCCAAATGCTTTCTAAACTGTCCGGACCGGGCCCCGGCCCACCCCTGGGTTGGCAGCCTTGACCCAGAAGCAGAAGTCCGAAATTGCTGCCACCCCTGCACAGTTTGCATGGCCATGAGTGAGCCTGTGCAGATATCAAGTCCTCTGTCGCCACATCCTCACTCTCGGCGGTCTCCTGGACATAGTGCACACGTCCTCACATAATTGGCTGTGTAGGGCCCAGTCCGGACAGTTTAGCAAGCACTTGGAGGAAAACAGATGGAAAAGGAGGATGCAGGAGGTTTATGCAGCTAAAAAGGTAATTACTTTTTTTGAAAGTCACTCACCTGAGATATTCTTTAAAGGACATCTTTTGCAAAAATGTTAAAATTTAAAATATATGTAAACTTATACAATTAAGAAGTATATTTCTTCCAGAGTAAAATGAGCCATAAATTACTTTTCTCCTATGTTGCTGTCACTTACAGTGGGTAGTAGAAATCTGACAGAACAACAGGTTTTGGACTAGCCCATCTCCTCATGGAGGGTTCACAGGGATTTCTTTATTTTCAAAATGCACTTAGTGATTGGCAGTAGCTCTGTCCAACTGCCAAAAAATAGTGTACAATGAGCAGGGAGGCTGGTCAGCACCTTTGTATAAATCTTTTTCAGAGAGTGTCTTTATAAAGAATAAAGGCCATGCTGAGAAGCCCCTATGGAGAAATGGACTAGTCCAAAATCTGTCGGTAATGTCAGATTTCTACTACTTACTGTAAGGGACAGCAACATAGGAGAGAAGTAATGTATGGCTCATTTTACTCAGGAAGAAACATACTTCTTATTTGTATGTGTTTTAAATTTTAAGATTTTCGCGACAGTTCCTCTTTAAGGGAGCTCATGAATATTCAGCAACCATGAATATACATTTGATAATCTTTCTGTTCCTATATCTGTGTCCTATTGGCCTCTTACTTGTTAGGCGGCTGCTTTAGGACCCCCTCTGTCCCTTGCTTGTCCTTTGGTAATGAATGTGCACGAACATGGTCATCACACACAGCACATAAGGGAATAGTCTGGCTTGTCAAACTGTTCTAGGACTTCCGCTCTGCACTCTGCACCCACTGAAAGGCAGAGTACATTACATCAATGGAGTGGGCATGCCCCAGCGTCAGAGTGAAAGGCAGAGTACATCACATCAATGGAGTGGGCATGCCCCAGCGTCAGAGTAGGAAAAGCCATTGGGGGAGTGACACAGAAAATTAACGTATAACCACTTCTGTGGCTGAGACAATGAAAAGTCACAGGTAATAAAGATCAGTTAGTCTACGTAAGTATATATTTTTTTAATATAAACATTTCTCTCCCAGAATTCAGCACATTAATGTGGATCTACAAGTGACCAGTAGACAAAGTACGAATAAGTCCACTTTAAAGTATCAGTGCATTTCTGTGCTCATCATTGGAGAGAAAGAAGGAACAGGGACGCATCTGCAGGATAGAACACCTAATTCTGAAGCAGAGAGGAGGGGGTGGAGATGACAAGAAAAGAAGATGTTTGATGGGAAATATGTATTTTACAATATAATCATTGCCCCTCTCTAGCACCTGTTCCCAAGTCTTGAACTGGACATGCACTTTAAAGGGAAGGTCCAAGCAAAAAAAAAAAATGAGTTTCACTTACCTGGGGCTTCTACCAGCCCCATGTAGCCATCCTGTGCCCTCGTAGTCACTCACTGCTGCTCCAGTCCCCCGCTGGCAGCTTTCTGACCTCGGAGGTCAGGGCCAAATTGCGTACATTTTTACACATTCCCGCTAGTGCAGGAACATTAACACATACATTTTTACGCGTTAGTGGTGAAACGCGTAAATTTTTGTTCCTGCACTAGCTGGAATGCGTAAAAATGTATGCAATGTGGCCCTGACCTCCGAGGTCAGAAAGCTGCCAGCGGGGAACTGGAGCAGCAGTGAGTGACTACGAGGGCACAGGATGGCTACATGGGGCTGGTAGAAGCCCCAGGTAAGTGAATCTCATTTTTTTTTTTTGCTTGAACCTTCCCTTTAAATAATGCCTGTTCAATTCTATCTTACAAATCAGCTGGGAAACAGAAAATGCCCTCAGAGACTGTGAGCTTTGCTCCAAAATCCTGGTAATCCATGATGTAAGGTGGCCACACACCATACAATTAATTACGATCGGTTGTCCCGAAAAATCAAAAGCTTTTTTTCATTCGTTCCAGAAATCTGATCAAATTTCTCATCTTTATTCAATAAAAGAAGATCGGGATTGTTGGAGTATTCTGATTATTTTTTATCAAACTGGTATGGTGTGTGGTAGACTGTCAATTACTTGATTTACTGACCCAAGCAATTTTTTTTAAGTTTTCAGTCATTTTTTTCATAATTGGAGAAAAATTGAACATAAGTGTGTGGTACATTGGTCAGATTTTTGAAATGTTACATTCAGAAAGATTGATTGCAATTCTGGAATTGAAAAGATATTTGTAACGGTTGGGTGTCGCAGCTCAGATGTCTGATTATTTGGTGATCTGCAGAATCACCAATAATACTAGTATAGCAGCACAAGGAGCTGGATGTGTGTAGTGCTTGGTGCAACCGTAATTTTAATAGTTTTGCGAGACCTTACCAGAGGTGCTGGTAAGGTACTATCAGTACACCGACTGGATAGATTGGATCAAACCTCCCCAGTGGAGCTGGGAAAGGTACCAACAGAGAGTACAGAAATAGACAGATTGGTCCTTACCAGAGGAGCTGGCAAGGAACTAGTTAACCAGGTAGCAAGAGAAGCTACACTAGACCTTTCCAGTGGAGCTGGAAAGGTATTACAAGTGACTCGGATAGTTTTGGCTAAACCTTCCAGAGAAGCTGGGAAGGTACTATCAGTCACTAAGCAACACCTCACCAGTGGAGCTGGTGAGAGTAATGAATAAATAACGATTGCTCATCAGTGGAGCTGATGAGCCTCAGAACCAATAAAGCTAGGCCCCTTCAGAGGTGCTGGCTGGCACTAGCTGAGACTAATAAAGACTAGGCCCCTTCAGAGGTGCTGGCTGGCACTAGCTAAGACACTGCTAAATACGGCCAGACCTCCGGGGGTTCTGGGAATGTACTAACAGATACGGTAACTGTATAGTTTGGCAAAAACCTTACCAGAGGAGCTGGCAAGGTACTATCAATATGTACAAGACTACAAACCCCAGCAAGCTGGAGATGCAGTTACTGTGGAGATAGAATCTCCTGAGGAGCGGGTGATTCAGACTGTACTGCAACCTAGTGATCATCTAGGGAGCAGGTGTTACAAGCCATACTGCAACTAATGATCACCTAGGGAGCAGGTGATTAAGACTGTACTGCAGCCTAGAGGACACCTGAGGAGCAGATGTTACAAACAATACTGCAACGAATGATCACCTGAGGAGCAGGTGATTAAGACTGTACTGCAGCCTAGTGGACACCTGAGGAGCAGGTGTTTCTACACTAAGAATCCCTCACCAGAGGCTAGGCCCACTGGTGAGGACAGAGTGGTCAGACAGGCAAAGTTCGGCAACAGAGAGGACAGTATCAGTACAGAATCGTGAGGCAAAAGAATAACGGGAAAACAGGCAGAGGTTCAGCAACAAGTCAGATAGGCAGAAGTACAGAATCAATGAGCAGGTGCAAGGTCAGAGTATAGCCAGAATCATACATAGATAATCAATAACAATATAGCAATCTCCTAGTCTAGGTGTGAAGTCCTTGGTTTCAACACCTGGGATCTAGTCTAAGGTCTGAGCGCTAACACTGAATGTATTCACGACAGCAGACAGCGCCAGACTGAAGCCCGGAGGCTTAAGAAGCAGAAGAGACCTCACTGGCACGCCCCCTGCTCACAGCCAATCCGGGGCGCCGTGAGTCTCCTCTGAGGTCAGCTGACCAGCCGGTCAGCTGACGAGCCTCCTCCTAGCATAAAGGTCCTGTCTGTGTGCGCGCCCACGCGAGACAGCGACCCTATGGTAAATAACAGCCCCGTCCTCGGTGTCCCAGACGCCGGCGGGACGGGCAGGGGAACAGAGGCAGCTGCGGCGGCGATGCCGTTCGCCGCAGCTGCACTCGTTACAATATTTAAAAAAAAATTGTATGGTGTGTGGCCACCTTAACTCTAATCATGCTATCTGGATTAGATTGTGCGGGTATATAATACCGCATAACAACACCTGTGAGACCATTTCAATGTTCAAACTATCCATCATTTTTTTAAGAATGGCTGTGTTAAGAAATCCAGTATATTTTGTTTACAGCAGAGCCAAGAAGATGAAGCAACAAAGTGCACAGTCACCAAAACCATAAGAGAATAGAACTTCTTTAATCGACACATCTTCATCACCTCTTTAATCGAATACTTCAAATACTTTGAGCATATGAATTCACAATGAAGATCGGTTTATCCTTGTGGAATGATCCTTCTTACACTCTTTAATCAGCACTTCACACACAGGCTACCTAGCTTCCCACCTTGTTTGAACACAAAGGAAAGCCAGACATCTTCAATGTGAAGTGCCCGCTAAGGAGGTTCTAATCTCTTATGCATTTGGTGAGTATGCATTTCATCAACTCTGATCTGTTTTATCTGTTTTGCAGTCCTTGAGTTCTGCAGTTGTTAACAACTGAGGAGCTTCTGGTTACAGTTATTGCAGTGGCACTGAAATAATTGTAATTCCTGTCTCTTTTCTGGTATGTTGCAGCCTCATGCTAAACTCATTTAATTCAATTTTCCGTCATTGTGCAACATTTTTTATTTATAAGGCACAAAAAACAACAAACAGATGAACATATACCATCATAGGCAGAAGTACAATAATCACAAATATGTCACAACACAGCATAAAAACACTCTTTTTAATTCAGAAAAAAAAATATGCAACTATCCTGAAATGTATTAATCCATAAAAAATGTTAATTACGATTGTGCTTTATACTGAAAAACATAACTTTAACCTCTTGTAACAAAAACAATTTTTAGTAACCTACAAGATTTGAAACATATTACGGTACTTACGTATTTCCCTTACATAGTTACTTCATTACTAGCACTTACATACATTTCATACATGCACACATTAAAAACAAATATTTATTGATAAATGGGAATTATGTTTAGATTAGCCAATGCACATTGTTCTTACTGTTAAAACTTGGCGATATGCAAAACTAACTAATACTTGCCCAGCTTAGCATTATGAAAAATAATTGAGGTAAATGGAGGGCTGGTGGCATCCAATGAATTTTCAATAACGATGCTGCGTTCTAATACTTTGCAGATAAATCCTTGGAAGCAATTAATATGAGAAACGGGGGCAGCAGGCATGTATGGCGAGCTGTACTGATGCTCACTGCTCCCCCCGTCCTCCGTTCTGCCCCTCTGATCATCCTAAATGCTCTCTGTCACCCTCTTTCTGGTCGGGCATCGTTGTGCCTGCGCTGGCCCAGCTGCATGCGCCTTACAGCATGCACTCCCGGTCAAGCATGACATCATAGTGATGTCATGCACAGAGCGCTCCCATCTGTGGTCGCGCGCTGTAGGACACGCGCAGCCGGGCCAGCACAGGTGCAGTAATGCCCGACCAGGTAGAGGGTGTCAGAGGGCATTTAGGAGGATCAGAAGGGCAGAATTGAGAACGGGGGGAGCCGTGAACATCAGGACAGCTCACCATACATGCCTGCCCCCCCCCCCCTTCTCATTTGCATTTGGGCTCTGGTATCCTTTAATACATTGAAAAGTGATGTTTTTAAACAGTTGTGAATATCAGTAAAATAATATATTCTATTGTAAAATTTCCAAAATTGTCTTGAGAAATCAGAGTAAGGCTCCTTGCACACTGCAAATCCGTTTTCCGATTCTGATTCTGATTCCGTTTCTGATTCCGATTTTCCCTGAATACATTCAACAGAAAAACGGATCAAAAAACGCAGCATGCAGTAAAGATTAAAAATCGGAATCGAATGTAAAAAACGATTAAAAAGCGGAATCAGAATCGGAAATGCATGCAGTGTGCAAGAGGCCTAAAAGAGTGGAACACTCTAGACCTTGATTAAAACCCAAACTATGTTGTTTTGATGGTCTGCTGCTATGCATAATAATATTTCTGACTTTCATATAGAATAATAATAATTGCTGCCTTTTATTATCAGAAGAATATAATGAGATGATGGAATTGCATGTTATTTATACCGTAAGAGGAAGTGAAACTTACAGTTGTACTATAATCTAGAGCTAGACCTTCCAGTAAAGTATTAACTAAAATATTATACAGTGCTATGAGAAAGTGTTTGCTCTCTTTTAGATTTCTTATTTTTCTGCATTTTTGACACACGTAACGTTTACCTGAGATGGCAGAAATTGCAGTGTTTATACTTACCTGGGGTGAACGGAGTAATTGGGGAGGATCGTGAGGGAGCCCACGGACTACATGGGGCTGAAGGAAGCCCCAGGTAAGTATAAATACTGCAGTACCAGATATCTCAGGTTTAAGTTAAATGTTCAGATCATCAAACAAATTTAAATATTAGACAAAAATAACCCAGTTAAAGTTAAGATTTTATTTATTAAGGGGGGAAAAAACTATCCAAAACTACACGGCCCTATGTAAAAAAGTAATTGCCCACAAAACCTAATAATTGGTTGTGGCTCCCTTAGCAGCAACAACTACAATCAAGTGTTTGTAATAGGTGACTTATGATAGATGGCAATGAGTCTTTCTCAGCTGTGGAAGAATTTTAGTCTATTCTGTGTTGCAGAATTGTTGTAATTCAGCCATATTGGAGGGTTTCCGAGCATGCAATGCCTTTTTAAGGTCATGCCACAGCATCTCATTTGGATTTAAGTCCAGGCTTTGACTAGGCCCCTCCAAAACCCTAATTTTGGTTTTAAGTAATTCAGATGTGGACTTGCTGGTGTGTTTTAAATCATTGTCCTGCTGCAGAAACCAAGTGTGCTTAAGATTGAGGTAATGAACTGATGGCCAGACATTCTCCTTCATGATTTTTTGGTAGAGAGCAGAATATATAGTTCCATCAATCACAGCAAGTAGTCTAGGTCCTGAAGCAAAGCTGCCCCAGAGTATCATACTATCACCACCATGTTTGGCATGATGATCTTTTTCTGAAATGCGTTACTTTAATGCAAATTGTAATAGGATGCCCGCCTTCCAAAAAGTTAAACTTCTGTTTCATCAGTCCACAGAATATCTGCTGTGTAGCTGCAACCCAAATCACTAGCCGTGCCATGCACACCTAAGGCATTCAGCTGTGTTCTGCAGAAATCTGCAGCATGCCCTTCAGATTTGCACCAAAGTGCAATCTGGATGGCAAGCCACTGAAAAGATAGACAGACTCTCTTTAAGGCCTGAAGAAGGTTTTTTTCCTAAACAAGTCGACGTTGTCGCCTTTCTAAACAATTGCATACTTCATCATATGATTTCTGTGTCTAATAATGGGATGTTGTTTACAAAGATGAATCCAATCCATTTGAAGATTTGTAAAATCTGTTTTTACAAAATAACTTTTTGATACATAAAAAATGTAAGATCATCTTGAAACTTTTTTGTCTCTTCAAAAATATTTTCTGCTATATATCCTTGTTCTCACATGGTAGGCACAGATCATGCAGCATTGCGGTGATTAGACTACTTCCATCGCACCACATCATGTTGCATTAAGTGTATAAGTTTACATAGACTTACATTAACTTATAGGGCTCTTGCAGTAAAATAGCTTACCACAATGCCACAGTGTAAAAGGGACCTTAGATATATTCGCGGGACATCTTCCAGTTTCTCATACTTAAAAAAAAGAATAAAGGGCATGACAGCATTACTTATTACATGGAGTGGGGAAAGGTCAGAAGACCACAAGCATTAATCTCTCTATGCTATTGTAACGATTGGTGTCAGCAAATACAGAGCTCTGATTATTTGGTGATCTGCAGTATCACCAAATAATGCAGATACTATATCTGATTATATGGTGATCTTCAGAATCACCAATAATACAAATATAGCAGCACTAAGGAAATATCGTGACCTTAGTCACACTTTATTCCACTGAGTGTAGGGATTGGTGCAAACACTAAGTATTGATAGGTTTAGCCACACCTCACCAGAGAAGCTGGTGGGTACTAACAGTACGGAGCCCCTCACCAGAGACAAGGGCTCCCTGGTGAGAGTAGAGAGGTCAGACTAATCGATTCGGCAACAGACAGGCAGATCAGGTACAAATACAGAAGGCAGAGGCATAACGATATTCAGGCAGGGTTAGCAACAAGATCAGATGGGCAAAGGTACAGAATCAGAGAGCAGAGATTGGTCAGAGCAAGCCAGAGTCATACACAGAAAATAACACAGTAATAAAGTCACTAAATAGCTATTGAATAATTCCTATCTTGTGCGAAATCCCCGGTTTCCTCCCAGATCAAAGCACACTGGAACTATCTAAGGTCTGAGCGCTAACACGAGGTATTCTCAACAGCAGACAAGTTGCGACTGACTCCTCCGGGCTTAAGAGCCCGAGGAGACCCTGAGGCACACCCTCCTACGCCCAGCCAATCAGCAGCAGCGGACGCCTGGCGTGATGTCAACCGACCCGCAGGTCAGCTGATGCTCCTCCTTGCCGCATAAAGGTCGCGACGGTGCGCGCGCGCACGCATCAATGCGACCCTATGTGCAGATGATAGACCCATCCTCGGCGTGCTAGACGCCCGAGGCACGGGAGTACCGTTCGTTAGGAAGGTAGAGGCAGCTGCGGTGGCAGCGTGGTTCGCCGCAGCTGCCTCCTTACTATTTATTACAGCTATAAAATGACGTACTAAACCAGCATTTCCCATAGACACGGTTATTAAAATTTTCACTATACTATTGTACTGTTCTGGACTGGAATTTTACAAAACAGTATTGCTATAATTTTTTTTCCCCACAAACATGATATTGCTGCTGGCAGTTGTAACTGCTAATCCTGTTCACTGCCAAATGTCTCATTAAAACAGTGGCCCATCAGACAATGGCCACAATTCACTAAGCTTATCTCCTGTCTTTAATAACGTTTCTAGAGTTATCACCATGGTGATGAGGCATGTAGTATTCATGAAACATTTTACCTCAGGCAAACCTAAAGTTAACTCTTCTGTCTTTAAGTTAACTCTTCGATCCTTAAAATAACTCCAGAATTCTAAAGTTAAAGACAGGCTGTTAATTAACTGCGATTGAAAATAACTACAGAGGAGGTAACTTAACTACAGATGAGGTAATTTAACTATAGAGGAGGTAACTTAAGGAATGAAGAGTTAAGATAACTCTCTCACTGTGTGGAGGTAAGTTTTCTCTTGCCTTATTATCTCCAGCATGATGTTAGGGAATTGAGGCCAGTGGCCTCAATTCACTAACATCATGCTGGAGATAATAAGACAAGAGAAAACTAACCACCACACATCAATCTTGCCTTATTAAGGTGTAGAGATACGTTTTCACAGTGAGAGAGTTATCTTATCATTTCTGTCCCTAAGTTACCTCCTTTGTAGTTATTTTCACATGCAGTTAATTAACCGCTTGTCTTTAACTTTAGAATTCTGGAGTTATTTTAAGGATTGAAGAGTTAACTTTAGAGATCTCACCTTAACTTAAAGACAGAAGAGTTAACTTTAGGTTTGCCTGAGGTAAATTGTTTCCTGAATATACATGCATTATCACTATGGTGATAACTCTAGAAACAGTATTAAAGACAGGAGATAAGCTTAGTGAATTGAGGCATTGTTATCACATGTGATTACATACAGTATCATTTGCTTAGAAGAACTAATAAATAATACTCACTTTTGGTATGCCATGAGCCAGTGAACAGTATTGCTCTGAGCCTGTTACCTTCGTGCCACTGGACTTTTTTAAACCATTAAAAATACAATACTTTAATATAGTTAAACCCATGAAAATACAACAGTCTGGTGCTCACGGAAATCATGGACCATGCTACCATGCCTCTTTCTCATTGACAACATCCAACTAGAGATTGAATATCCTGCAATTTACAAAACAAACTTCTTTTATTCTGAAGCAAAATGTAGCTCAGGGATTTATTATAAGCTGTGATAAATAGAAATTGCCCCACAGGGACAATACTTGCTCTTGTAAATAAAAATGATCTTAATGATTCTCGTAAAATTCTGTGATCCTGAATTATTGTTAAATATACTTGTAGCTCTATGGAACAATATCCTTAGATTCCCTAATGAAATCACTGGCTTCATTGTTGTTTAGGTACAACTTAACCACTTCAGCCTACAGGCCCTTTTACCCTTAACGCCAAAAGACATTTTCACCTGCCAGCGCTCCTGTGTGGTGTGTAATTTAACTTTTCGCCACTACATAGTTATTTTTTTTTAAAGATGGTGCTAGAAACACTACAGTGGCTTACCAGGAAGTGTTTACATTTTGTTTTTTACTTTATTTATGAATGTACATGGCCCCTGACAAAAGAGCAGGAAAGTCTGGCACTATGAGTTAATTGTATCCAAAAAAGTGTGCTGGTGCGTCGTGCAGCTTGT
The DNA here is from genome assembly GCF_040937935.1 of Hyperolius riggenbachi. NCBI lineage: Eukaryota > Metazoa > Chordata > Amphibia > Anura > Hyperoliidae > Hyperolius > Hyperolius riggenbachi. The sequence continues at coordinate 128,171,554 of NC_090652.1, read as the reverse complement.
GAGCAAAAGGCCAGGCAAATGACAGTTCTGTATAAATGCAAAGCAATACTTATCAGGCTCAATAATCTAGAGTGAAGAAAGCGGCATTGGGTTCCTATGGTGCACAGTCTAATGACCGTTTTGCAGGAGGTATTCCTGGCTTCTTTTGAGCCTGGGAGAGTTTATAGAAAACACTGGACTGCCTGACAGGCATGGTGTAAAGTACCGCAATGTCACAGGAAATAAAAAACCTACCTGTAGGGACAGAGACACGGTTCAGTTTCATGATCAAGTCGAGAGAATCTCTGATGTAAGAATCCAAATAAATGACGAAGTCCTGTAGAAAAAAAATAAATTAAAAAAAGCACAACACTTTCCCATCAAGCCAGTGATTCCTGAAACAATGGATCCTTCTGGTGGTTTAGTCCTGTTTTTGTGTACCTTTGGCAAAAGATAGAATAGTAAGGACTACTGGTTTCCTTACCATAAAAAAAATTTTTTCTCATTATGAAATGAATCCATTTTCCTTGGCAGTGTCCAGAATGTGGTCCAAATCCCTCTTGAAAGTGTCTGTAGGATTAGCTCAAAGTATGCTTTAATATTTTTTTGTGCTTAAGCTGTCGGTAAGCTTTACTCACATAATCATCAACTTTCCACAATACCACATTGCCACCCTTGCCAGCCTCAGGTATGATAACATTGCCAAGTCACTTAGAGCCCTATGGTCACCAGCTGCTAAATTCTGGTCTCTACCCACAAGAGGTCATAATCGTTCAATATCCTTGATCACAAGATCAACAAATACCTTAATTGGTGGGTAGAACTTTTTGGCCACAAGATGACGGAGGCACCAGGCTTAGACACTGGATAAACAGATACATAGTCAAATTTATTTAACATAAAAGAACAAATAAATTAATTAAAAAAAGCCTGCAGCAGTGATCAGATGCCACCAACAGAAAGCTCTGTAAGTGGCAACAAAAGGAGGAAAAATTCATTTGCGTGCTAAGATGTATGGCTCTGCAGTGAGCTGTTAAATCTGCAGTGCAACGGAATTGTAAAAAATAGCCTGGTCACTAGTGAGGTGGGGTGTAAGCCTGTGGTCCTTAAGTGGTTAAATCAACATATTGCACTACTGGGGCTCTTGGTTTCTGTCTTATTTCTACAAGATGGCACCACACTTAGTTCCAGTAGCAAGTGTATTTGTCTACTTTTACTTTGTTAATAATGCTGGCGTCTTGCTGGCATTGGCTTTCATTCATCACAGGCACTGTTTTTGGGAAAAAGCTGTTCCCATTAACTGATAATGGAACAGCGGAATTGCGATGGAAACAATTGGCGCGGTGATCAGGAACGTTGAGGTAAACAAACAAATATGCATATCTACGCCCCTGGTGCTGAGGTGAAGTCCACAGGGGCATAGATATTCATAGCAGCGGTCGGGAACCAGTTAAACATTTTTATTTCCTTTATTTTAAACAATGTGACAACCATGTTTATTATTTTAAATTGTTTGTTCTACTGATGGCAGATGGTGGTAAAGTTATTCATATTTTTCTATGAAAAGAAGGTCAGTATCCATTTCTTTCCCTAAAGGTCTTCTGGGAATGGTGGCTCACATGATGTACACTCAAGTCCTTCAAGTCACAGTAAGTTTAGGACCTGAGGACTGGAGACCCCATTCATGGGATTATGGATGGTCCTTCTGGTAGGTATTACTGTATTTCCTTCAAACATTTATAAAGTCTCATCTATCACACAATGGGCTGTATTCATAGAAGTTTGATTAAGTTCATAATACATGGACAGCACAAGTAGTACTGGATGTTACGCATATTATGTAATGCATTATTTAGTTTGCTTGACGCCCAATAAAATTTACATGAGCTGTTTGCACACATATATTTTTACCAATTTTTTGTGAATACACCCAATGAACCATTGTTTACCCTCTGACCCTAACCTTTATTCCTCCCATACCTCTTCTGTTTATCCCATAACACACCTGTGCTCTTTACTGTCTGTCCTGTGTTTTCATCCTTTAACAATCCATAGTACACCTACATAGGGCTGTTTCATTGTAACGTGTTGCATTTTTGAAAATGCGTATGTACCGTATTTTTCGGAATAGAAGACGCTTCGCATATAAGACGCACCTAGATTTAGAGGGCAAAAATCAGGGGAAAAAATAAACTAAATCTAGGTGCATCTATAGTGCAGGGGCGACTTATGGACCTTTAAACCCCCCAAAACCGTCTCTATCTAAGCCACACTGCCCATCTACACTAAATCCTGCTACACTACACTTCACTTACCCCTGCTGCCCCCACCAACTACACTTCACTTCACTAACCCCTGCTACCACCACCAAGTACACTACACTACACTTCACTAACTAACCCCTGCAGCCAACCCAAACCACACTACACTACACTTCACTAACTAAATCCTGCAGCCAACACATACTACACTACACTGCACCCCTGCTGCATCTCAACTGATCCTGCAGTGGCAAACCTCTCCTCCTCTGCCTGACTGCCGTTATCTGAGAGTCATCCGATGGTCCCAGCTGCGATCATCTGAGGGTCCCAGCCATCCCATTCAGTTTCCCGGCACTTGAGTGTTCCAGCCGCTGGATCTTCTTCGCTGCAGACGGCAGCCATGCGGTAAACATGCGCTGCTGCCCCGCCGCCATCCTCCATAGTAACGGCGTCCTCTTCGTAGTTACAGTGCCCCCTTCTGTGTGACCAGCGACGCATGTGCGCCAGGGTCACCCATGACGTCAGGCGCACGTGCACCGCTCGTCACACAGAAGGGGGCACTGTAACTACGAAGAGAACGCTGTTACTATGGAGGATGTCAGCAGGGCGGCAGCGCGTGTTTACCACATGGCTGCAGTCTGCAGTGAAGAAGATCTGGCGGCTAGGACATTCAAGAGCCAGGAAACTTGATGGGATGGCTGGGACCTGCAGATGACCGCAGCTGGGACCCTCGGATGACCCTCGGATAGCGGCAGTCAGGCGGAAGAGGAGAGGATTGTGGCGGCAGAATTCGGTAAGTATGTTTTGGTGCTAAGATACCGTACGTTTAGAATATAAGATGCACCCACTTTTCCCCCCTAGTTTTGGGGAAAAAAAAGTGTGTCTTATATTCAGAAAAATACGGCAATTTTCATGCACACAAATATGCTGTGTTTACATGTTTTTCCTATTCATAGCTATGAATGGTGGGAAGGGGAGGGGGGGGGGGATTCATGTGCTTTTGGCAAACTTGAAGCCTTTAGAGATCTTAAAAAAACACAATGCAATACATGAAATGCGTAGGTTTAAATGGTACCATCTATATGGTGCTTATTTTTAAAAAAATGCATACCAAAACATATGGGGGTTGATTCACTATAACAAATAGCGGGCCTTATCAGAGTTAACATGCCTTATAAGAGCTAATACACCTTATCAGAATTAGCGCACCTTATCAGAGTAGCATAGCGAGTGCTACGAACTTGTGCCTGCTACTTGGCAATGACGAGAGCTCCACTTGTCCTGCCCTGAGCCACTGCGGGTCCAATCACTTTAAAGGACACTATCTCTGCACTATGATTGGCCCAATAGGCTGCCTGTCACTTGACAGGAAACTTGACAGGCAGCCTATTGGGCCAATCAAAGTGCGGGCATAATGTCCTTTAAAGTGATTGGACCTGCAGGCACTCAGGGAAGGAAGAGTGGAGCTCTCGTCATTGCCAATTAGCAGGCATAAGTTCGTAGCGCTACTATAGGGTGTGTTAACTCTGATAAGATGTGTTAACTCTGATAAGGCATGCTATTTGTTATAGTGAATCAATCTCGTAGTGTCAAAAAGCTCTCACTAATATCTGTGTTAACCTTCATTCACCCTCCATGTCTGGCAGCTTATTTAAAATGACCTGATGTCCATGATATGTGTAGTTATGGGAAAGCATTTGATGTGATATATTTGTTACTAGGGTTGTTTAATCAACTCAAAATGCAGGATTTGGATTAGATCTGGATAGCAGGTGATTTCATTTGAAAGGAGTGACTATGTTTTAGAACATAGCTCTAAACATGGGGCATATCTATTGATTCTCTACCACAGAAGGAGGTGCAAAACAGGGACATTGTGAAACAGGATTAATGTAGCTGCACAGATTACAAGATTTATCTATAAATGTACCCCCAGCTGCTCTGAAATAGCACAGCAGACAAGTAAAAAATAAATATACTTGACACAAATCACTCTACACAAATGCACATTTTAGTATATAAAGTCACAATACTAACACCAAATCTGCCATGGACAATCTGTCCAGAATTCTGGGTACAGTAGACACAACACCAGAGGAAAATGTTAAATAAGGAGCAACTGGTGTATAGTAGAAATGTTTTTATTTTGTCATGGACTTGATTGACAGATGTTTGCCTATTAGGGTGGTGTAGTTTGTTACACTATAGGATAGGGATTTCACTTATTTGATTTTTTTGAGTATTTAATAACGAGGTGGCATCAGTGTTATAAACCAGTATGTAGAATATTTTCAGAACTATCATAACAGACAATTTAGCTGCCAAAAGCCTTTATCTATGCATGTTTTGACACATTTGATGTGTTTGTGATGTGAAGTTAAAACATTTCTACACTGGCAGAACAGTGTCTTTGGCATTATTTCTATAAAGCGTAAAGTCCCTGGGCCTATGGAGCATTCTGCATACTACAGCAATCAGCAAGTGACCTTTCTAAATATTGATGCATGGAGCTGCTCTGTGAACTGTGTCAAACCAAGCACGGTGACCATATAGAAAAATGAATCTAAAGCCTTTATGAAAATGTCAGAACACAATTGGTACTTGTCGTTATTTATACATTCATTTCAGCGTATACTTTCTGCATGTTTAGTTTATGTATTATGCCTGCTGGAAAAAACATTATGTAGTATAATGCAAGACCAATAAGCAATATAAAGTGATCTGTCGCAACATCGCAAAAATTGTGTTCTCGATTTCTGTACAAAAATAAAAAGTATTGCTGAAGTCACATATTGGCCCTAAATTCACCTTTTCTCCTGAGTTTTCTCCCATGTGATATTTTCACACCTCTTTGCCAATATGCAATTAATTTTTTCTCCTTAGTTTTCTCCTAGGTATTATTTTAAAAAATGTAAACCACCGACAAGCAAGAAAATACTCAAAAAAAATTTAAAAGTACTTTTTCACCCACTTCTCTGTACTTTTTCAGTTGCTAAGTGCTGAAACGACCACCAGCAAGCAAGGAAATACTAGAATAATTTTCATAGGTCTTTTTCACCAACTTTTGGGTACTTTTTCAATTGTAAAATGCTGAAAAGTTATTTTAAAGAAAAGCTGAAAATTATCTCCTAGACCTAGAAGATAACTCAGGGGAAAGGTGAATTGCATATGGGCCTCTGTTTAATTACTAGCTGTTCACACACCATCGCTATGACTTGATTTTAGTGATGGCTGAAGTGCTCACTAGCAAATATTGGTGGCTGTATTATAACCTTCCATTTTATACTGAAGATCTTTCTTTACGAAGTGCTGTAGGCTCTAATAATTGTAGTAATTATATGAAAATATATTTAAGAAATAATAAGGTTATTACTTAGTGATTAAATGGTTGTTATTTGCTGCAAATCTTTTCTCATTAACAGCAGTACTTAAGCATGGTCTTTATTTTAATTAGTATTTGACTATTGAAGCATCAGCATATTTTTTTAACTTCAGTAGTTTTAGTAAAAATACATTACTAACAGTTTCTGTATAAATTATCTTTCAGAAAATAAAAACTAATTTATTAAAGTACATATCTCTCAAGCAAAAAAGGAAATGATATTTGTAGTGTGGCCCTACTTGCACGTAATGCTGAGTGCTATTGGGGGAATTTTCACCCGGATCAGTAGCCAAATGTCTAGGAATATTATGCTCAAAGCAAAGTACCCAAGAAAAAAAATAAATAGATTTTTAAACAAATCAGGGAAAACAAAACCATTAGCAAAATTACACTTGCATCTCATTACAAGATATACTGTATTTTACTAAGTAGGTGAAAGTAGGTGGAAACCAGGATAGTGCTGGAACAAGGCGACTTTAACCCAAGTAAACAGCAAAGGAAGGATGGAAGTTCCGCACAAAATCCTATGTAGAATTTCGTCCCAATTTTATTGAATATAAAAGCTGAACAGCCTGGCAGCTGACATGTTTTGGACACGCAGGTCCTTAATCATAGCAACATTCCATATATTTTACTTAACAGCAGTCTTAGGGTGACCATACATTTAGCGATTTGGCTGTATCATCGACCATTTAATTTGATCATTTTATAGAATTAAGAGAGAATCAAGTGTGTTTCAGTATCCCCAATCGATTGAAATCGGCTGATATCATGTCGTATTGACCAGCTTAGTCAATCGAGCAGGATGCAAGATATTGTTCGATTGCAGGAATCGGCCACTGTTAACATATCATTCGATCAACTCTGAATCCATTTGTGCATTCAGAGCATGGAGACACAATATCGGTCAGATCGATTAGTAAATGTGAATCGCCTATGATATCTCTTGTAGTGTGTGGGCCACTAGTCGACTGACTTTCGATCAACTATACTGAAGTCAATCACTTTGTCAGTTGAATCAGAATCGCTAGACGTGTGGCTACCTTTAGTCACGTAATTTGGTAAAAGGCAAATATTTAAAGGACAAGGACAACTGAAACAAGAGGGACATGGAGGCCGCCACATGTATTTCCTTTTAAGTAATACCAGTTGCCTGGCTATCCTGCTTATCTTCTACCTCTAATACTTTTAGCAATATGAACAAGCATGCAGCAGATCAGGTGTTCCTGACATTATTGTCAGATCTGAAAAAATTAGCCACATGCTTGTTTCAGGTGTTATTCAAATACTACTGCAGTCAAACAGATCAGCAGGGCTGCCAGGCAACTGGTATTGTTCAAAAGGAAATATATATTGCAATATATATTTCAGCCTTCATATTCTTATCAGTTCAGTTGTCCTTTAAGCAGGCTAAGTTTTTAATTCACAGATGGATGTACATAGATATGACTTTCTCATCTTCAGTGCAAAAGCAAGCAAAAAAAGCCCCAGATGAGTCACGGATCTCATTTATAGAATTCAACATCCTATTAAAAATGGTTTTCAGTCTTACAAAATTTTTGATTTATAAAATTAGCCTTTCTTGGGCTTAAAAAGACTCTGTAACAAAATGTTCAGCCTTATTTCTTCTAACTTATAAGTTCCTATACCTGTTCTAATGTGGTCTGTCGTACTGCAGCCTTTCCTAGTTGCATTATCTCTGTTATATAATCAAATCTTGTTTCCTTTGCCGGCTTTGTTGGCTCAGGCAGGAATTTGCTGCTCTGTTGTGATAGGTAGAAGTTATACACACCCTCTCCAAGCCCCCTCCAGGCTCTGTATGAGTCACAGACTGAGCTTCTCTCAGCCTGTCACATGCTGGTTAGCAGCCATGTTTTTTGTTTGTAAACACTGCCTAAAACTGGCAATTATAAGCCAGGATTGCAGCAGGGAGTGGCAGAAACAGCACAGAGGGGCCCAGGAGAGCATAATGAATAGAATGGTATGCTTTTTATTGTAAGAATTTTAGAGTACAGATTCTCTTTAAGCTTAGCAAGAGGGAGTTGACCTTCTCTTTCTATGTTGCCATATCCCTTTAAAATTAATTTCTACCTTCCACTAAATCCTGACTAATGTTTGAAAACCAATCAAAATATGGAATAAAATTCCAAACAGAACCATTAGTTGCCATTCAGATGCAAGTCAAAGGTACATTTAATCTGATTTCTGGCAATTTTTAGTTTTGGCTGACTAGAAATACACAGCTTGATGGTTCATTGTAGTGTTGGCAATTTATGTGTCTTTTATGTAGGAGTTGATCTTTAGAGGCTAACAAAGTTGCCCCACTGCTAGCTAAGACATATGGTAGGTTTGGGAGTTCTTGTTCGCCTCTGGAAAACCCACCCATTGGACAAAGGGTCATGTGTCACCAGCTTGGCAGACACCATGTTCAATTTTGGTAGCAAAACCTCTGAGGGAGAGGCAAGTGGTAGCATGAATGGGTTCTTCTACTAGGGATAGGGAATCTAAACTCTTGTTAACTAGGCTTCACAGTAAAATTTAGCTAAATGAGAAGGTTTTTTATTTGTGATATCCAACATAGCAGCAGGGATCATATTAAGTTAGAAGTTAATTAGTGTGTACTTGCACAGGGATAGCACTGGATAAGGACTTCAAATTCTGGGGCTATGCAATTAAGCTGTATGAAGCCATTGCTATGGAATACTTACCAAACACACAATTGGAGAACCTCACTCCCAAACAGTTCTCTGCTGCTTTATAAAGCCTGCAGGCTGCTTATAAGCCAATGAAAAGTGCACACATAATACACCTAGCTTGCAGTGATAATCAAGCAAAAGCTGAGCAAGTCAGCCAATTAGTAGGAGAGGGCTTCAGTTGCATATAGACAATGGCTATATGACCAGCAGGGGGCACCAGCGTGCAGGATATTCCCTCTCATCTGCCCCCCTCCTAACTAAACTGCATGGGATACTACAATAATTAAAAACAATGGTGCATGAGCCAGCCTGGGGCCCCGGGAACTCTCACTGCCCGGGGCCCCAGAACCAGCATCTAACACCATATGTGAGCGCAGCCAAAACCTTGGAGCTGCCACCTCCAAGGCCTGTCTCCTACTACTCTAAAACTTACCAAACACACAATTGGAGAACCTCACTCCCAAACAGTTCTCTGCTGCTTTATAAAGCCTGCAGGCTGCTTATAAGCCAATGAAAAGTGCACACATAATACACCTAGCTTGCAGTGATAATCAAGCAAAAGCTGAGCAAGTCAGCCAATTAGTAGGAGAGGGCTTCAGTTGCATATAGACAATGGCTATATGACCAGCAGGGGGCACCAGCGTGCAGGATATTCCCTCTCATCTGCCCCCCTCCTAACTAAACTGCATGGGATACTACAATAATTAAAAACAATGGTGCATGAGCCAGCCTGGGGCCCCGGGAACTCTCACTGCCCGGGGCCCCAGAACCAGCATCTAACACCATATGTGAGCGCAGCCAAAACCTTGGAGCTGCCACCTCCAAGGCCTGTCTCCTACTGCTCTAAAACTTACCAAACACACAATTGGAGAACCTCACTCCCAAACAGTTCTCTGCTGCTTTATAAAGCCTGCAGGCTGCTTATAAGCCAATGAAAAGTGCACACATAATACACCTAGCTTGCAGTGATAATCAAGCAAAAGCTGAGCAAGTCAGCCAATTAGTAGGAGAGGGCTTCAGTTGCATATAGACAATGGCTATATGACCAGCAGGGGGCACCAGCGTGCAGGATATTCCCTCTCATCTGCCCCCCTCCTAACTAAACTGCATGGGATACTACAATAATTAAAAACAATGGTGCATGAGCCAGCCTGGGGCCCCGGGAACTCTCACTGCCCGGGGCCCCAGAACCAGCATCTAACACCATATGTGAGCGCAGCCAAAACCTTGGAGCTGCCACCTCCAAGGCCTGTCTCCTACTGCTCTAAAACTTACCAAACACACAATTGGAGAACCTCACTCCCAAACAGTTCTCTGCTGCTTTATAAAGCCTGCAGGCTGCTTATAAGCCAATGAAAAGTGCACACATAATACACCTAGCTTGCAGTGATAATCAAGCAAAAGCTGAGCAAGTCAGCCAATTAGTAGGAGAGGGCTTCAGTTGCATATAGACAATGGCTATATGACCAGCAGGGGGCACCAGCGTGCAGGATATTCCCTCTCATCTGCCCCCCTCCTAACTAAACTGCATGGGATACTACAATAATTAAAAACAATGGTGCATGAGCCAGCCTGGGGCCCCGGGAACTCTCACTGCCCGGGGCCCCAGAACCAGCATCTAACACCATATGTGAGCGCAGCCAAAACCTTGGAGCTGCCACCTCCAAGGCCTGTCTCCTACTGCTCTAAAACTTACCAAACACACAATTGGAGAACCTCACTCCCAAACAGTTCTCTGCTGCTTTATAAAGCCTGCAGGCTGCTTATAAGCCAATGAAAAGTGCACACATAATACACCTAGCTTGCAGTGATAATCAAGCAAAAGCTGAGCAAGTCAGCCAATTAGTAGGAGAGGGCTTCAGTTGCATATAGACAATGGCTATATGACCAGCAGGGGGCACCAGCGTGCAGGATATTCCCTCTCATCTGCCCCCCTCCTAACTAAACTGCATGGGATACTACAATAATTAAAAACAATGGTGCATGAGCCAGCCTGGGGCCCCGGGAACTCTCACTGCCCGGGGCCCCAGAACCAGCATCTAACACCATATGTGAGCGCAGCCAAAACCTTGGAGCTGCCACCTCCAAGGCCTGTCTCCTACTGCTCTAAAACTTACCAAACACACAATTGGAGAACCTCACTCCCAAACAGTTCTCTGCTGCTTTATAAAGCCTGCAGGCTGCTTATAAGCCAATGAAAAGTGCACACATAATACACCTAGCTTGCAGTGATAATCAAGCAAAAGCTGAGCAAGTCAGCCAATTAGTAGGAGAGGGCTTCAGTTGCATATAGACAATGGCTATATGACCAGCAGGGGGCACCAGCGTGCAGGATATTCCCTCTCATCTGCCCCCCTCCTAACTAAACTGCATGGGATACTACAATAATTAAAAACAATGGTGCATGAGCCAGCCTGGGGCCCCGGGAACTCTCACTGCCCGGGGCCCCAGAACCAGCATCTAACACCATATGTGAGCGCAGCCAAAACCTTGGAGCTGCCACCTCCAAGGCCTGTCTCCTACTGCTCTAAAACTTACAAAACACACAATTGGAGAACCTCACTCCCAAACAGTTCTCTGCTGCTTTATAAAGCCTGCAGGCTGCTTATAAGCCAATGAAAAGTGCACACATAATACACCTAGCTTGCAGTGATAATCAAGCAAAAGCTGAGCAAGTCAGCCAATTAGTAATAGAGAACTGTTTGGGAGTGAGGTTCTCCAATTGTGTGTTTGGTAAGTTTTAGAGCAGTAGGAGACAGGCCTTGGAGGTGGCAGCTCCAAGGTTTTGGCTGCGCTCACATATGGTGTTAGATGCTGGTTCTTGGGCCCCGGGCAGTGAGAGTTCCCGGGGCCCCAGGCTGGCTCATGCACCATTGTTTTTAATTATTGTAGTATCCCATGCAGTTTAGTTAGGAGGGGGGCAGATGAGAGGGAATATCCTGCACGCTGGTGCCCCCTGCTGGTCATATAGCCATTGTCTATATGCAACTGAAGCCCTCTTCTACTAATTGGCTGACTTGCTCAGCTTTTGCTTGATTATCACTGCAAGCTAGGTGTATTATGTGTGCACTTTTCATTGGCTTATAAGCAGCCTGCAGGCTTTATAAAGCAGCAGAGAACTGTTTGTGATTGCTATGGAATACATCGTGGACCTTTGTTCAATTGAAGTACAAAGGGGACACTCATTAGATTGGATTACAGCAGGTAACCTTAATAAAAACACGCTTTTATGTCTAGCTTGTGTCCTTGTTTATTATTTATTCATTTTGTACTCATTCTACTCAGAGAGGGCAAATATCAGGAGGTGCCCTTTTTATTAAAGGTTTCCACATTCTATTAATGATCTCTTTCTTCTACTATTAACATACCTACTTCTTGTGGAGGGCAAAATCACATGTTAGTGCTCTCCTTTCCCTAACCATGCAGGGTCTGGTTGGACCACAGGGTGATTTTACCTTTGTTTTAATATAACATTTTAAGGTTAATGCCATCACTCAGGAAGACCTAGGTATGTGACTTCCAACTTTATACTACTGTAGAGAAATGAGATCACCATAACTCCTGCTCTCATTGTGGGTTCTTGTAGGTAGGCCTTGGCATACAATGTAACTTAAAGAGAAACCGTAACCAAGAATTGAACTTCATCCCAATCAGTAGCTGATACCCCCTTTCCCAAGAGAAATCTTTTCCTTTTCAGAGACCGATCATCGGTGGCTCTGTATTGCAGATATTGCGGTGAAACCCCTCCCACGGTGTGATGTCAGGACCATGGTGCTCACATCACACTGTGGGAACCTTGTTGCATTGTGGGAAATAACAGTTGTTTCCAACTGCCCAAAAAGCAAGCAGCAGCTATTTCCACTGACATCACCTGCCAGCAGTAAAATTGTCACCATGTGATAAATAGAGAGGAAATATTTTACAATGAGCAAACGCTGACTAAATCATTAATACATAATGATAGTAAACAAACCCACTGTATTACATTATTTTCACTGGAGTTCTTCTTTAACAGGGGAATCCTCCAATCATGTTAAACAACCCTGTGTCAATACATTGTATACCTAGGTCTAGCCACCAGAAGAAAAGATGGTAGTTATCAGGTTAGTCACATGTAACCCTAACTCTAGGAGTGGGCCTTCATAAATACAAAAAAACACCTCTGATTGGCAGCAGTTTAGTTGGCAGTGAGGTGGCCATTTAGAGTCTTTGATGGCATCTGAAGGCCCACCCATGCATAATAAAAGGTCTGCTAATACCACAACATGTTGGCTAGGTGTGGGCAGACTGTTGTAATCATTTCAAGTACAGCGGATCCCCGACTGAGCAAAATTGTTTAGTGCCAACAGAAACCTCAACCCTATTGAAATGAATGGAGATGAAAATGTGGTTGGCAGTTTGGACAAGATGCTCCTACTTGGTTATCAAGTACCAAATCAAGCTCCGTATACTGATGAGTTTGTGCACACAGGTGGTTCACTGACTCCAGTTGCTTTGGTCACTGCCTGCTGGAGTAAAATACCAGTGCTCAGTTGCTTATACCAGGACCAATTGATTTCAGCTTTTTCACCTTTTACAACCATATCTTCTTTGATATGTCCCCAGAAAGCAGAAATTTAAGGGAAACTCCGTTGAAATAAATGATTTTCTTTGTTTTTGGTTAGAGCTATCTCTACATGTGCCTTCCTTTATCATCAGACCTAACAGTCTGTGAAAGAAACTGAAAAAAAAGCCCCTCTAAGTTGAACACCACAGATGTAAGCTATAAAAATCAGGTAATGCTTTTTAATCAAGAAAGAACAAGTGTAGTGAGAATCAAGAAGTGACATGCATAGAGATTTCAAGTAGCTTTGAAAGCACGGATAAACTTACTATTGTATAAAACTGCACTTAAAAATCAGAATGTAAAGCATCAGAATTCTAGGCAGTTGATGAAGAACAGATGTAAGCCAAAAACAATACTAGCCAATCTGGACAGGGTCAAGTGCATAACTAGCACACAGAAACGAAAAAAAAAATGCAAATTGCAAATATCAAAGCCTTTTTACAGCAGCATGTGATGCAGATAGAAAAACGAGGCTTTTTTTGTTTAGCAAGGTAGAGAGCAGCAGAACACAGCCATTTAAACAACGCTGGATAACAAAGACTGATCCAGGTTGTAAGCTCTGTATACCCTGAAGCTTTTTCCTCTCTATATGTGTTATAAACATATTGCACAAAAGGTACAGTTACTTGACCAAAGAAAAAAAATCACTGGATCATGTTGTAAATTACAGATAATTACAGATACTGTCTGCATTTTTCTGTATGTCTATGTTTCAATAGTGGATTTAAGTAGCAGGGGAATGTTAGTAGGTGTGGTCCCTCAGAATACAGCAGTCTGGGGGAAAATCAATATAGCATATGAGCATATCTAAGCATCAGATACTTCCACTCAATCAGTTGCTTTGAGCAGCCCAGGGCTGGATTTACCATAAGGCACTGTAGGCACGTACCTACAGGCGCCTGATGATGGAAAGGCATCTTATTCCCCAAACGCCTCCCTCCCTCCTTCCCTATGCAGACTCCTGATGAGAGTATATAAGAGGTTACTCACCCTGCTCTCAGCATTCCACTGGTGAGATATCCTTCAGTCAGGGGTACCTCTAGCTACGTAATACTGATTGCTCTAGCTACCTAATATTTGGGGGCACCTCTAGCTACTTAGAATTAGGTAGCCAGAAGTACCATGAATATTAAGGGACACCTGTAGCTACCTATGACAGACAAGGGAAGTAAGGGAGAGGTGACAGCTGGGACAGGCAGCACACTTGTGGTGTGGTTCGGCAGGGGTTTGTAGGTTCAAGGAGGGCAAATCTAAGGCGTCAGGACATCTGTGCCTATAGGCTCCTGTGAGGTAACTCAGGGCTTTTAGCAGCCATAATAGCAGAGTGAAAGCCAAAAGTTAAAAAGTGTCAGGGACTTAAGCTCTACATCATCAGCTGAAATCTCATGGCATCTATGGGAGTCCTTGCAAAAGATATTTATCACAGGACAAACAGAAGGGAATCAGCAGTTCAACGCACCCTGTGTTTCAAAGTTCATAAACTAAAAGGTAACCATGTATTAACATCAGATTGTTTTTTTTCACAAAGCTTTCTGCAGAAATTTCTACAGATTCTAAATTAAGTAATTTGTCCAGGGGTACCCAAACATTTCTTTACAATGTGCCCAAACCATCTATTGGAACTTTATGTCCTGATAAGCAGTCTTTGTTAGTTTTAGCAGTTGGGAGGGTTAGCTCTGGGTCACTGTCAAGGTCAGTGATAGGATTGAGAATGCATTAGGGGAAAAGCTAGCATTAGGAATAGTTTAACGGATGTAGATTAGGCTTTGATTCTGATTAGTGGAAAGAGTAGAATAAGATTAAGATTAGTGATACTAAGCGAAAAGACAGAGGTGAAGTCAGAGTTAGGCACAGGACACAGGGTAAAGCCTCATCTACACGGTACCACTTTCCGTCAAATCGGATCTATTAGACGGATCTGTTAGATCATTTCCAACTGGTCCAATCGGATTGCAATAGATTTTTTGACAGATTGTGGGTACTTATCAGTGCAAAATCTATCACAAAATTGATCTGAAACAATTTGGAAGTCTACACACAATGCAAATTCTTATCAGATCACCGGTCGATCTGATGGAAAATTGTACCATGTAGATGAGGCTTTAGATTTGTATTTTCTATTGTTTCTTTGTACTGATGAGCTGCACACGCTTATCTCACATACAGTATTTGGACACCTAGCTATATCTAATGCTGGGTACACACGATACTTTTTTCTGCTTGATTTTCCACCCGATCGTTTTTTTCCGCTCGATTCTCTTATCTTCTGCTCATTTTTCTTATCTTTTTCCATTCACTTCTATGAGAAATTGAGCCAAAAAACGATTGGAAGGAATATCGGACATGTCGGAAATTATCTATTGAACCCATCTATCGGTAAAAACGTATGGCGTATTCCCAGCATAAGAAGAAGCAGTTCTCCTGCACAGGAAGTGACATCATTGCCCAAATTTTCCTTAGAAAAGTAGGCATTATCTCCTCTTGGACACATTTGGGTTGTGCAATATGTTGTGATACTCAGCAGAACATTAATCAGGAATGCTGCAGGACAGCAACCTGTGGCACACAAACCGCTATCATCACTAAACCACATGCTCTGTTCATCTCCTACTTTTCCCAAAGGATACATGAGGTAGAGGACAAATGGTACATGAAATACACTTGAAGCAAATTATTATTTGAGCCTCATGGAGGGCTAATCCCAGCCAGGGCACTATCTGCATGGAGTTTGTGTGTTCTCCCCGTGTCTGTGTGGGTTTCAACCGGGCACTGCGGTTTCCTCCCACAACCCCAAAAACATACAGATAAGTTCATTGGCTTCCCCCTAAATTGACCCAAGATTGCAATACATACACTACACGATACATACATAGACATACAACTATGGTAGGGATTAGATTGTGAGCCCTTCTGAGGGACAGTTAAATGACAAGAAAATCTATACACCGTATACTCTGTACAGCGCTGCGGAAGATGGTAGCGCTATATAAATACTAAATTATAATAATACAAAAATAATAATTATCTCAAACAAGGTGGACGTGAGGTATGATTTCTGTACCAGGGACACAGATGACCAGTCAACAATACCTTACAGGAATTTTTACTATTGTTTTCACTCTGCAAAATAGTATTAATACTAATAATTTAGTAGAGATATAATTCAAAGTGCATTGATAGTTCCCTAAATCTTCAAAACTTCTGCTCTCCTGCACCATGCATAAGGCAAATATAGTGAGTATACAAGAAGGAATAAACACTGTCTCACCAATTTTTGTGGCTCAAGATCACAATGTGAGTGACTTTAGCAAATACTGAGAAACCTTCTGTTTGGTAGCTTTCCAATGCTCTAATAAATACTTTCAATTTGGGCTGTGTTAGGATTCTGCTGACAGAATATAGGACATTACTTTTTTCCTCATTTTTGCCAGTTTTTCCTTATTCATGAACTGAGTGAGTTACTGCTTTGTCCCCAGATAAGTATTGCAGCTTTTGTTTTAATACACAAGCTAGATAAAAATGTATTGGCACTTCAAAATACTGAAAAAAACTAGGACTGGTGTGCAGATTTACTATGTTATTGTGATACAGAGATTATGGGCCTGATCAATTTCACTTTTTCTCCAAGGAGATATTTTCAAATATTACCAATAATAAGCATTTTAAGCCACTAGCAAACAAGAAAATATACCGAATACATTTGACAGTACCTTTTCATCTACTTTTTGTTACTTTTTCAATTGCAGAGCGCTGAAAAGTTATTTTAACGACTTGAGGACCACACGCTTACACCCCCAGTGACCAGGCAATTCAGCACACTGTAGCTTTGACAGTGTGCTGCACGGCCATACAAATTATCAGCCAAATGAGTCTGCCCCCCTTTTCTGCCCACCAATAGAGATTTCTGTTGGTGGGCTCTGATCACTGCTGCTAGGTTTAAGTTTTTTTTTTAAATGAATGTAATTGTATTTTTATTTTGAATAAAATTGTGTATTTATCCCTCCCCCCTCCCTCCCCGAGGTCCAATCAGGGCCATCCTCTCTCATAGGCAACAGCCTATGAAAGGGGATCGCATGGTGATCTGCTCCAGGGGACCGCCAAGTGACAGGGCTGTCCCCAGTACAGCCCTGCACTAGATCGCAGCACTGTACAACTAAAAAAGTCTGTTTCTTTTTTTTTTTACAGTCTGCCAGCAACGATCACCACTGGCAGACTGTTGACGGAGCTCTGCTTCATCACTCAAGCGGGAATGCACTCCACACCGCGTGCGTAATCCCCGCTAATCTCCTCCCCAGGACTTAACGTAGATCGGTGTTAGGTGGTCCTGGGGGAGCCACCTTCCGGCCACCTTTGGAGTTAGGTGGCCGGAAAAGAGTTAAACAGAAGGTGAAAAATTATCACCTAGGAGAAAACTAGGGAGAAAAAGTGAATTGGATTTGGCCCTGTATATTTCTGCAAAGAGGGTTAAAATAACGATTTCAATATTTTAGAATATTGTGCAGTATGCTTGTGTGCTTTTGCTCTCTGAATACACTGTAAATCCATACTAATGTTTCTTCTATACAACTTTCAGCCTTGCATGGTGTTCCTTCACATGCTGCATGGCAGCCTCCGTCACTACACTAAACTCTTATACCAAGACCGTCATTGAGTTTGGACACAAACATAAGATCTTTGAGCAAGTCTTACATGAGGAATCATCATTCATAAATCATAATAACGTTAAATGCACAAAAGAAGGACCAGCAACATCTGTTTCAAGTACCCTTGAGATCTCAGAAGATAGCAGCAGAAGTGTCAGAAAACCTATGATATCTACACTGTCAGTAGACCTTGGAGAAATACCAGAGACACTGGGGGAAGAAGAGTGTTAACAAGTATAATTCAATATAGTCAAAAGTATTTATAGCCACACACTGAAAATTCAAATAATCAAAGATTTAAAACAAAATTGTTCCATTAAACCTGTATGTGAAACAATGTTCTATTTTGTAAGACATGCCATTCCAAAAAATAAAAATAAATAAAGGATATATAAATCAATATGAGCTTTTGGTTGTAAATTGATTTTTGTTGCTTAGAGGCAAAGTAAATAGTACACATCTTTTCATTTCGAAACTGTATCTAATTCATTGATTCACTAGCGGAGAACTTGAACAATGCCAGCATTTTCCTCACATAGTGAAAGTCCAATCATGTAATTATGCAGGTGTCATCATGCTTCAATTTTAAGTACTTATGAGTACGAAAATTATAGGCACAGCAGTTACTGAATTGTACACAAAGGTTCGACATGTAGATCTACAGTATAAGGCCTATAGTCACTTCTTAAAGCATTTGGAAGTGACATGTGGCATGATTAAACATAGGTACATATAATACAACCCCTAGTAATAAATTCTCTGACAGCCATTTCTGTTTTCCAGTACAGCAATAGCTAAAAAAACTTAAATTATTATCTACGGAAAAGAGTTTATTGATGGTTAGTCAAATTCAGTACAGTTTCCTGAAAAGTAAATAGAGGATAAAAGCGCCGAGAAACAATGAAATAAAGCTTCTTATGAGGCTTAAAGTGCACCTGAGGTGACATATGACGTTTTTCTTTTTTGCTGCCTGAAAGAGTTAATTTACCAGACATGCAAGTGACAGCTTCTGTCCTGTTGGTACCCTGAGAGAATATAGTAAACCTCATAGATAAGGAAATTACAGCCAAAAGTTTTTATTCGCAGAATACAACAGGAGAGAGATAGAAAAAAGTTTAATCTGGAGAACTTAATAGTCTGCCATTGAGCAAAGACAATAAAACATTCAATCTACTTTGTAAATGCTTAACCTTCCTGGCGGTAAGCCCGAGCTGAGCTCGGGCTATGCCACGCAGGAGGCTATCTCAGCTTCTGGTGGGGTGATTCAACCCATTTAAAGTGCTCTGCGGCGATCGTCCGCACGCAGCGGCGGAACAGGCCCCCCCCCCCCCCCCCGCCAGAGCCCTGCGCTGCCCGGACCAATGATTTCCAGGCAGCGCTATGGGCTGGATCGGAGGCGTCTGACATCAGGACGTCGGCTGACGTCCACAACATCATTCCGATTGTCGCCATGGCGACAGGAGAAGCCAACTAGGTGAACGCGTTATATACGCATTCCCCTGTTTGCTATTGATGCCGGCGACGATCGCACTAGAGGGACACATGCACCCTCTAGTGGTGTTTCATGTAGCTACCACTCTGGTAGCTTTACATGAAACAAAAAATAAATAAATTAAAAAAAAAAACGGATTTCTGCCTATTTGGTAGAAAAAAACAGCCGCCAGGAGGGTTAAATATAAAATAAAACCATGGGATAATTTAAAAAAAGGCATCTCATAAGTTTATTTTCCCCTCAGGCTGACTTTATGTGCAGGAAAGTTCAAAGGGTCATTCATTCTCTTTCAGCTTCACAAGGCAGAGTGAAGATTCTAAACAGCAACTGTAACAGTCTGATGCAATCTTACAAATGTAAGTAATTAAACTGAAAATAAGAATATGAGACATTTTTCTATGTTACTAATGTTCAATTTATCGCCTGTACTACATATAGAATTAATTATCTCATAAATGTATTTTTACTTTAGGTACAGCATGCAAAAAGCAACTCATTGGAAGTCATAAAGCCTTTAGTTAAAAGTCCCCTCACTAAGGTAGCTGCATATAGAAATGTGTACTTTAATGAGTCACTTGGCTGAGAAAGCTGCTAAAGGGAAATTATATTTTATACTCAATAATTGTATAATTTCCCTGAAAGTGAGAGAAGTGAAGTATATATAGTTATAGCATATTTATAGCTTCATCTTTCAACCAAATATACTAATTTTAAATGTGGTGACCACTCTGAAATTGTATGATCTTTATGCTTGAAAAAAATAACATTTTAGTATTTGGTATTAGGGTAGTGTGATCTGCTTGCATCTAGCAGGTTCTAGTTCTTGGTTAATAACTCTGTAGGCATTTAAGCCAGCATTAGAATTTTAGCCCGAGTTTGTACATTTAATAACAGATTAAGCAGTTATGGCTTACATACTTGTAAGGTTACTGCACTATTCATGTACATTTGTTTTGGCTTTCATCAGGGACACTCTGCTAATACGGGTAGGACAATCAGAACAGTCTTGTTCTTTGTGTCATGGACTCCACAAGATGTTGGCAACATTTTCTAGAGACTCTGGTTATGCTGGCATGATCCTATCACAATATGGCCCATATGCAATTCACTTTTTCTCCTGAGTTTTCTTGTTGGAAAAGATTTTTCATCTTCTAGTTAGAATCACTTTTCAGCACTTTGCAATTCAAAAAGCACCAAAAAGAGGTGGAAAAATACTATCAAAACTATTTTTCTTGTTTTCTGGTGATTTAAAACGCATTTTACTGAAAAGGTTTAAATATTACTGTTTTGTAGACTTTGTTCATATTCACATATGCGGTAATAGTTTGGTTATTTACTTAAAGACATGGCTTCAATTCACTAAGACCTGTTCGGTAATAAGTAGAAGTCTAACCAGTTGTGGTGTAGGTGTCGGCAGAAAACTGTATTCTGCTATGGTGACGTTCTCCCACTTCTGGACAGAGTTGTGAAGATTCTTGTAGTACAAGTGATCTGGCATGAGCTGTTCATTTGCAAGTTGCTGCTTCTGACAGTTACAATAGTTAAAGGCATCCCTTTAGACTGCATGACTCCTCTAGCCTCTCTGATTCACTGCATCCGTTTATAAATATTCACCTCTAAAGGGTGAATATTTATAATATATATACAAGAAAGCCTCTACTGTTGTGCCCCGTTCTTTCATCACCTTTTTTTTTTTTTTTTTTTTAACTTATTAACGTCCTGCACAGCACCAATGGTTTGAGTACTGTAGTAGGGCAGGGTGGCTTTTTCTATTGGCTGTCTCCTTGGCTGTTTATTATACTGAATGACTGATTGTTAGTTACCAAAAGCTCCAGGATGGTCTTAAAACACAGAACATCTTACTTGTTTTACAATATGCTCTAATCTTAGTGAATTGACAATTATTGAGGCATTTACTGCACTAGTCGGTAATTTTACTTGTTTAGGAAAGGGAGGTTTGGTTCATGGATTCAATTTGCTGATGCCAAATTCTGAACCTACCTTCTGTGTGCTTTAGGAGAAATTTAAATTATGCAGAGAAGGCAATTTTTTTCAGTCTTCACTTGTCCCATTTGAGGGATCCTGTGCGCAGTGCCAACCTCAGCTTTCTATACTTGCCTAAAAGAAGTGAGGCCATACTTTCACGATTAAAAAAAGAAATCTTTTTTTGTGAATAATTAGAAAAAAATGTGAAGAATTCAGTATTTCGCAGTTCTCAGCCATTATAGTTTTAAAACAAAACGTGATAATGTGGATAAAAGACACACATTTTATTTGCCCATTTGTCCCAGTTATGACAACATTTCAAATATGTCCCTAGTATAATGTATGGCGACAATATGTTATTTGGAAATAAAGGTACATATTATTAGTTTTGCGTCTGTCACTGGTTACAAGCCCTTACTTGCAAAAATAACAGTAATATACCCTCATGACATACATATTTAAGAAAGATGAGTCCCTAAGGTTCATGTATTTTTTAAATATTTTTATATATATATGCATTTTTTGGGAAACTATGGGAGAGTGGGGAGGTAAAGCTTTAATTTTAATAGGAAATCTTTGTATTTTTTATTAAATGTATGGTGGAGATGTAATTTTATTATTTGCCCACTAGATGTCCCCCTCCCACAGCTTCTTCCCCTTGTGTACTAAACGGTACACAGAGGAAGTAATGTGTATATGCATTACTTTCTCATTTGTTAATGACACCGGCATCTTATTGATGCCGGCGTCATTGATATGGGCACTTAGATTGCTGAATGGGAACCGTGTACCATTCACTGATTAGCGAACTAACAGGCATCGGCGAGAAAACACACATGGGAGTGCGTACAAGCACATGCAGCAGACAATCGTGGCAGAAGGCGAATATGTATGTCCCTGGGCAAGAACTGAAGTTTTGCAGGACATAGATATATCGTCTGAAAAATTAAAAGTGGTTAAAGGTATTTTATTGATAAGGTGAGAAAGTATCATCTAGGAGAACACTCAGAAGAAAAAATTAAGCCCCCCAAACTTGATGCTTATAAAGAAATTGCAACTGACAAAAAATGCATAACAACATTCCTTCATTACAGAGAATTAGCAAGCTAGAAAAATGATCACTCCTATAAATAAGGTCATCCATCAGTTGTTTTGTTGGTACTTTTTCATTTGCAAAGTGCTGAAAAGTTATTGTAAAGAGAAGATGAAAAAATATCTTCTAGGAGAAAACTGGAGAGAAATAGTGAATTGAATAAGGCCCAATATATACTGGGATGCGAAAGTTTGGGCAACCTTGTTAATTGTCAGGATTTTCCTGTATAAATCGTTAGTTATTACGATAAAAGATTTCAGTTAGATTTATCATATAAGAGACACACACAGTGGTATTTAAGAAGTGAAATAAAGTTTAATGGATTTACAGAAAGTGTGCAATAATTGTTTAAATAAAATTAGGCAGGTGCATAAATGTTGGCACTGTCATATTATTGATTCCAGGGAAATCATGAAAATTAACAAAGTTGCCCAAACTTCCGCATCCCACTGTAGTTAGAATGTGTGATAGACAGTAAATATAGCTTTAGATGGTCTCAAACGACCATCTAAAGCTATATTTATGCATCCCTGATAGTAAATGAAACAATATATTATCGCACAGATACTGTATGTACAAAAGGAAAAATATTCAAAGGATAATCAACTATTGTGTTTCACACTAACCCAGACCAGGAGAGGTAGTAAATGGCGGCCCAATAAGGTAACAGCATTTTCTTTATAAATTTACAAAAATTTGAACGTGATCTCTGATAAACCATATTCATATACATTATAAATTGTAATTGTCATGACAATAAACATATAGATTATCCCTTTTACCACTGCAAAACTACAATGGCTGTAGAGATTTTTTGATGGTAGCACTTTACTGAAATGTTTATGTGAAATTGAATTGAGTTGATTTAATCTATTTCTAGCTTATGACGTATGAATTTAATACATATGTACTAGATTGCAGAGTAAATTCATGGCACCCACATAATATAACATTTGAATACTATCTTTCCTGTTTTGCACATACTGCATTTAACCTTTACATTTTATGTGGCACTCACATACATATAACATTTGTATGCTATCTTTCCTGTTTTACACATACTGAGTTTAATATTTGCAATTTACATGAATTATTTGCATTGTGTGTGTAGAGAGAATTTCAAATATGTGTTTATCTACTAGAGACATTAACCTGTAGATGTACGCTCCATACTAATAAATGCATATGTGTTTTTATTATGAGGAAAGTTTCCTCCTTTTTAGCTTGCAGGGTAGTCTGTAACTCTGGGTGTTTCCTATCCCATAGAGCCAAATTAAACCATGCCATGCACTGATGGGGATCAACCAATCAGAAATGGTCTGCATGCATGTTAGATTATTGTGGCTCTAGACAATTAAAAAGTTGACACATCATTGCATTCCAGCAGTCCTGGAGGTGTGTTTAGCTTTTTGGTAAAAGGATGATTTTAATAAAGGATGATTGGCATACTAAGCAGTGGTGCACTGTGGGACACCTCAGATGCACACTTCAATTTGAATAGTCACAAATACCTTCTGTTTTAACCACTTCAGGATCACAGGTTTTTTTCCCTTAAAAACCAAAACATTTTTCACATTTCAGCACCCATCCCATTCATTCACTGATAACGTTATTGTTACTTATTACACTGAAATGATCTATATATTGTTTTGTTTTTTTTTTCATCATAAATTATGCTTTTTTGGGTGGTCCTTTTTGCTAAGAATTATTTTATTTTATATGCATTTTAAAGGAAATAATAATTATTATTATTATTTCTCAGTTTTCAGCCATTCTAGTTTTAAAATAAAACTTGCTTTGATACATAAAACCCACATATTTTATTTGCCCATTTGTCTCGGTTATTATAACTTTTGAACTAAGTCCCTAGTACAGCGTATGGCAATAATATTTTAGCTGGAAATAAAGGTGTATTTTTCCATTTAGTGAATATTAATATTATATGTACAGAGAAGAACCGAGAGCCAAAATATAGTGTAGTAGGTTATGGTAATGGGAAGATTAAAGAAGAGTACAATGATATACTCACAAACACGGGTTACCTCCAGGTAACCACTATATAAGCAGGTGAGGAGATTAGCCTGTCCTCACTCAGGATTAAGAAGTCGCTCTCTGTAGATAGGAAAAAGATGGGGTATCCCCCTCCACCAAGGGTGGATATTCAATATGACAAGAACAGAGGCGCCAAAAGAATAAAAACAGTACTTAAAAGGTTTAAAAATTGCTGAGGAGGCAGTGGTGGACTTACCTCCAGCAGGCAGACACAACAAGCTGTGTATTTAGAACTACTATGCCTCTGGTCCACAGTTGTGTACTCCGTTCACTATTGCCTGAGGAAGCGGGCTCTGCCTGCGAAACGCGTTGCGACTACCCCCCGGAGTGTACCAATAAATTTAATTTGTTCTAAATACACAGCTTGTTGTGTCTGCCTGCTGGAGGTAAGTCCACCACTGCCTCCTCAGCAATTTTTAAACCTTTTAAGTACTGTTTTTATTCTTTTGGCGCCTCTGTTCTTGTCATATTAATATTATATGGCTAATTACAAGATTTTATTTGTAAAGTCCCTAAGGTAACTATTTATGTATTTTTTTTTTACATGTTGCATTTTTTTTGTACAAGTATTTTATTTTGGTAACTATAGGTTAGGGGTGGGAGGGGGTAAAAAAGAATACAAATGTATTTAATTTTTAAGTGTATTTGGGTGTATTTTTAATTTTTGGCCACAAGATGGCTCCACATTTAGTACCTGGGAAATAGTGAATGTAGGCAAGAAATAGTGAATGTATTTGTTTACTTTTGGTTTTATAATAAAAGCCGACGTCTCGCTGACATTGGCTTTTATTCATCGCAAGCACAGTAATTGGATTTGGTAACAGCTGTTTCAAATACCCCAATCACAGAGGGAGGGGATTATGAGGGTGAGTGTAACGGTGGGGTGCCGCAACTCAGACGTCTGATTATATGGTGATCTGCAGAATCACCAATAATGCAGACGCTATACTTGATTATGTGGTGATCTGCAGAATCACCAATAATACTAGTATAGCCACAAGGATGCTATGAGTGTAATGCTTGGTGCGACTGTAACTTAATAGTTCTGCGAGACCTCACCTGAG
Organism: Hyperolius riggenbachi; assembly: GCF_040937935.1. Classification (NCBI taxonomy): domain Eukaryota; kingdom Metazoa; phylum Chordata; class Amphibia; order Anura; family Hyperoliidae; genus Hyperolius; species Hyperolius riggenbachi. Next base: position 128,146,300 of record NC_090652.1, on the reverse strand, counting down.
AGGCTGGTGAGGCACAATCAGTACACTGAGAGTATAATAGCGTACAAGCCCCCAGCAAGCTAGAGATACAGATACTGAGGAGATAGAATCTCCCGAGGAGCGGGTGATTCAGACGGTACTGCAGCCTAGTGATCACCTGAGGAACAGGTGATTTAAGACAGTACTGCAGCCTAGAGGACACCTGAGGAGTATGTGATTCAGACTGTACTGCAGCCTAGTGATCACCAGAGGAGCAGGTGATTTTAAGACAGTACTGCAGCCGAGAGGGCACCTGCGGAGCAGGTGATACAAACAATACAAAAAATGCAAATAGCGATCACCTAAGGAGCAGGTGATTCAGACAGTACTGCAGGCTAGTGAACTCCTCACCAGTGGAGCTGGTGGGAATAAAGAGTAATTAACGAGTGCTCATCAGTGGAGCTGAAGAGCCTCAGAAACCAATAAAGCTAGGCCCCTTCAGAGGTGCTGGCGGGCACTAGCTGAAAGGCACTGCTAAATACGGCCAGACCTACGGGGGTTCTGGGAACGTACTAACAGGCACGGCAACTGCATAGTTTGGCAAAACCTTACCAGAGGAGCTGGCAAGGTACTATCAGTTTAAGTGACAATCCAATTAACAGAGCTCGTGACCAAATAGTTTAGCTAGACCTTTCCAGTGGAGCTGGCAAGGTACTATCGGTCACTTTAAGGAAAAGTAGCCATACCGCACCAGAGGTGCTGGTGGGTAAATAGCACACCTCACCAGTGGGGAGCACCACAGGTGAGTAGAATGGTCAGACAGGCAAGGTTCAGCAACAGAGAGGTTAGTTTCAGAACAGAATCGTGAGGCAGAAGAGTAATCGGTAATCAGGCAGAGGTTCAGCAACTTTAAGGCAGATAGGCAGAAGTACAGAATCAGAAAACAAGATCAGAGTCAGTTTAGCCAGAGTCATACACAGGAAATCAGTAATAATCAATACAGCCAAATGAGCTAACTATAGATAGATGTATATCGCAATTATTGCATATACATCTATCATCAACAGGAACCTCACTACAATATACAAAATAACAAAAGTCCTAGTCTTGTGTGAAATCCCTGGTTTCCTCCCAGATCAAAACACACCGGAACTAATCTAAGGTCTGAGCGCTAACACACTAGTATTCACGACAGCAGCCAAGGACAGAGTAACAACTCCAAGTTTAAATACTGAAGGCAGATTCAAGCAGCCCCGCCCAAGGGGCTGAACCAACCTGCAAGGTAGATTGACAGGTAGAAGTCAGCTGACCACAAAGTCAGCTGATCTGTCTCCTACGCCCATAAAGGTCCTTTTGCTCCATGCGCAGGCATGTGGACCTAAGCTGCTGTGCAACAGAGACCCCTGTCCCACCTGAGTTGGGAAGCGACGCCCGGGATGGCGTGGCCGCAGAGGTGAAAGCAGCTGCGCTGCTTTCCACCACAGAGGTAAGATCTTCGATCGTTACAGTGAGGAACGGAAACCGCATGGGAATCGTGAACGGCGGCTGTAAGTAAACAATACACATATCTAGTGGAGTATACAGGGGTGTAGATATGCATAGAAAAGATCTGGAAGTGGATAAGAAGTTTTTCTGTTTCATTTAGCATTTTTGTAAGAGCGCTTTTTTGTCCTTTTTAGCCCCCCTACACACTCCTAGAAGTTTTGGTTCACCATGACCCAAGTAAACCTGTAACTTAAAAAAAAAATTAGATACCAAAGTAGAGAGAAGCTCCTGGATGGTCCAGAGCCTTCCCATGTCCTCCTCAACCCCACTTTTGATGGCCGGGACCCTCTTCTTGTTCGCAGCTGCACTTCCTGTCACGTACAAGCACAACTGTAATTCATGCTGTGCAGGAACATGGAGTAGAGTCTGGCCTTGAGACCATATGCTTGTTGGATATCTTCAGAAGGATCCTGCACAATAAAAATGGGCTTGTGGATGGATCAGTAAGCCTCTGGACCAGCCTTTCCCAACCTTTGTACCCTGGAGGAACCCTTCAATTTATTTTTGGATCTCACGGTACCCCTGCATTAGTGGGTTCTCACGTTCAAATTAGCTACCCTAAAGATTCCTGGATGGGAGACCCAGAGCAGCAAACATTCATGAAAAGTAAAAAAAAAATAATAAAGCGTTTTTTAAAGTTAAAGTGACATTGCCAAATTAAAAAAGTGGGTTTTGTGTGTGTGTGTGTGTGTGTGTGTGAAGTGTTAACCTCTACCAGGCTTACTAACCCCTTGTGTCACCTATACCTGGCCTTGAGATTTATTGGCACCTGTATTGGCTGCCGCCCATAGTGATTGGATGCAATCACTAGGGCGACAGCTTGGGGACCGAATGCTGTATTGATGCATTGCAAAGTTGGGGCCTAGCAATGCATCTATACAGCACTGGGATCCCCAAACTGGGCACCCTAGCGATCGCATGCAATCGATACAGATGCACAGGGTGGAGATAATGGTGCGCTACATGCCCAGCTAGTGATAAAATATAGCATATATGTTATTGTTTTAACTGGGACAAGACAAATATTACCGTATATACTCAAGCATAAGCTGACCCGAGTATAAGCCGAGTATAAGACCCCCCAACTTTTACCTAAAAATCCTGCAAAATATAATTGACCCGTGTATAAGCTGAGGGTAGGAAATACAGACCTTTGTGCCACCCCATAAGCAGAGTACAGATTTTGATGGATATGGTCAACCTCTGAGTCACTCTGTTAGCAGATTCTAATAGCTTTTTTATGTATACCCAGCCAGAGCTGGGCAATATCTATGGCAGACCTCTGTGTCCCTCTGAGTAACCCCTGTCATGTGCACTGAGCTGTTTGCTCCTGTTTCGTGCCTTGGTTGCCAGTCCAGATGGCTACATGCTGCCAGTTTCACCCATGTGCACTAAGCTGTTTGCCTCAACTTTGTGCTTTACTTGCTCTTTTAGATGACACAGTGCCGCCGTGTCTCCCCGCTTACCTGCCACCAGAGCAGAGCATAATGTGCAGATCTTTGTATCCCCCGAACGTCCCGGCATATGCAGCGCGCTGTGCAGTTCGAATTTACAGGGGTCCGTCCTGCGAGGATTCTTCTGTAGCTGACGTCAGTAGCATTCACTCATCGCTATCAGCCCTGCAGTGGCGCCTGTGATGAGAGGCGCCACTAGAAGGCATGTTAGCGATGAGTGAATGCTACTGACGTCAGCTACGGAAGAATCCTCGTAGCACGGACCCCGGTAAATTAGAACCGCACAGCGCGCTACATATGCCGGGATCCTCAGGGGATACAAAGAACTTTACATTATGCTCCAATCTGGTGGCAGGTAAGCGGGGAGACACGGCGGCACTGTGCCATCTAAATCAGGAAGCATTGCACAAAGCGGGGACACTGGGGAAAAAAATATGCGGGGAGGGACACTGCATGCATCTGAATCTGCAGCTTGAAGCATGCGGTGGGGGAGACAACTGAATGTGGCTCGTGTATAAGCCAAGACCTCCACTTTTAGGCCACTTTTTTGGGCTCAAAAACTCGGCTTATACTCGAGTATATATGGTATATTTTGAGGTGTTTTAAAACTGTGGCACTTGCCTTGTAAAAATTAGAAAGGGTGAAACATGAACAAATGTGTGATTTCTGCGTTTGTGCCTCATTTTCCTCAATAAAATGCTTAGGAAATTAAACAATACTACAAAAAAAAATATTACCCAGAGAAAGCCTAGATTGTCCTGAAAAAAAAAACAATCTATCACTTGAGGATCATGATGGCATAGGTAGTAAAAAGTTATTGCTGTATCAATAGCGACACATGCCATCATTGTCAGGAATCTTAAGGGGTAAAAAGCCAAGAATGCCAAGTGGATAAAATTGGGTGTGGCTATAGACTTTTTATTACTGTAACAGCCTCCATTCTGTGTTACTCTCTAACAGGGCACGTATTTTATGCCCTACATTTTTGTGCTCTCTCTTGTAGTTGCCTGGTGTTAGTGTTTGTTTCATTTTGCTATTACCTATTTATGAACTGAACACGCATTCGCTGTGTTCCTCTTCACTGCATGGCAGAAAGGCAGAGGAGCCAGAGAGGACCCAGAGAGTTAGTACAGTGTGAGCTCCCTGCACTGCAGCCGGATCTAGTCCTCTCAGATCAATCCAACACTTTGATCCCCACCGGCATCACACTGCGTAATTATGTATTAAGTGCGTGCCTTGTGGGCGGAGCTAGGGTGCTCTAGTCAATTGTTTAGCATGAGATTCCTGTTTGTGTGTACATAGCTTTCTAAATGTGTAGCCACTAGAGAATTCATGCTGTGCTCACAAATAATAATCATTAAATTTAAATCTAACCTCTGGAGTACCTTTACCTGCATTTCCTTTGTCTCAAGAACATTCTACCAGATATATAATGTTGGCATTTTCACAGAGAGTACATATGTTAATATGAGCCTTTAAAGGCAATGTCCGAGGAAATAAAACAAAGAATCTACTTACCCGGGGTTTCCTCCAGCCCCTGGCAGCCGATATGTTCCCCACCGCAGCTCCAGTGTCCCCGGATCATCTCCATTGGAGATGCAGGTCAGCATTTACTGTGCCTGTTTCGCTGGTGACTGCACTCACATAGCCTGGAGCTTTATACGCAGGAGCAAAAACACTGCACCTGCGCAGAACTCTGCAGACCATGTGAGCGGGATTACCAGCGGCGCTCGTGCAGGCATAGTAGATACCGACCTGGCAAGGTTGGCATCTGCACTGGAGGGAACCCCAGGCCACCTACTGGAAGCGCAGCTGCGACAAGGTCACAGGACGGCTGCCAGGGGCTGGAGGAAGCCCCAGGTAAGTAAATTTTTTTTTATATAATCCTCTAAGGTTTCCTTTAAAGGGGTTCTGTGGGGGTGTCCTGGGGAAAAAAACACTTACCTGGGGCTTCTATCAGCCCCCTGAAGCAGTAATGTCCCACGCCGTTCTCCGCTGCCGGCTCCGGTCTAGCGCGGCATGCTTTCAACTGTAGCGGCACCTGCTCGCTCCTGCTCGCGTCATAGGAAGCATACTGCACAGGCACAGTACAAGAAACCTTTGTACTGCGCCTGCGCATAAGCTTCCAATGACGCAAACGGGAGCCCGCATTATTCGTCTGTCGTCAGACGAATAATTGCCCGGGGCCAGCGGCGGAGAACAGCGGATCGGAGGAGGACGGCGTGGGATGTTATTGCTACAGGGGGCTGATAGAAGCCCCAGGTAAGTGTCTGTTTTTATCCCCCGGACACCCCCACAGAACCCCTTTAAGCTCATCAATGGAAAGAGAAAGTCGTAGCCCTCTGCATACTTTAATAAGACATTTGTAGAGCACTTTTCTCCTTTCAAACTCAAAGCATTTGAGAGCTGCAGCCACTAAGGATGCACACAGTAGACCACCGTAGAGCATCGCAGACTCCTTACTGAATAGGTAACTGGCTCCATCCGGGATTCGATATCTGTCATCCTATGTCAAAGATGGTGTCTTTAACCAATATCCATGTTGCATTGGATCCAGTCAATCTGCTAAATTCCATGTGAATGTAAAATTTTGAATCTTTGGATTGTATTTTACAAAAATATAGAAAAATTGTAACAGAACAGAGAGCTAAAAAAAAAAGAATATTTTGGTTCTTATATTTGTTTGTGGGTGTTGGAGGGAGTTCCTGAATCCTGCAGAAAACATTCAACACCTAGTTTGGAAATTAAATTTGCAAGTTTTTTGTAAGCTTACAATGTAAGGAAATAGAATTAGGAAAGGAGCACACGTATTTGATTTGTGCAAACTTTTGTGTATGTTTTGCCAAGCAGGGCCAAATGCGTAGTGCCGCACTGGCCATTGGAGTCACTGGCCTGTTCAGGAATCACGTTGTTCGTTCATGTTCTGCATTCTTGTGCTTCCCTGTTCTTGTCCTTCTCACGTTCACAATTGCAATGTATTCCGCCTCATCAAAAAAATTGTGAACAAATGTGTAAAATTGCATGCGAGAACAAGTGATAGCAAAGCGAACACAGAACGGAGGAAATCCAGGAATCACATTGAAAAATACAATGTCAAGGTGCTCCCTTCCTAATGCATTCTGTTTGGTGATTGAAATGACTGTACCGTGGAAGAGGGGCCTTGCATTATTATTATTTTATAGTATTTATACAGTGCCGACATCTTCCGCGTCACTTGCATTATGTGACAGCTCATGATTAGCACCATATCACTTTTGCTCCAAAATAAAAGGAAGCCTTTTGAAAATGTATGGTAACAATAACATAACTGCTTGAGGACCACAGGCATACACCCCCCTAGTTACCAGGCCATTTTTTACAATTCAGGCCACTGCAACTTTAACCACTTGAGGACCTAGGGCTTTCTACCCCTTAAGGACCGGCCACTTTTTTTCCATTCAGACCACTGCAGCTTTCACGGTTCAGTGCTCGCTCATACAACCTACCACCTAAATGAATTTTGGCTCCTTTTCTTGTCACTAATAAAGCTTTCTTTTGGTGCTATTTGATTGCTCCTGCGATTTTTACTTTTTATTATATTCATCAAAAAAGACATGAATTTTGGCAAAAAAATGATTTTTTTAACTTTCTGTGCTGACATTTTTCAAATAAAGTAAAATTTCTGTATACATGCAGCGCGAAAAATGTGGACAAACATGTTTTGGATAAAAAAAAACCCATTCAGTGTATATTTATTGGTTTGGGTAAAAGTTATAGCGTTTACAAACTATGGTGCAAAAAGTGAATTTTCCCATTTTCAAGCATCCATGACTTTTCTGACCCCCTGTCATGTTTCATGAGGGGCTAGAATTCCAGGATAGTATAAATACCCCCCAAATGACCCCATTTTGGAAAGAAGACATCCCAAAGTATTCACTGAGAGGCATAATGAGTTCATAGAAGATATTATTTTTTGTCACAAGTAAGCGGAAAATGACACTTTGTGACAAAAAAAAAAAAAAAAAAGTTTCCATTTCTTCTAACTTGCGACAAAAAAAAATGAAATCTGCCACGGACTCACCATGCCCCTCTCTGAATACCTTGAAGGGTCTACTTTCCAAAATGGGTCATTTGTGGGGTGTGTTTACTGTCCTGACATTTTGGGGGGTGCTAAATTGTAAGCACCCCTGTAAAGCCTAAAGGTGCTCATTGGACTTTGGACCCCTTAGCGCAGTTAGGCTGCAAAAAAGTGCCACACATGTGGTATTGCCATACTCAGGAGAAGTAGTATAATGTGTTTTGGGGTGTATTTTTACACATACCCATGCTGGGTGGGAGAAATATCTCTGTAAATGGACAATTGTGTGTAAAAAAATTAAAAAATTGTCATGTAAATGACAATTTTTTAATTTTTTTTACACACAATTGTCCATTTACAGAGATCTTTCTCCCACTCAGCATGGGTATGTGTAAAAATACACCCCAAAACACATTATACTACTTCTCCTGAGTACGGCGGTACCACATGTGTGGCACTTTTTTGCACCCTAACTGCACTAAAGGGCCCAAAGTCCAATGAGTACCTTTAGGATTTCACAGGTCATTTTGAGAAATTTCGTTTCAAGACTACTCCTCACGGTTTAGGGCCCCTAAAATGCCAGGGCAGTATAGGAACCCCACAAATGACCCCATTTTAGAAAGAAGACACCCCAAGGTATTCCGTTAGGAGTATGGTGGGTTCATAGAAGATTTTATTTTTTGTCACAAGTAAGCGGAAAATGACACTTTGTGAAAAAACACAATTAAAATCAATTTCCGCTACCTTGTGACAAAAAATAAAATCTTCTATGAACTCGCTATACTACTAACGGAATACCTTGGGGTGTCTTCTTTCTAAAATGGGGTCATTTGTGGGGTTCCTATACTGCCCTGGCATTTTAGGGGCCCTAAACCGTGAGGAGTAGTCTTGAAACAAAATTTCTCAAAATGACCTGTGAAATCCTAAAGGTACTCATTGGACTTTGGACCCTTTAGCGCAGTTAGGGTGCAAAAAAGTGCCACACATGTGGTATCGCCGTACTCGGGAGAAGTAGTACAATGTGTTTTGGGGTGTAATTTTACACATACCCATGCTGGGTGGGAGAAATACCTCTGTAAATGGACAATTGTGTGTAAAAAAATCAAAAGATTGTCATTTACAGAGGTATTTCTCCCACCCAGCATGGGTATGTGTAAAAATACACCCCAAAACGCATTATACTACTTCTCCCGAGTACGGCGATACCACATGTGTGGCACTTTTTTGCACCCTAACTGCACTAAGGGGCCCAAAGTCCAATGAGTACCTTTAGGATTTCACAGGTCATTTTTGTTTCAAGACTACTCCTCACGGTTTAGGGCCCCTAAAATGCCAGGGCAGTATAGGAACCCCACTAATGACCCCATTTTAGAAAGAAGACACCCCAAGGTATTCCGTTAGGAGTATGGTGAGTTCATAGAAGTTTTTATTTTTTTGTCACAAGTTAGCGGAAATTGATTCTAAATTTTTTTTTCACAAAGTGTCATTTTCCGCTAACTTGTGACAAAAAATAAAATCTTCTATGAACTCACCATACTCCGTACGGAATACCTTTGGGTGTCTTCTTTCTAGTATGGGGTCATTTGTGGGGTTCCTATACTGCCCTGGCATTTTAGGGGCCCTAAACCGTGAGGAGTAGTCTTGAAACCAAATGTCGCAAAATGACCTGTGAAATCCTAAAGGTACTCATTGGACTTTGGGCCCCTTAGCGTACTTAGGGTGTAAAAAAGTGCCACACATGTGGTACCGCCGTACTCAGGAGAAGTAGTATAATGCGTTTTGGGGTGTATTTTTACACATACCCATGCTAAGTGGGAGAAATATCTCTGTAAATGACAATTGTTTGATTTTTTTTTACACACAATTGTCCATTTACAGAGAGATTTCTCCCACCCAGCATGGGTATGTGTAAAAATACACCCCAAAACACATTATACTACTTTTCCTGAGTACGGCGGTACCACATGTGTGACACTTTTTTGCAGCCTAGGTGCGCTAAGGGGCCCAACGTCCTATTCACAGGTCATTTTGAGGCATTTGTTTTCTAGACTACTCCTCGCGGTTTAGGGCCCCTAAAATGCCAGGGCAGTATAGGAACCCCACAAGTGACCCCATTTTAGAAAGAAGACACCCAAAGGTATTCCGTTAGGTGTATGGCGAGTTCATAGAAGATTTTTTTTTTTTGTCACAAGTTAGTGAAAAATGACACTTTGTGAAAAAAAAACAATAAAAATCAATTTCCGCTAACTTTTGACAAAAAATAAAATCTTCTATGAACTCGTCATACACCTAACAGAATACCTTGGGGTGTCTTTTTTTCTAAAATGGGGTCACTTGTGGGGTTCCTATACCGCCCTGGCATTTTACGGGCCCAAAACCGTGAGTAGTCTCAAAATGACTGTTCAGGGGTATAAGCATCTGCAAATTTTGATGACAGGTGGTCTATGAGGGGGCGAATTTTGTGAAAACGGTCATAAGCAGGGTGGCCTTTTAGATGACAGGTTGTATTGGGCCTGATCTGATGGATAGGAGTGCTAGGGGGGTGACAGGAGGTGATTGATGGGTGTCTCAGGGGGTGGTTAGAGGGGAAAATAGATGCAATCAATGCACTGGGGAGGTGATCGGAAGGGGATCTGAGGGTTTGGCCGAGTGATCAGGAGCCCACACGGGGCAAATTAGGGCCTGATCTGATGGGTAGGTGTGCTAGGGGGTGACAGGAGGTGATTGATGGGTGTCTCAAGGTGTGATTAGAGGGGGGAATAGATGCAAGCAATGCACTGGCGAGGTGATCAGGGCTGGGGTCTGAGAGCATTCTGAGGGTGTAGGCGGGTGATTGAGTGCCCTAGGGGCAGATAGGGGTCTAATCTGATAGGTAGCAGTGACAGGGGGTGATTGATGGGTAATTAGTGGGTGTTTAGGGTAGAGAACAGATGTAAACACTGCACTTGGGAGGTGATCGGACGTCGGAACTGCGGGCAATCTATTGGTGTGGGTGGGTGATCAGATTGCCCGCAAGGGGCAGGTTAGGGGCTGATTGATGGGTGGCAGTGACAGCGGGTGATTGATGGGTGGCAGTGACAGGTAGTGATTGATGGGTGGCAGTGACAGGGGGTGATTGATGGGTGATTGATAGGTGATTGACAGGTAATCAGTGGGTTATTACAGGGGAGAACAGATGTAAATATTGCACTGGCGAATTGATAAGGGGGGGGGGTCTGAGGGCAATCTGAGTGTGTAGGCGGGTGATTGGGTGCCCGCAAGGGGCAGATTAGGGTCTGATCTGATGGGTAACAGTGACAGGTGGTGATAGGGGGTGATTGATGGGTGATTGATGGGTAATTAGTGGGTGTTTAGAGGAGAGAATAGATGGAAACACTGCGCTTGGGTGGTGATCTGATGTCGGATCTGCGGGCGATCTATTGGTGTGGGTGGGTGATCAGATTGCCCGCAAGGGGCAGGTTAGGGGCTGATTGTTGGGTGGCAGGGGGTGATTGATGGGTGATAGGTGATTGGCAGGTGATTGACAGGTGATCAGTGGGTTATTACAGGGAAGGACAGATGTAATTAATGCACTGGCGAATTGATAAGGGGGGGGGGGGGTCTGAGGGCAATCTGAGCGTGTGGGCGGGTGATTGGGTGCCCGCAAGGGGCAGATTAGGGTCTGATCTGATAGGTAACAGTGACAGGTGGTGATAGGGGGTGATTGATGGGTGATTGATGGGTAATTAGTGGGTGTTTAGAGAAGATAACAGATGTAAACAATACATTTGGGAGGTAATCTGACGGCGGGTTTGCGGGCGATCTAATGGTGTGGGTGGGTGATCAGATTGCCCGCAAGGGGCAGGTTAGGGGCTGATTGATGGGTGGCAGTGACAGGGGGTGATTGATGGGTGATAGGTGATTGGCAGGTGATTGACAGGTGATCAGTGGGTTATTACAGGGAAGAACCGATGTAATTAATGCACTGGTGAATTGATAAGGGGGGGTCAGAGGGCAATCTGAGCGTGTGGGCGGGTGATTGGGTGCCCGCAAGGGGCAGATTAGGGTCTGATCTGATAGGTAAAAGTGACAGGTGGTGATAGGGGGTGTTTGATGGGTGATTGATGGGTAATTAGTGGGTGTTTAGAGGAGAGAATAGATGTAAACAATGGATTTGGGAGGTGATCTGATGTCGGATCTGCGGGCGATCTATTGGTGTGGGGGGGTGATCAGATTGCCCGCAAGGGGCAGGTTAGGGGCTGATTGATGGGTGGCAGTGACAGGGGGTGATTGACAGGTGATTGACAGGTGATTGACAGGTGATCAGGGGGGATAGATGCATACAGTACATGGGGGGGGGGGGGGGTCTGGGGAGAATCTGAGGGGTGGGGGGGTGATCAGGAGGGAGCAGGGGGCAGGGGGGGGGATACAAAAAAAATAGCGTTGACAGATAGTGACAGGGAGTGATTGATGGGTGATTAGGGAGGTGATTGGGTGCAAACAGGGGTCTGGGGGGTGGGCAGGGGGGGGTCTGATGGGTGCTGTGGGCGATCTGGGGCAGGGGGGGGGAATCAGTGTGCTTGGTGCAGACTAGGGTGGCTCCCTCGGACACTGGGACCACCAGGGCAGGAGGCAGCCTGTATAATACACTTTGTAAACATTACAAAGTGTATTATACACTTTGTATGCGGCGATCGTCGGGTTAACATCCCGCCGGCGTTTCCGTATGCTGTGCTGTGCTGTGATCTGTATTTTTTAAATTAATTTTAATGTTCTTTTTATTTTATCCCTCCCCCTGAGAACCAATCCCTGAGATCACCTCTCTTAGGTATCAGCCTATGAGAGGGATCGCTTTGTGAGCCTCTCTTGGTGACAGCTCAGTGACAGAACTGTCCCCCGTACATCGCTGCACTAGATCGCAGTGCTGTACAAGTATTGGCGGACTTTTTTTTTAATTTACAGCCTGCCAGCTCCAATCACCAATAACTTAGCTGGGATGCGTGCGCATAGGCTCGTGCAATCCTCACTAATCTCCGCCCCCAGGACTTGATGCCGATCGACGTTAGGCGCTCCTGGGGGAGCCACTCGGCCGCCACCGATCGGTATTAGGCAGTCGCAGAGTGGTTAACTCAAGCTTAAGTGCCAAAAATACTGCATTGCTAATTAGTGAAAATTTACAGTCATATGTATTTTAAAAAAATGAGGCTGAAATAGGGCTTTAATGTGTAGGTGTCAGAATCCGCTCTGATGGCCTTGATTCCCTGGACAGTTTGTTGGTTTCCTATGCAGGTTGCATAGTTCAGTCCAGGGAAAAGAGGGTTTTTTGTCAGCTTGCAAGATTTGGGAGGCTTGCTGCTGTGGTGACTGATTTGTATCCACTTATCTTGCAATCTGCTTTTCTGCTTCCTTTGAAGGTTTTCAGTATAAATGTCACTTCCTCCCAGAATTCCTTGCTCGTCATAATTTCTGTTTAGTGAGACTAACCTTAGAGCCTCTGCCTCTTTGTATCTTGATGCTTATATTCTAGTGTAGTTAATTCTTGGGAAGTGCATCTTGCACTACTACTAGTGCTGTCAGGTTTGTGTATTATTTGTACTGCCTAGTCTTGTCTAGTCCTGTCCTTGCGATTGCACTATCTCCTGCGGTGGCTGATAGTGAATCGTTCAGTCTGTTTTGTCTGGAATGAACACTTGCTGTTGTCTGGTGTTAGGCAACCGATTAGCAAGCGTTCTCCCGTTGTCTGTGTCTTTGAGTATAACCTTGGCAGCAGTTGCTACTGGTTACTCCGTCGGTCTGGTTGGTCTGGAACGAGCGCTTGCTGTTGTCTGGTGTTAGGCAACCGATTACCAAGCGTTCCCGCTATCTGTTCGTTTTTGTTTTCCGTGTCCATTAGTTAGTCAGGGTTGGTACGTTTTGTCACTGTTGCACTTAATGTGCGGTGACCGTGCTATTAACGCGCTTGTCACTGTTGCGCATAACGTGCGGTGACCGCGTTTAGTTAGTACATTTGTTATTTTCCTTGGCGTTTGGATTGTAGCTATTTGCTGAGTTTTCCTTTGCTCAATTCACGCTCTGTCTTTGCTCAGTCTTGTGTTGCTGATAGCAATCGCTTTTCTTGCGATTGGCTTTCTCACTCTGGTCTGTTCTGTTGTGATATGTCTACCGTTGCTGGGTGGTGACTAGATTGGTAGACATTCATATAGTATGTCTCTGTTCTTGCTCTCTTTTGAGTTTCTACCTTGTTTATATTGCCCAGTACTGCTTCACGTCATGCAATTCCAATCTGGCATATGTGGTTGTACAGAGGACTTGTTTCTCTGTACTCCACAGCTCCACCTGCTGGTTGAAATTCCCCTCTACAAATATATTATTATATACTGGGTACTCTGCTTCTGTGATCGGGGGGATTCCCATCTGCTTCAGCGCACTTGGTGTGCACTGACGGTGGAAAGCGACCCCAGATCATTACAGTAGATCAGAATGAAAAAACATTAAATCATGATTGATACATGGTGCCTTTAAATGAAAAATGGTTCTATTGAACAATAATAAGTTTTCAATGGCTGTGATTCATTTTCTGCAAAGATTAATAAAAAGATTGTTCCAGGTTAAGTCAAACATGTTATTGAATTATCATTCAATTTAACGAGTAGATTGCATCTCATATGGACATCTTAGCCTTTGAGAAAGATAAAAGAGAAAGTTAATTTATATACAGTTTCTTTTCTATTATGGAAAATCTCTGCATAGAACACAGAATGTTTCTGACAGCCAGAAGAGTTCATTACCATTTCTAAGGGGAACCATATATGGACCTGTTCATGTAATCATTCCAGGTGCTGTTACGGCTTTTCTTCAAATCATATTTACAAAAAGAAACCATCAGAGCATATTATTATGACTGTTGGAAACTAGTTTGGTACATTTGTCTCTAAATCTTTAATCCCAATCATAGATACAGCTGTGTTATGATGTGAGAATGAGGTCTATTAATTTTTTTTAAGACTCAGAGATGTCCATGCATGTGACAATATAAGGTTATTGTGCAAAGAACTAATGATAGAAAAAAAAACTGAACTACCACTTATCAAATATTTTTTAAATAAAAATGTACATAAAAGTTAATTTCCCTCCCCACTAGACTTCTTAAAGCATTGATTACTCAATTTTTGTTTTTTTCATGAGTGTTACACAAACAGAAATAAAACATCTGGAAATGGTAGTGAATGCTCCTTGCAGTTTTTTTATCTACGCTTTTACAGTTCCTAAAGCTTACATTATGCTTTTATGACACTGGATGGGATGCTAAAACTGTTAGGAACTACCAGTAGACGCAGTGTGACCATTGCAAAGCATTTGACCCCTGTGTTAGCGTTGCAGTAGTGCGGAGTGTGTTTAGCATAGTGAGTTTGGTACTTCCATATTAACCCTTTGACTGATTTAGTCAGCCTGATGTTAAAATTCTATTTTCCGCCATCAATTGTAGTGATTACATGATCAGGAGCCTGATCACTGAAGGGAGATGTATCCTACGCCGCATCAGGCTTAGACAGCCACAAGCGCGGCGTAGGATTTACATTACACGGTCCTCAAAAGGTTAAAGTGACACTGATGCGAAAATAAACTTATGAGATAATGAATTGTATGTGTAAAACACATACTTAATACAACATTAGTAGCAAAGAAAAGAAACTTATATTTTTATTTTCAGTTATATAGTTTTATTTAAAACATTACATCATTCTGACATATTTGCAGTTTAGAAACCACACTCGGGCTTGATTCACTAAACCGTGATAACTCATATCACGGCCATTTTCGCGCTCATTTTCGCGTTTGCACGCAATTGCGAATTATTGCACGCAATTGCGATTTTTTGCGATTGGGCGCGATAATTCGCGATCGCACGCAAACACGAAAATGTACGCGAAAACGGCCGTGATATTAGTTATCACGGTTTAGTGAATCAAGCCCTTAAGCTGTAAAACAGAGCAGAGCTATTGACTCTCTTTGAATTTTCCTGCAGTAAAACCTTATCCCAAGCTGTCTCTCACTGTGTCTTTGCTGTTTAACCAGTTAATGGCAAAGTGACTTATAAAAATGTCTTGTTTGAGCCTGTTAACGGCAACAGGACTTTTAATAAGTTGCTCGTTCCCACCACCGTTTACCGTCGGGTGACCGCGATCTGTGATTGGGGAAGAGGACCGGGCGGTCCTCTACCCAATCTCAATGCCTGGAATTAATGGACGTGACCGCAATCAGCGGCCACATCCATTCATAAAACAGGAAACCATCATACTGTAGTTAAATGTAAAAAAAAAAAAAAAAAAAGTAAACACTTCCTATGACGGGAGAGGCCAAAAAGTAAAATTACACATACAGGCACATATACATACACAATATTAATACAATTAATAACTTACACTTACAAAGCCCCCCTCCCCCC
The DNA here is from genome assembly GCF_040937935.1 of Hyperolius riggenbachi. NCBI lineage: Eukaryota > Metazoa > Chordata > Amphibia > Anura > Hyperoliidae > Hyperolius > Hyperolius riggenbachi. The sequence goes on along the minus strand of NC_090652.1, from coordinate 128,130,861 downwards.
TCAAAAAAAAACACTTGTAAAAAAAATCAGTTTAAAAAAAATACATAAATAGTTGCCTTAGGGACTCAGCTTCTTTAATCTATATTTTATAGAGGGAAAATTACTTTTACTTTACTACAAAGGGGCTTGTAATTATGGACCGGACCCCCCCCCCCCCCAAAAAAAAAAAACTACTGAAAAATAACACCTATATTTCAAAATAATATATTGTCGCCATACATTGTGATAGGGACATAATTTAAACGGTTTAATCATTGGGACAATTGGGCAAATAAAATGTTCTGGTCCATTAGGGTAAAAACCACTTGGGGTGAACTGGTTAAATTGGACCTGAACTCTTGCTCTTGCACAGGACACAAGGAAAACATAACAGAAATGCACCCTGTATGTATTTAAAGAGTTTAGCCTGCGTAATTCCCCCTCATTTGTGTCTAATCAGTAGTTGTAATCTGATCCCCCCCCCCCCCCGTGTCACATGACTGCCTAGAGCAGATAAGCAGATAAGCCCATTTGAAAGTACAGGCTGTAAACAATATGTCTGCTTCCATTAATCAGGAAGTAGAAACTGTGCAGATTCATTTTAGGATATGTATCAGCTGTAACAAGATTTTTTTTTGTTTAACCACTTAATGACCATGGGCTTAAACCCCCCTAGTGACCAGGTCATTTTTTGCAAAATAGGCCACTGCAGCTTTAAGGCCATGCTGCAGGGCTATACAACTCAACAACTGATCCCCCCCTTTTCTGCCCACCAACAGAGATTTCTGTTGGTGGGCTATGATCGCTCCCAGGATTTTTTTTTATATAAATATTTATTGTATTTATTTTTCAATAAATAAACATTTTTTTATTTAATAACTCTCCCTCCCACCCTCCCGTCGCCAGCCTATGACAGCGATCGTCTCTCTCTCTCCTGCATCCCAGGGGGACAGCCGTGTCACATGGCAGTCCCCACTACAGCGCTGCTGTAGATCGCAGCGCTATACAGACTAAATAGACGGTGGTTTCGCCATCTAACAGTCTCCTAGCAGCGATCGCCGATGGGAGACTGATGACGGAGATCCCCTGCAAATCCCCGCCCCAGGACTTTACGCCGATCATCATTAGGCGGACCGGGGATGCCACTGCAGCCACCCCCATCGGCGTGACGCGGTCGGTAGAGGCTAAAGGTTATTATGCTGTTGTGTATCTTTTAGAACAGAGAGGAGTTCTGAGTTCTGGTCCACTTTAAGCTATTTAGAAAACAGGAATGGTTTTGATCAAGTTGGTTGAATATAGATAGCTCAAGTGTTTTAACTTTTCCTGTATTGGAAAACAACAAGAGACTTTCATTTGCTACTAATGTTCTATTTGTTATCTGTACTACACTTACAATTCCTTATCTCATAAGTCTATTTTCACTTCAGTTTTGCTTAAGAAGATTTACTAGATGGATTAAACACAGGAAATAGAAAGTTGATGTTTAGCTTAAAGGAGTTATCAGGCAATCTAAAGAAAATGTGTGCTACTTACTTGCTTCCTCCAGCCCCAGTAGTTCTGCGCCTGCGCAGTCCGCTCCGGCCCACGTGGCTGTGATTGACAGCGCTGCTCGCGCAGGTGCAGTACGTCATCGCCGGGGACCGGGAGCGAGCTGCGGCTAACAGCTGAAGGGAGAGCTGCGGCGAGGGACATGCTGGGAGCCTAGGGCTAGAGGAAGCCCTGGGTAAGTAGCACTTATTTTCTTTAGATTGCCTGATAACTCCATTAAAACATCAGTTTAAAATAACAGCAACAATTGTTCAAAATATTCCTCAGAATCAATTTTCCTAATCACTGAACCACAGAAAGGGCACCTGAAGAGAGGGGAACATGGAGGTTGCCATATTGTTGTCACATTTTAAAAACAATAACTTATGTGACTGTTATACACATTTTTTGGCTTCAGTCTTGTTTGAGCCTCAAACCTGCAACAAGTAGGGAGCTAACAGAGTGTGGGCTGGTGCACACCGAGCGGCTTTTTGGGCGTTTTCAGATCCGCTTGCGGCTGCGGATCTGCTTGGTCAATGTATCTCAATGGGGTGGTGCACACCAGAGCGGCAGGCGTTTTGCAGAAACGAAAAATGCCTGGGTGAGGCATTTTTTGGATTTCGGATGCGTTTCTGCCTCAATGTTAAGTATAGGAAAAACGCAAACCGCTCTGAAAAACGCCTGTTCAGAGCGGTTTTGCAGGCGGTTTTGTTACAGAAGCTGTTCAGTAACAGCTTTACTGTAACAATATATGAAATCTACTATACTGAAAACCGCAGCAGCAATCCGCAAAACGCTAGCAAAACGCCTCATAAAAATAAAAAAAAGCGTTTAAAAATCTGCTAGCGTTTTGCGGATCTGCTTGCGGTTTTTGGTGTGCACCAGCCCTCAGAGTTAGGCCTGGTGCACACCAGAGGAGTTTTTCTGAGCGGTTTGAGTTTTTAAATCTGCTGCTAATGTTATCCTATGTGTCTGTGCACACTGGAGCAATGAGGTTTTGTAAAAAACCCCATAGCATTACATTGGGAAGAGCTTTTGAAACCTCTAAAAGCTCTTCCCAATGTAATGCTTTGGTTTTTTTTACAAAACCTCATTGCTCCAGTGTGCACAGACACATAGGATAACATTAGCAGCAGATTTAGAAACTCAAAACGCTCAGAAAAACTCCTCTGGTGTGCACCAGGCCTTAGCCAGATATCAGAACGCCTGATGCAAACACACATTTTGGGTCAGAGATTCAGAATAATTTAGGCAGGTGATCAGCAGATCAGTAAACATACTAGCATATATAATCCATTAATAAATAGAGCAATGTTTTTATTTTATTTTGTTTTTACAGTATCAGATTTTTTTTTTTTTTTAAATAACAAATAGGGATTTTGACGAGTAGAAAAGTAACAGAAATATCAGTTTACTTTTATAGATATTGTGAACATCTCACAAGTTTTGAAAAACTATAATAAAGTATTTGAAAAAATCAAAATCAATATTTACTCAACAGCTAAGACTTTTTGAAATGTATTTAAATGCTTTAAATTAAATGTTTTTAACCCCAAAATGCATCTTGAATTAATAATCTACACCTTGGAGGCAGTTTATACCATTTATTGTAAAGAGCTGTAAGTATATACTTCATCCCAATTCAAGTTGCAGTATCTCTGTATTGCTTTGGGACATTTATAAATATTTATTTGCTGAACTTTGTATCCTCCGGAGGAAGTGAGCATTGTTCCATTAAACACGTAGAGAATTTTACAGAGCTACAAATGTGTATATTAATAACCCTCTCATTGGTTCATTAATTGGTTTATTTATGCTTTGCATATATTATTGATGATTATTGCATACGTCATGGGCAATTAACTGTTGTTAAATATTTTCTTTTTACTTCCAATATTGAAAATATTTTTGTTACATGTAACATAATCTTGGTTATAATCTTGGTTATTATTGAAATTTTAATACATAAAACATTTGGCTATACAGGCAGTACCCTACTTCCATTGCATTTCAGGAGATTGTAAGTTGACTTTGTTTGTAAGTTGGGTCCTGTGTTACACACGGTGAAGCATGGATAAGTTCAGACAACTCTGGACATATGGTACAAACTATATTTTTTTTCACTGTGCTTTTTAAAGAGACTCTGAAGTCTCATTATTTACCTGCTTTCTTCATATAATCCTGTTCTACATGAGGGCCCCAGTAGATTTGCCACATCCCTGCGGCAGATGGCTGATTTATTACTGTGAAAGCGACCTGCAAAGTTCCACGACTTTGCCGGTCGCAGATCTTGCTGCCCTGAAGAGGCAGAGCTTTGAGCTGTAGCTCTGCCTCTCCGCAATCAGTCTGCGCTGATTACTACCTCCTCCTCGCCCCTCTCAGTAAAAGAAGACTGAGAGAGGCAGGGAGAGGCGGTGATCAGTAGGGATTGACTGCGGAGGAGGCAGAACTACAGCTGGAAGCTCTGCCTCTTCCAGGAAGAAAAGTCCTGCGAGATCGGGAGCTTTGCAGGGCTGTTACAATGTAATAAATCGTTCATCTGCTGCAGGAATGCAGCGAATCTACTGGGACCATCATGCAGAATAGGATTATATGAAGAAAGCAGGTGAAAAACAAGACTTCAAAGTCTCTTTGAGTGTTTTCCACTACTCATCACAGTTCATATGATACTGTAACAACAAGTTTGTTTGTATCTCTGAAATGTAGTAACTCGGTTTGTTAGTAAACAGGGGACTGTCTGTAAAGCCCCCTTTCCTCCAGTTACACCCAGTGGTGATGATTCTGTAAGCTCTGCCTGACATTCTTGGTATCATTGTTTCATGACCCAGCTAACGTGACCCTTCAGCGGTGGTTCAATGTCACTGGAGCAGCACTCTGATGAATACCAGATGGCCACTTAGATCCCATGCCTTGGTGAATCCCTCCTAAGTCACTGGTAGTAAAGTAAGGGTTATTATCAGACATTTCTGGGCCCCATATTGGGCAACCCTACAGCCCCCCTCCACTTCCTCCAGTTACACCCAGTAGTGATGATTTTGTAAGCTCTGCCTTACCTTCTTGATTGGTACCATTGTTTCATGACCCAGCTAATTTGACCCTTCAGCGGTGTTCCAATGTCACTGGTGCATCACTCCGATTAAAACCAGATGGCCACTTAGACCCCATGCCTTGGTGAAGCCCTGCTCAGTAACTGGTAGTAAAGTCAGGGCCATATAAGACAGACCTACAGCCCCCCCTTCCTCCAATTACACCCAGTGATGATGGTTCTGTAAGCTCTGCCTGACCTCCTTGATTGGTATTGTTTCTTGACCCGGCTATTCTGACTCTCCAGTGGTCGTCCAATGTCACTGGCGCTGTATTCTGATGAAAACCAGATGGCCACATAGATTCCATGCCTTGGTGAAGCCCTCCTCAGTCACTGGTAGTAAAGTCAGGGCCATCATCATACATTTCTGAGTCCCATATTAGACAAACCTACACTCCCACCTTCCTCCAATTACACCCAGTGTTGATGATTCTGTAAGCTCTGCCTGACCTCCTTGATTGGTACCATTGTTTCCTGACCCGGCTATTCTGACTCTTCAGTGATCGTCCAATGTCAATGGTGCTGCATTCTGATGAAAACCAGATGGTCACATAGATTCCATGCCTGGGTGAAACCCTCATCAATCACTGGTAGTAAAGACAGTCAACAGTATCTGCATTCTGAAATCTAACCTGGTTTACTGATGTAGTTAGAGTTCCTATTTAAAATCTCATTGGCCACTTTGGCAATCCCACAGATGCCGTTCTTCCATACTTGGGAGGTGGAATTGGGTAAAATGATCAGATCTGCTCTAAAAAACAAAATGTGCATATGTGCACACAAGTCTATTAAGGCGTTTAGGGTGCAGGAAGTGAATTCTAAATTGCTCACTCAATGGTACTATACTCTGGTTAGGCTCCATACACTCTATCCAGAAAAAGAGGATAATTGTTGGAGATGTAATAGAGAGAGAGAGGAACTCTGACCAACATTATGTGGTACTGCCCTGTCCTCACTGATTTCTGGAAGAGGGTTAAAAGACTCCACAGATCGGTGAAAGATAGACTGGTTCCTTTTACCCCGAAGTTTTACCTCTTGCACCTCAATGACTGTAATATAAAAAGTTATACAAATTCAGTTGTTAAACACAGTCTTAATGCTGCCAAATGTTTACTGGTTAGACATTGGAAGGAGGTTGTGCCCCTAAGTGTGGAGGAATTAGTGAAGGAATTAGGTCGCGTGGAGCTGATGAAAGACCTTACGTACACTGCATTAAATAAGACAGAGATGTTTAAGAAGATCTGGTTTTATTGGAACTATTTTAGATCCACAGAGGAATTCCAACTGGCATTTAATTGAACATAAATCTGGTCTCTTGAAAATATATATGAAGTTGGCCCGAGGTGAAGGTTGATGGTAACATATACAACATCTAAGTTTGTTTGTTGAGCAATGAGCATCCTGGAAGGTATACTTCCAGAGGAAAGAGTGGGTGGGTTGGGGGTTTAAGGGATATAAAAAAATAATAATAAGGAAAGACATGGGTATATAGTATAACCACTTGCTGCACCTACAAAACCCATTTGCTCTAACGAGTCATTATGATCTGTATCTTGGTTCTTATGGACTCACTAATGTGTAAATCTACATGTGTTTACTATCTTTGATTAGTTGATATGATGTCTCAAACCTATGAGGAGTTTCTTGGAACATATGATGGTTGAATATAACTTAAACTGGCTATGATTGCATAATGTAATTCTCGTTTGACTGGCACCTTTGTACTACTACACACTTTTCGAAAATAAAGATTATTAAAAAAAAAATCTCATTGGCCAAGAAAAAATAATTACTTAAAAGATGTCTATTACCTAATATATACATATGAATAAACATATGTATGTGTTCAGTGTGACCCCTGACCTTATTGATGTGAGTTTCACCGCTCTCAGCTGCCGTTTTCATGTTTTGGGTTTTTTTCCCCACTTATAAATTGCATCTTTTTTTCCATTATAAGTGCAGCCCTAGAACTACTTTTGGGGTCGCAGTCATATTGAAAAAAAAGCTGATTTAGAAAAAAACAGGGAGCGGCAAGGCTTACACCAATAAGGTCAAGGGGTCACTCTGAGTAGATACATATGTATGTGGCATGCACACACTTTAGCGTATCCCGCCTTGCTCTCTGCACTATGAGCTGGGACGAGCCAGCCAAACACAGATAAGAGTCTGCACTGTACTTGCCAAACTAAAGATTCACTTTTCCTGTCCTGACAAGTCCCAGCAGGTTCTGTCCCTACCCAACATAAATTCAACTGGACAGTGAGTCATTCTTTACCTCCTTGTCCACTCAATTAGATTTTGGCAGAAATATAACTGAGGGTCTATTGAACCACTAGTATTGTACTACCTGATGCAGTGCAGCAAGTTTCCCTAACTATCGATATAATTTTACTGATGCTGACACCTTTGTGATTATCTCAAAAGGATCAATGTATTAGGCATAATGGGCTGGTTCCAATTCACTTTTTTTCCTAAGTTTTCTTCTAGGTGATATTTTTCACATTATAAATAAAATGCCTTTTAAGCAACCAGCAAGCAAGAAAATACCTAGACTAATCTTGATAGTAGTTTTTCACCTACTTTTTGTACTTTTTTAATTGCAGAGTGCTGAAAAAGCTATTTTAACCACTTCACCCCCCCCCCCCCCCCCCCAGTGCTAAATTTCTCCGTCCCTCTGCGCACCGCTTCACCCCCAGAGATGGAGAAAGGCGCACTTGTTTGTTTACTGGCTGGGAGTGGGCGGGGAACTCTCGCGCACACTCCAGCCAGCCCGCACAGCAGGTGACTAATTGGACGTTAGGAACAAGCGGTCCTAAATCCAATTAGCATTGCCGATTACAAGTAGAATGAAGATGGCTTCAAACAGAAGCCGTCTTCATTCAAAACAATGTAAGATAAACAAACGTGCAGTGCGCGATCGCGCGCCTCTGCGACCCGCGCGCGCACACACACACCCCGGCTCTGCAGTACAATGATTGGTTATGGGGACTCCAGTCCCCAATAACCAATCATAGTACATAAATACTGGAATGGAAGCAGCGCTGAAAGGTAAAAATCATGCTGGTGTTTCAGGGGTAAAACCCCTCAGTTGTGAAATGGTTAAACAGAAGATGAAAAATTATCTCCTAGGAGAAAACTGAGGAGAAAAAGAGATTTGGATCTGGCCCAATGCGCAAAAACCACATTCCTTCTGACACATTCCTTCTTCCTTCTACTGTGTCTATTACCCCCCTGCAGAGAGCGACCTCCTGCCAGCTGCTCCAGCTGACAGGTTCAAGCCTATTTCTCACTGCCCATTACAGCAACCTCATTTTGTAAGTACCCGCACCATATGGGCTCCCGTTGTCTCTGTTTGATTTTTTTTAAAGTGTACCAGAGCTGTTGTAAGTGAAGTGCGCTGTTTGCGTATCTCTCCAGCAGCCGCTGGAGAGTGGCCCGACTGACGGAAGTGTGGGGACCTGGTATCGGAGCTGTGAGAAGACTAAGGACGATGGCGTGGGAGAGATCTGTGCGTATGGGGCTGGAGTAAGCCCCAGGTATGTATAAAACGTTTTATTTACAACAGCTCTGGTTTCCTTTAAAGGAATACTATCGATTCACATATTTTTTTCAATTGACACAGGAATTGTTTGGGAAGTGCTGCTAAGTACTGGTGTATACATTGTAGTAGCAACTTCTTTGTTTACTGTTATCAAACACATTCAAACTTTACTGACGCCAAAACTGACGGCTGACTGAGCCATGAGGAGAGGGGAAATTCCCCTCACACTTGATCAGTTAACTCTATGTGTAGCTCTGTGTGTGACAGAGAAGAGAGCTCCCAACAGCTGCAGATCCTGTGTCCTGTGTTTCTGTCGGAAGTGTCTGAAGAGAGCAGAGGAAATTAACTAATTGTCACAGCTTTTCATACTGTTTTTGCTTTCAGAGTTTGATATGTTTGATATTTTGCTTTCTGTAGTCTGATATGCAACTCTGGCTGTGCATTGAAGCAGACACCCCTTCTGCAATTGATTTGGCCCAATATAGCTAAATCCTACCCTCAATAAATTACAGCTTTTGCCTCTGATATTTATCATGAAAAGTAGGAAAATGTTTACACAGCTACTTAGACATTATTTGTACATTGTCATTTTAGAACACTTGGGTATCGATAGTATTCCTTTAAGGTTTGTCTACATTTCTCAAGTCGTGTTTCTCCCAAGAGATAATTTTTCATCTTTTTAAAATGACTTTCAGCACTCTGCAATTAAAAAAGTATGAAAAGAGTGAGTAAAAAGGTATCAAAATTATTTTGATTATTGTATTGCTTGCTGAGGGTTTAAAGGGCATTTTATTGACAGGTGGTAAAAATATCACCAAGAAGAAAACTAAGGAGAAAAAGTGAATTGCATTTGGGTCGCTATCTCCAAAAAGCTTGAACTAAGCTTTGCCGCTTTTCTTTAATTCGATTTACTGTACACGCCTGCATTATGAGTGGTGTCAGCTGTTTCAAAACAGCAACAACAAAAATATCCAATATATATAATGTGGAGATATAGGAGAGAGATGAACTGTGATAGTTCCTTTAAAGTCTATGCTTTCAGTAATTATGCCTTCACAGACATTGTTATAAACCAAATTAATATTCTACAATACAAATGTCACCTTATACAAACATCCGATATTTACAGTTGTATGTCTGGAATAGATTTGCCATCAAAGAAGTGTTACAATGGTTATGCGGCATGTTGGGCAGCATGGTGGCGTAGTGGTTAGCGCTTTTGCCTTGCAGCGCTAGGTCCCTGGTTCAAATCCCAGCCAGGTCAACATCTGCAAGGAGTTTGTATGTTCTCACTGTGTCTGTGTGGGTTTCCTCCAGGCACTCCGGTTTCCTCTCACATTCAAAAACATAGATACGTTAATTGGCTTCCCTCTAAATTGGCCCTAGACTACGATACATGGACTACATGATACATACTGTACATAGACATGTGACTGTGGCAGGGACTAGATTGTGAACCCCTCTGAGGGACAGTTAGTGACACAGGCAATATACTCAGTACAGCGCTGCGTTATATATTGGCGCTATATAAATACTCAAAGAGAGACTCTGACCAAGAATTGAGCTTAATCCCAATCAGTAGCTGATACCTCCTTTTACATGAGAAATCTATTCCTTTTCACAAACAGACCATCAGGGGGCGCTGTATGACTGATATTGTGGTGAAACACCTCCCACAAGAAACTCTGAGGACCGTGGTACTCCTGGCAGTTTCCTGTCTGTGAACCTTGTGCCATTGTGGGAAATAGCTGTTTATAGCTGTTTCCAACTGCCAAAAAAGCATGCAGCAGCTACATCACCTGCCAACAGTAAAAATGTCACCATGTAATAAATGTCAGAATGTAAATCAGGGATTTTAAAGATTTTACAATGGGCAAACACGAACTATATCATTTATACTTACATAATTATTGTAAAAATGAAGCACTTTTTTATTACATTATTTTCACTGGAGTTCCTCTTTAAATAAATAAATGTAAATGAACTGGTGACACTTCAGCCGTAACAAATGAGAAGAGGTTAGGCTTATCAGTAAAAGGAGAAAAGTTTCAGGGCACCAGTGGAAAAGCAGAAGAAAACCTTTATTTCATCCTCAGTACAAAGATTAAAAATTGATGTTGTAGCCTAACAGTCTGTTTCGCAGAGTCTAGCTCTGCTTCCTCAGAGGCAAGAAAGATTACATCTTTAAACATCAAAACAGCAGTTAAAATAGGCTTACCACTCCAGATGTCCCTCCCCCCGGCCGAATCAGCGTGAGAACGCCATCCCGATCCGCCGCCATGATGAAGCCCCGCCCCTTCCGGGCACGTCATAGGGGATTCCATATTCAAAACCAGAAACTACGCGGATTGTGTAATCGAAAGCCGCGGTATCAGGGAGGAGTGGCCCGGCGAGCGTCCTGTAGTCAGGGCAACCCGCCATAGAGTATGCCAACCTCAAATGTCTCTCCTCCCAGCCGAGCAGACGTCAAAAAGACACTGCTCTGAGCCGCCGCCATAGGAAAACCCCGCCCCCTTGAGGCGTGTCATTGGGGATCCTACCTTACAAGACTCGCAGATCCAAAAATAGTGGCCGCAGTATCAGGGGGGAGTGGCTTGACGGGCGTCTGGTTGTCCAGGCAACCCGTCCTGGTGTGCCAGCCTAAAGAAAGAGAGAGAGAGAGAGAGAGATTAAAAGCAGACAATTAATACAATAACAGCAGGCAAATAGAATACCAGGACATAAGCTTTGAAAATCCATTTTGGCAACAGCCAGATATAATTAAAATGAACAATTAGAAGGAATATATAAGGATAATTAACATATATCACCCATAACCAAGTAAAGGTAAACCTGGGATACATGACCAGTTATAACAAAGGCCACAAGGGAAGAATTGCAAGATAATCCATTTTGATTTAAGTTTAGACTAAAGGAGTCGCCTGGGCAATGAGCAACCACCGGCCAAGTTGAAGAAGGGAGAAAAGAAAAGAGAAAGTTCAGGTACAAAGAAATGGGGGAAAGAAAAAGAAAGAGAAAGAAAGGAAAAAAGGGGAGGAAAGTAAGAAAGAGAGGTCACCTCAATTGTGAACCAAGAACATAAGAAAGAAAGAAAGAAAAAAAGAAAAAGAAGAACAGGACCATCAAAAGGACCGGTGGGGGCCCACAACCCATACTTAATCAGTGTTTGTCCAAAAAACACCAGAGCTCATTCCGTTCGTACCTTCCACAAGCATTTGTCAAGGAGATAAATCTAGCTTCCTCCCTCCCTAGTCAAAAGTGAGTACAGGGAGAGAAGGGCGGCGGATTGGCTAACTAAAATGAGACCAAAAGGAAATTTTCGTTGCTATAATTGTAACCACTGCCACCAATTTCTCCCTGGTAAATCACTTGTGTTGGGGGGGTCATGAGATCGTAATCAGAGAGCTCCTCCATTGTAAATCTACGTTTGTAGTGTACTGTACGTTGGGAAAACTACTAGACCCATGGGTGCTAGATTCCAGGAACACTATAACTCAATTAAGACTGGGAAGGGTGCTGGTCGTTTGATTGCTCACATTAGGGAGGCCCCCATCGGTCCTTTTGATGGTCCTGTTCTTCTTTTTCTTTCTTTCTTATGTTCTTGGTTCACAATTGAGGTGACCTCTCTTTCTTACTTTCCTCCCCTTTCTTTCTCTTTCCTTTTCTTTCCCCCATTTCTTTGTACCTGAACTTTCTCTTTTCTTTTCTCCCTTCTTCAACTTGGCCGGTGGTTGCTCATTGCCCAGGCGACTCCTTTAGTCTAAACTTAAATCAATATGGATTATCTTGCAATTCCTCCCTTGTGGCCTTTGTTATAACTGGTCATGTATCCCAGGTTTACCTTTAATTGGTTATGGGTGATATATGTTAATTATCCTTAATTATATCTGGCTGTTGCCAAAATGGATTTTCAAAGCTTATGTATTGGTATTATATTTGCCTGCTGTTATTGTATTAATTGTCTGCTTTTAATCTCTCTCTCTCTCTCTCTCTCTCTTTAGGCTGGCACACCAGGACGGGTTGCCTGGACAACCAGACGCCCGTCAAGCCACTCCCCCCTGATACTGCGGCCACTATTTTTGGATCTGCGAGACTTGTAAGGTAGGATCCCCAATGACACGACTCAAGGGGCGGGGTTTTCCTACGGCGGCGGCTCGGAGCAGCGTCTTTTTGACGTCTGCTCGGCTGGGAGGAGAGATATTTGAGGTTGGCCTACTCTATGGCGGGTTGCCCTGACTACAGGACGCTCGCCGGGCCACTCCTCCCTGATACCACGGCTTTCGATTACGCAATCCGCGTAGTTTCCGGTTTTGGATATGGAATCCCCTATGACGTGCCCGGAAGGGGCGGGGCTTCATCATGGCGGCGGCTCGGGATGGCGTTCTCACGCTCATTCGGCCGGGGGGAGTGACATGTGGAGTGGTAAGCCTATTTTAACTGCTGTTTTGATGTTTAAAGATGTAATCTTTCTTGCCTCTGAGGAAGCAGAGCTAGACTCTGCAAAACAGACTGTTAGGCTACAACATCAATTTTTAATCTTTGTACTGAGGATGAAATAAAGGTGTTCTTCTGCTTATCCACTGGTGCCCGGAAACTTTTCTCCTTTTACTGGTATATTGGATCTTAAATCTGGAGGCACAGTGGCTACACCGCTCCCTCAGTGGTTCAACCAATAATCGAGTGCCAGTCCTTTTTTGATCTCCCCTTATATAGGTTATGCTTATCATCATGGCCATAAAACGTACTGCCCACTAATCCCGTCACGCACACTTTGACAATGCTTGCAGGTGGTGGGCAAAACGCATCAGTGGGCGGGGCTACGTCCCTCACTATCTGAGCGTTCCGTGTCATCCAATAGCGCTTCACAAGCAGGTGTAAACAGCTGATCCGGTACATGGCTTGAACGCCGTACTGAGGTCTGTGTCTGCAGAGTGTGACATTGGTTTTGGGACCCACATCTTCCTGGATAGATTTGCAACCTTCTGGCTCTAACAGCATTATATTGCTGCAGCGGAATGGTTTATGGGAAACCCATGTTAGTGGTAGCCCCGAACTCTCCCACTTTCGGATGGTTGGTGATTGCTCAGTAGGTGGTTGAACTCTATCTGGTTTTCTAGTCTTCTGAGCTTCCCTACCTGTTCCCACCTGCCTTTCCAGGTACTCTAAGGAGATTTACCAACAAGACATGCTTTCCATCAGATACAGTAACTGCCTGAAAAAGATTGCAAGGTGACATATTGGTATTGATATGCACAGTATGTCCTCCTAAGCGGATAGTGTAAGACCTATGCACAGTATTCGAACAGTCAGTGTAATTGTGATACACCTTAGGGAAAGTTTAAGTACACCGTTTAACTATTTCAGTACTTTTTTTAAAGAGGAACTGTAAGAAGGAATAAAGATTCCTTAAAAAGCAGTATATGACAGTGATTTAAGTATATAGATAAGCAGGAGTGACTAATAAATCTTATAACCCTGTCAGCAAGGTGCTGTAAAAGTGCCATAGGCAGCATGGGAGGATCCCTGTTTACTACTGGCAGGATTAGCAAGTTTTTTTTTTTCTTCATCCTAGCAGTTGAAAACACGCCCACAGTGAAGGTTGTTACACCCTCCTTCCCCAACCTTTTTTTTTTTTCCTAACTGACATAATTTGCAGAAGCCCAGGAAGTGTAATATGCACATGTGTAAAGAGAAGCAGACAGGGAATGAGCTGGAGATGCTGAGCATTGTATTGTAATGTAGCTGAATAGCAGAGGCGTTTCAAACCACTGGCATTACAGCATAAGGGCCCTTTTCCACTAGCTGCATATTTGCCAGAAATGCAAAACGCATGCGCTTGCTGATTCTGAAGTGCAGCCTGCTTAAAATAAGAATCTTGGGTGGCCTTTTCCACTGCTGCGTTCCGATTTTTTTTTTAAAATGCGAATGTATGTCTGTGCGATTATGATGCGTTTTGCATTTCAATGTAAAGTATAGGAACGCATGAAAAACCCATAGAAATATGTTTTGCGTTTTGTATTGTTTTAACCACTAGTATCTATTTTCAAGACAACACTTGCCAATCAGAAAAACAGAAAACGCAAACGCATTAAAACGCACAAAAAAGCACATCAAAATTGGGAAAACCGCAAATGCATTTGCAGTTGCGTTTTGCAGTGGAAAAGGGCCCTGAAGCACAGAGCTGTCTGGCAGTCCACGAGAAAAAAAAAAAAGTTTATTTTCCATGTCTGGAGAGGCTGAAAACTAAAGGTAGCTATACATCAGGCGATGATGAGCAGATTCAACCAAGAGACAGATCTCTCTCTAATCGAATCTGATTAGAGAGATCTTTCAGCTTCCCATACACCACAGGCCAATTCCCGATCAATTTCAGCATGAAATCTCTTGGAAATCGGCCGAGCCCGCCGCCTTGCCGCTGTTCCTAGTATAGTAAGTATAAACGTATGTACATGTATGTGTATTTATACATTACCTGTCCTGTATCTGTCTTCCACCGTTCCTCCCTATAAATGCCGGCCAGCGTGACGTCGCACACGCGTGTCAGCCTCCTCAGTTTATGAAACCACCAACTCCGACTAAAACTCCAGGTACCCAATATTGCCCCGACTCAGACTCCTCGACTCCGACTCCACAGCCCTGAGGACCGGTAGTGTGTAAATACACATACACACATTTATCCTACCTAATAAAACCACTCTGTCGCTGCGTCCAACAGTTTTGTCCCTGTGTCCCAGTAACGGACAGCTGGGACCAGGGAGCTGGATGGGCGAGCGAGCGAGGTGGGCAGGGGCGAGCGAGCGAGGTGGGCGGGGAGTGAGCGAGCTGGGCGGGTGCGGGCGAGTGAGGTGGGCAGGGAGCGGGCGGCGCACATGCGCACTGGCGGCAGCCGGAACAAGACCTAGAGCCCGTTTTTGCTTGCCTTTACCGCCATGCACCCAACCAACCATGATATCCCGAAAATTTGCAGCATTTCCGATTGACTAATGTGACCAATTTCACCCTAAAATTGGTTGCATTGTTGATCGCCATGCACTTGGCAGCGCAATTTTCATCCGATTTGATAATAATAATCGAAGTCAGATGGTCGATCGGCCGCCTGATGTATAGTCACAATAAAACAAGCTTTATGCCCCCTACACAATTGTGCTAATGACTGCATCTGCTCGTCCACTGTTAAAGCTAATGTGACCCCATATTAAAAAAAAAAAAAAAAAAAAAAAAAGCAGATACTCACCTAAGGACAGGAAGGCTCGGTCCAAATGAGCCTTCCCTCTCCTTTCCCAGTGCCCTCCGTGCTGCGCTGTCTCCCCCATTCGCATCTGCAACCGCGGGGACTTCGGGAGTCGAGTCCTCCCGAAGACAGGTGGCGCACATGCGAGTGCATCATAGAGGGCGCGCGCAGTGTAGAGCGGCCCGTCTTCGGAAGCACTCGGGCTCTCGAATCATTTCCGAAGCCTCCCTTCGGCCGGGAGACAGCGGTATTTGACCGAAACGGTCGAATACCGCTACGGAGGAGCCAGGACAGCAGCGGGCACCAGGAGAGGAGAGGGAGTGCCCTATGGGACCCAGAGCCTCCCTCTCCTTAGGTGAGTATCTGACTTTTTTTAAAAAAAAACGGATTCCCATTAGCTTTAAGAAATACAAAGATTTGTAGATAGTCCTTATTCAGTATTCAGCAGGGTCTTGAGTACAGCACCCTGCCTCCAGCCTTTTCACCCCCCTCCTTTGTACTGTAGTGATGCTGGAGCAGTCTGGAGAGCCAGCCATCAGAGTAGGACTGATTGGGCCCATTCACACACAAAATGCTAGAAATTAGCACTAGCGTTTTGCGGCTGATTTTTTTTTTTTTTTTTTTTTGCAGCAAACGCAATTTTTTTACTACATTATTACGATTTTTGAGCGATTGCGATCACACAAGCACTTTAATCCACAGAAAACGCCCCTGAATCATTGTGTATTACATCTCCTGCAGCACATTACAGAGTACATAGTCATGTCACTGGCTGTCCTCAGAGGAGCTCATAATCTAATCCTACCATAGTCATAGTGTAATGACCTACCATATTATTGTTATGATGTATTTACATAGCGCTGACATCTTCTGCAGCACATTACAGAGTACATAGTCATGTCACTGACTGTCCTCAGAGGAGCTCATAATCTAATCCTACCATAGTCATAGTGTAATGACCTACCATATTATTATTATGTATTTATATAGCACTGACATCTTCTGCAGCACATTACAGAGTACATAGTCATGTCACTGACTGTCCTCAGAGGAGCTCACACTCTAATCCTGTGTCATAGCATTCTTTGGGGGGAGAGAGAGGGGATACATATCTTAAAGGGAACCTGAAGCGAGTAAAATTATTTAAAATAAACACGACGCAGCTGCAAATGAATATTACATACTAACCTCACCGTCAGTTCCTCTCAGAAGCTCACCATTTTCTTCTTACAGTGATCCCTTTCTGTTCTGACAATATTTTGTCAGAACTGAAATATAATAGTTGCTGTCAGTTATATATCAGCAGCTGTCAGTTACAACTGGATGTGCAAGGTAATGTCCATGTTTCCATATGGCTCAAGTGGTGTGATATTACAGTTTAACAGTGTGCTGACCAGGACGCTGTTAGGGGGTAATAACTATTCCGGCTTGAAGGAGGAAGTGTGCATAGTGAGTCTTGCAACGCGTCCAATAGGACACGTGCAAGATGTTTTGAAGACCACGGACTTATGGGTTACTAACCTCCTCTCTCCCAGCCGCACACCTGAGGCAATTAAGCCTCATTTTAATCAATAATAAACAGGCACAGTGGACTGAGTGACAAAAAACCAAAACTGGGTCACCGTGGGGTACCAGCAGATCAATATGTCACCGCGCAGGCACGGGGCGGCTGCAGGGGGCAGGTAGAAGCCCCAGTAAAGTTAAACTGGATTTTTTTTGTGGACTTTAGGTTTCCTTTAACCACAGCTCAATTTAACAAGCAGCGTGCTCACCCCCCTTATACAGTTCCCTGGTGTCTAGTGCCCCCCATGGAAGTATGCACTAATTTTTAAAAACATTTTTAAACTAACCTCTTCCTAAGGGAGGTTAGTTAATTGTGCGGGCCTTTGAAAGTGCAGCAAACACAATATCCTCTCCCCCCCCCACACACACACACACACACACACATGCCCGTCTATATGGAGGCCTCTATTTTTTTCTCTCCCCTTGCCAGAGAACTGCAGCGATTTCCTATGTCCCTGGCAGCCATAATGGATGCTGGGAGGGTGCGATATGAGCCAGGAGCTGTACCCAAATCAATGAACTACACCTTCCATTGCGGCTGCCAGCGGCACAGAATATCACTGTGGGAATTTCAACCTCTGGCACAGGAACACAGAAGATGGAAGCTTCCATATGGATGAGGAAGGGGGGCTACTAAGCAACTCCCATAGTACGTAAATGCATGCTGCCTCACAAAAGCCCACACAATTTACAAACCTTACAAATTTACGGTTTGTTTAAGGTACTCAGGAAACCAGATATGACAATAATGGGTGTATTTATTTTTACCTGGGACTTTCTCCAGCACCATGAAGTGTGTGGGCTCTTTCGCCATCCTATCCAGCATTGCCCAGGTAATCTGGCCGGCTGAGTGTGCACCGTCTCATGCTCCTGCAGCTGGGCACAGGAGTGTGGCAGGAGCGCATGACTGGGCTGCGCACGCACAAGAGTGCATGACTTGCCAGATTACCTGCTGGGTAACAATTGAGCACAGTGGCTGGAGAGTATGGCAAGGGAGCCCACACTGCTTATGGGGCTGGAGGAAGCTCCAGGTAAGTATAAATACACCCATTATTCCCATATCTGGTACACTTTAACGAACAAAACAAACATCTAAACCAGTGTCAGTTGTTGATTTGTTAAAAAAAAGCAGAGCAAGCAGCCTTTGCACCCAGGTAGAAGCATGTACATCTATAGGGATGCTGGGGTTCCCTCATCAACACTACATGACAAACCTCTCTCAATTTACATTCCTGAAAAGTCAGCCTTCTGTATTCCTAGCAGAGTCCGGTAACAGAGGTCTCTCTGCCTAACGCTGAATAGCTCGGCTCAGGAATGTGATCTTGACAGGATGTCAGGAGAGTTGTGAGGCTGAGCCATACCTACTCCTTAGTAACTTCTGCAACCTACTACGAGTGTGCAGGAGAGAGCTGAACCAAGATGCACAGCTTCTGACAGGCTCACAATACTGGTGCAGGGCTCAGCAGAACAGCTCTGCCACCAGGAAGAAGCCTGGCTGTATGCACTATGTAATGTATGCAGCTTTCAAACAAGTGTTCCCCCTGGCTGCCTGC
The DNA here is from genome assembly GCF_040937935.1 of Hyperolius riggenbachi. Classification (NCBI taxonomy): domain Eukaryota; kingdom Metazoa; phylum Chordata; class Amphibia; order Anura; family Hyperoliidae; genus Hyperolius; species Hyperolius riggenbachi. The sequence continues at coordinate 128,112,382 of NC_090652.1, read as the reverse complement.
TTCACCAATCTGAAGACTACTAGTCAGGGGGGCAGAGTTTGTGGTCAGGATCTAGTTTGCTGACAGCCTGGAGACAAGGGTCAGGAGGATAGAATTGAGCAGCTGCAGTGCGGGTTGCCAGATCAAAGTGTGTGTCACTACAGAGCAGTAGTGTTGTCCGGATCATGAACGATTCGGATCTTTGATCCGAATCTATTTTATGAGTCGATCATCCGAATCATCAAAATGAGTGATTCGGATCGCAAAAGGGGCGGGGCCAGGAGCGACACGCCCCCTCTCAGCGGGCAGTGGGGTCCTGGATGCAGAGCAGAGATGGATCGCTCTGTTGGGAGGGAGCCAGCCTTGCAGGGAGACAGGTAGATGGGAGAGAGGGGACATAGGTGCCACTGCCAGATATGTGTAGAGCACACATACTGGCTATAACGTGCTGCCCATTATAGGCTGGCTGTTCCGTAGTGCTGCACAGTGATCACATGGGAAGCTTTTTGGCTCAGCACAGCTCAGTAACTTTGCAGACAGTGTGATTGAAAGGCAATATGATCCTCCTGCACTCGGCACTAAACAGCTGCACTTATCTTCTGGGAATGCTTTCTTTCACTGTGCGACCTTTTCTTTCAAAGTGTACAGATGAACATATAGGTGAAATACATGTAAAGCATATGATTGCAGCATGTGGGTATTACGTGCAAACATTTCTGCTCTCTGCTCGTCCCTCCTCCCTTCTCTGTCCACTCCCTGCCCTCTGTCCATCTTCTCCCCTTCTCTGTGTGTCCACCCCCTCCCCTTCTCCTGTCCTGCTAGTCATTTCACCCCCGAATGCTTCCGGTAGTAAAATGATCCGAGATTCGGATCAAAGATCCGGATCTCTTCAATGATCCGATTCGAATCATCCGGATCATTGAAAAGATCCGAACTTCCCATCTCTACAGAGCAGCCAGCTTGTATGAGAAGCAGAGCTGAATACACGCTGTGCTCACTCAGCTCACTGGACGGAGATTTGGGGGCGTGGCCGGCTCGCTCTGCTGCCTGTCTCTTGTTGTTGAAGGAGACTGTTTTGGGTTTTTTTTCAAATAGGAGGAGAGAGCGTGACGTTTCTAAACGTCACTACCCAGAAGACAATGCGAGTAGGGTAATTAATATACATCCGCGGATGAAATTAGTGTGGTGGGCGTGGCTTCCTGCTTAAAGCTACAAAAACTAAGTAAATTTATATTATTTTACTAGGAGATACTTGTTTTTCATCTATAAAGTGGGCATGGTCTACACACTGGTGCTGAGTAGATTAGGACATTACAGTTCCTCTTTAAGTACAACTCTGTATGTTAATTTTATTATTATCTGGCAAATCTATTGCAGCAGAACTTACATTTTCACTGCAATCCTACTTAGAGTTTTGGGAAAGAAAGCAGCAGTTAAGCTCCATAATCCTCCAGCACAGAAAGAAAGGAAGAAAATGATACAGATGTGGACAAATTTGTCAGTACCCTTACAGCTCAATGAAAAAATGTTTTAGGTCTCTTGAAGAGTGATTAAGTGAAAATTAATTGTCTTGTATAGCATGCATGAATAAGTGAACAACATGTGGCGGACAGATATGTGCATTATGAGAATCCCAAACATGCAGAGATAATAGAGTTAAGATAATATACACACAACAAGACTGACTGATTTAGCAAAACTGTTCTTCGCAATCAATGAACTAGTGGATTGCATATAATGTAATTTTTCTATTTTTGCTGGTGAGACAGAATTGTGTAATGACTTTAAAACCTGGCAAGATAGTGAGGCATCACAGAGACATTTCAAGAAAATGTAGCATGGAGATTTATAAAACAGAAGGAATTTGATAAATGTAAGATGATGTGCATAGGTTGCCGTAGCAGCATTAGGGTGTATCCACTACACCTTAGTAAAATCGAAGTGTCCTAACAGCGCATATAGATGTTACTGGGCATTACGCAAAATACGTAACCCACGTAATGCAGTTTTCATAACTCGCATTATTCACATATTGTGTGCACTGCTTGCGCAACTTACGCAAATAGCACAACACTTCATACAAACATTTGCTGTGGTTAAAATGAGTAACAATAGGTAATAATTACTTTTGCAGCAAGGTAAGACATTTTGCACAATATCTTGGCAACAGTACTCCAAAAACAAAACAGTACTCCAAAAACAAAAAGGATCACCAAACATGCAAAACAATCCAATTTGATGTCACTGCTTGGTTTTCAAAACTGTTAGTTGGAAAGATTTTTTTTCTTAATATATTACATAATGACGTCTTCACTAATGATATAGGTGTATGCCAATTGTTAGAAGAAAATTAGAATTTTCCTTTAAAAGAAACCCAAGATGAGAGACATATGGAGGCTGCCATGTTTATTTCCTTTCACACAATACTGTTGCCAGGCAGTCCTGCTCACCTTTTTTGGTCAATAGTGTCTGAATCATACACCTGAAACAAGCAGGCAGCGTATCCAGTCAGCCATGAGTCAAAGACATCTAACCTGCATGCTTGTTCAGGGTCTATAGCTTTAAGTTTTAGAGGTATTAGATCAGCAGGACAGCCAGGCAATGTGCACTGTTTAAAATAAATGTCAGCCTCTGTGTGTCTTTTAATTTGGGTTCCCTTTAAATCACACCAATAGCAAGAAGTTTTGTATCAGGATGATACCATTTATTGGCTAACTTAAAAGAATAAGAGTAAGCAAGCTTTCGGCTGTAAAGCCTTCATCAGGCTTCAATCCTGTTTGCTTGCAATAACCAATAGTTAAGAGTACCTGAACTTTGCATAGAATTTTTGTTTTTAATTTAAAGGAATTTGCATCATATTTTCTTCAGAAGCAGAATTATATACACATACTGTACCTTTAAGCAAGGTTCACACGAGCATCAAAATGGGTGTTTGCTGTGATTGGAAATTGTCTGTTTAACATCCATAGAAATTATACAATTGTCTTTTGTTTCACCATAAGAAAAAAATTAAACTCTGATGGACACTTACGCGCCCTGAATATCATTGAGTATTGTAATAAACTTGCATTGGAGCAGCTTGCAAACAATAGACAAATGCTGGGAGTGGTGTCAAACATTCCCTTCCTGATATCTCTATATGTTCTTTTAACGAATGGTGTCAGCACACAGAGTGTATCTGATTATTGATGATCTGCAGTATCACCAATAATACAGATGTTATACCTGATTATATGGTGATCTGCAGAATCACCAATAATACAAGTATAGCTTGACACAGGACACCTAATGTAGTGTGAGTGTTTGGTGCAACAGTAAGAAAGGTTATCTCCCGAGGAGCGGGAGATACAGACACTACTGCAGCCAAGGATTCCCGGAAGAGCAGGGAATTGGACTGCACTGCAGCCAGTGGACACCTGAGGTGCAGGTGGCCTCTGACTGTGTAGACACTAACCTCCTTAAGAGGGGGAGATGGAGATTGTACTGCAGCCAGGGATTCCCTGATGGATCGGGAATCAGACTGTACTGCAGCCAAGGATTCCCTGATGGGCTGGGAATCAGACTGTACTGCAGCCAGTGGACTCCTATAGGTAAAGTCCCCTGACTGGACTGTAAGGAGGTCTTTCTGCGAAGCAGGCAGCCTATACAGCTAGTGGACACTTAGAGAGTTAGTGTCACAAGGAGTACAGTGAGGCTGCTTACCCAAGGGAGGAGTGACAGCCAGAAGGGTCATACAGGCCAGGTCGGCAACACACGAGCAGATAAAGTACAGAGACAGAAGACTGATACGCTATCCGGGTACAGGCAAGGTTGGCAACAGGTAGACAGATAGGCAGGGTACCGAATCAGTAAGCAGGAGAGTGGTCAGCAAAGCCAGGGATCATGACAGGTAATAGTATAGCACAATCCTAGTCTGAGGTGTGAGGTCCTTGGTCTCAACACCCGGGAACTAGTCTGAAGTATAACAGTAGTAACACAGCAATCTCCTAGTCTTAGGTGTGAGGTCCTTGGTCTCAACACCCGGGAACTAGTCTGAAGTATAACAGTAGTAACACAGCAATCCCCTAGTCTTAGGTGTGAGGTCTTTGGTCTCAACACCTGGGAACTAGTCTGAAGTATAACAGTAGTATAACACAATAGAGACTAAAGCGGAATCTGGCTAAGTGTGAATTTCCAGCTCCAACTGGTTCTAACACACTGTAAGAGCTGAGGTCTGAGTGCTCACATGTGAGTATTCGCAATGGCAGACAACCTGCAACTGACAAGCAAGTACTATATATACTTGCAGCGCTCCGCAGCGCCGCCCCAGCCACTCAGCCAATCCAGAGTCCAGCTGGGATCAGCTGATCAGCTGATTCTCCTTCTGCTGGCATAAAGTTCCTGGCACCTGGCGTGCGCGCGTAGCTCTCCATCTGTGTGCACTAGAAGGGCCAGGCGAACCAGAGACATGTTGTTGCGCAGAAAAGGCCGCCGGCTTTAACGCGTAGACAGCTGCCCTGCCGCTTGCCCGCGCAGCGGTATCTCCGCTATTCATTACAGTACCCCCCCCCCCCCCCCCTGAGGAGTGGACTCCGTAAACTTCCTACCCGGCTTCCCAGGGTGTAAGTCATGAAACGCTTTCTTTAATTCTTCCGCATGCATGCGACAATCCGGCACCCAAGTTCTCTCCTCCAGACCATACCCTTTCCAGTGGACCAGATACTGCACAGAGTTTTGCACTAAGCGAGAGTCTAGAATCTTCTCGATCTCATACTCAGGTTGGTTATCGACCATCACGGGGGGGAAGAGGAATCCACGTGCACTGCCGGTTTCAACAGAGACACATGAAATGATCTCACACCTCTCATGCTGGCTGGGAGATCAATCGCATAAGTGACATTATTAATCTTTCTGGTCACTGGGTATGGTCCTATAAATCTAGGTTCCTAGTTTGGGTGACGGTTGTTTTAAGGCTAAATGCCGAGTTGATACCCACACCATGTCCCCTGGAGAAAACTTCCACTCTACAGACCGCCTTTTATCTGCCTGTTTCTTCTGAGTTTGGAAAGCTTTCCACAAGTTCTTCTTAACCATTTCCCAAATTTCCCTCAATGCTCTCTGCCAATCCTCCAAGGCCGGGAACGGGGTAGATGCCACAGGTAACGGGGCAAACTTGGGTGATCTCCCCGAAACGACCTGAAATGGGGAAAATCCAGAAGAGGAACTCTTCAGATTGTTATGTGCAAATTCCGCAAATGGCAAAAATTGTACCCAATCGGACTGTGCTTCTGCCACATAACATCTGAGAAATTGCTCAAGGGACTGGTTAACTCTCTCGGTCTGGCCATTGGTCTGTGGGTGGTAGCCTGATGAAAATGCAAGGTCCATACCCAGCTGATGGCAAAAGGCTTTCCAAAACTTTGACACAAACTGGACTCCCCGATCTGACACCACATTCTCCGGAATGTCATGCAGCCGGAAAACGTGCTGGATGAAGAGATCAGCCAATTCCTGGGCCGAGGGGAGTCCTTTCAATGGAACAAAATGAGCCATCTTACTGAACCTATCTACTACCACCCAAATGACAGTCCTGCCCTCAGACCTGGGGAGTTCTCCTACAAAATCCATTGACAAATGAGTTCATGGTTCACTTGGTACTGGTAAGGGTTGTAGTGTACCCACAGGTGCCTGATGGGAGGGCTTGCTTCTAGCACAAACTGCACATTCCCTCACAAACTCTTTACAATCTGTTGCTAGTGTAGGCTACCAAGCACATCTGGCCAACAAATCCTGAGTTCTGGTGGCCCCTGGATGACCTGAATTCTTATGGGAATGGAACAGGTGTAAGAGTTGCAGGCAAAAGGGTAGTGGTACAAACATAACTCCCTCAGGCTTCCCCTCTGGAACATCCTGTTGGTAAGGACTCAGAGTGGCTGTCCAGTCTTTCCAGGTCTTAGTAGCTGCCAGGACAACCTTCTGAGGTAGGATAGTTTCAGGGGTTGAGGGCTGCACTGTCTCAGGCTTGAAACACCTAGATAAGGCGTCCGCTTTGACGTTTTTACTACCTGGTGTATACGTTATAACAAATCTGAATCTTGAAAAGAACAAAGACCACCGGGCCTGGCGAGGACTAAGTCTTTTGTCGCCCTCTATGTACTCCAAGTTCTTATGATCTGTATAAACTGTGATAGTATGCTCTGCCCCTTCCAGCCAATGTTGCCACTCTTCAAAAGCTAGTTTAACCTCCCTGCCGGTTATCCCGAGCTCAGCTCGGGGTAACCTGCCGCGGAGGATTCCTCAGGCCCTGCTGGGCCGATTTGCATAATTTTTTTTTGTTACACGCAGCTAGCACTTTGCTAGCTGCGTGTAACTTACGATTGCCGCCGCTCCGCGCCGATTCGCCGCAACCCGCCGCATCAGAGGGTGGCCCCCCCCCCCGAGACCCGTGCGCTGCCTGGCCAATCAGTGCCAGGCAGCGTCGAGGGGTGGTTCGGGACTCCCTCTGACGTCACAACGTCGATGACGTCGGTGACGTCATCGCGCCCGTCGCCATGGCGACGGGGGAAGCCCTCCTGGAAATCCCGTTCAGAACGGGATTTCCGGATGGGTATATGCGCCGGCGGCGATCGGCGCATTCGGGGGGACGCCGCAGGGAGGGGGGAAGCATGTAGCTAGCGCTAGGCTAGCTACATGCTAAAAAAAAAAAATAATGCCAAAAAACACCCTCCCTGCCGTGCGCAGCAATTTTTTATAACGGCAGGGAGGTTAATGGCCAAAAGCTCTCGATTGCCAATATCGTAGTTTTTCTCTGCAGGAGAGAACCTACAGGAAAAGTAGGCGCACGGGTGAGGTTTGCCCTGCAAACCAGAGCGTTGAGACAATACAGCCCCCACCCCAACCCCAGAGGCATCGACCTCCACTATAAAGGGGAAGGTGACCGCCACATGTCTCAAAATGGGTGCAGAACAGAACTGTTTTTTTCAGAGTAGAAAAAGCAGAATGTGCCTCTGCTGACCAGTGGTAAGGATCGGCCCCCTTCTTAGTGAGACTGGTGAGGGGTGAAACCACCCCTTGATGAATCTCCTGTAGTAATTGGCAAAACCCAAGAATCTTTGGAGTGCCTTCAAACCTACAGGCTGAGGCCACTCCAAAACAGCAGAGACCTTTTCTGGATCCATGGAGAGGCCATACGTAGAGATAATATACCCCAAGAAGGAAATGGACGTAACCTCGAAGAGGCATTTTTCCAACTTAGCATAAAGTGAATTCTGTCTTAATTTCTTTAACACGAATTTGACATGCTTACGATGTTCCAACAGATTGGGAGAAAAGATCAGTATGTCGTCTAGATACACTAAGACCCTCCTCTGCACAGTATAAACAGAGTCTTTCTGATTTCCTGCGATTCTTTTCCACCTGCGTCAATCGAGAGTGCCCAATTTGCATCAGCTCAGGTGGAGGCAACACAGGTGGGGAGGAGGCATAGGAGACATATCTTACAGCATTTCTACCCCGGGTCTGTTTTTGATAGCGTAAACGGCGATCTACCCGTACTGCCAAAGAGATTGCCTCGTCAATGGACTTGGGTTCAGGATGTCCTAACATCAAATCAGAAACTGCATCTGATAAACCTGACAAAAAACAGTCTAACAGTGCATATGTTTCCCACCTAGCTGACACAGCCCACTTCCTGAATTCTGCTGCGTAAACCTCTACCGGATCTCGACCCTGACGCAGAGTCTTAACTACTTCCAGACCGCCGTATAGACAAATGGCGGCCGGGAAGTGCACCCCGCAAGGACCGCCGTATTGACAAATGGCGGCGGTCCTTGTAGGGGCATGGGCGGAGCGATCGCGTCATCAGTGACGCGATCCTCCGCCGGGAGTCGGAAGCCCGGCATTTTGCCTCTGCTCGCCGGCCACTTAGCAGAGCCGGCGAGCGGAGGAATCCGTGAAATTAGCCAATCGGAATGTATAAGGCACTTTGTTAAGTAAACAAAGTGCCTTATACGTGCTTCCTCCTCGCCTCGTGGTCTCATTGTTGCAGAGACCACTAGCGAGGAGGAAGCACTTTGTAAGTACAAGCACACAGCCTTTTTTTTTGCCTTACAGCCCCCTGATCACCCACCCCAGGCCTCATACCCCCCCTGATCACCCCAGCAGACCCCTGCTAGTGTTGGGCGAACAGTGTTCGCCACTGTTCGGGTTCTGCAGAACATCACCCTGTTCGGGTGATGTTCGAGTTCGGCCGAACACCTGACGGTGCTCGGCCAAACCGTTCGGCCATATGGCCGAACTAAGAGCGCATGGCCGAACGTTCCCCGAACGTTCGGCTAGCGCTGTGATTGGCCGAACGGGTCACGTGGTTCGGACCCGAACGCGCTCTGATTGGCCGAACTGTCACGTGGTTCGGGTAAATAAATACCCGAACCACGTCATATCTCCGCCATTTGTCTGTGGGTTTAGCTTTGGGTAGGCAGGCAGGGTAGTTCGCGCTCCAGCCACGCTAGCCAGGGTCCCCCCTGTCATTGTGTCACTGCTGGGAACAGTAGTACACCGCTTGCTCAGCCACACTATATAGCATTCTGTTTACTGCCACTCTGTGTACCTCGCTCAGCCACACTATATAGCATTCTGTTTACTGCCACTCTGTGTCTGCTGGGAATAGTAGTACACCGCTTGCTCAGCCACACTATATAGCATTCTGTTTACTGCCACTCTGTGTACCTCGCTCAGCCACACTATATAGCATTCTGTTTACTGCCACTCTGTGTCTGCTGGGAATAGTGGTACACCGCTCGCTCAGCCACACTATATAGCATTCTGTTCACTGTTCTGTGTCTGCTTGGAATAGTGGTACACCGCTCGCTCAGCCACACTATATAGCATTCTGTTTACTGTTCTGTGTCTGCTGGGAATAGTGGTACACCGCTCGCTCAGCCACACTATATAGCATTCTGTTTACTGTTCTGTGTCTGCTGGGAATAGTGGTACACCGCTCGCTCAGCCACACTATATAGCATTCTGTGCACTGTTCTGTGTCTGCTGGGAATAGTGGTACACCGCTCGCTCAGCCACACTATATAGCATTCTGTTCACTGTTCTGTGTCTGCTGGGAATAGTGGTACACCGCTCGCTCAGCCACACTATATAGCATTCTGTTTACTGTTCTGTGTCTGCTGGGAATAGTGGTACACCGCTCGCTCATCCACACTATATAGCATTCTGTTCACTGTTCTGTGTCTGCTGGGAATAGTGGTACACCGCCCGCTCAGCCACACTATATAGCATTCTGTTCACTGTTCTGTGTCTGCTGGGAATAGTGGTACACCGCTCGCTCAGCCACACTATATAGCATTCTGTTCACTGTTCTGTGTCTGCTGGGAACAGTAGTACACCGCTCGCTCAGCCAGAGTATATAGCATTGTGTTTACTGCCACTCTGTGTACACCGCTCAGCCAGACTATATACCATTGTTTACTGACACTCTGTGTACACCGCTCAGCCAGACTATATACCATTGTTTACTGACACTCTGTGTACACCGCTCAGCCAGACTATATACCATTGTTTACTGCCACTCTGATTCTGCTGGGAACAGTAGTACACCGCTCGCTCAGCCAGACTATATAGCATTGTGTTTACTGCCACTCTGTGTACACCGCTCAGCCAGACTATATACCATTGTTTACTGACACTCTGTGTACACCGCTCAGCCAGACTATATACCATTGTTTACTGAAACTCTGTGTACACCGCTCAGCCAGACTATATACCATTGTTTACTGCCACTCTGATTCTGCTGGGAACAGTAGTACACCGCTCGCTCAGCCAGACTATATAGCATTGTGTTTACTGCCACTCTGTGTACACCGCTCAGCCACACTATATAGCATTGCGTACTCTGCCAGTCAGTGTGTATATTGCTGGGATCAGTAATACTCCACTCACCGTCAACCACTATATGAGCTCAACATGAGTTCCCCAGAGACCTCCGCTGTGAGCAGCACTCCCAACAACAGCAACAGCCAACGCCCCACGCAAGCTATAACATCCACCCCAGCAGCCAGTGGTCAGCAGCAGCCCTCCCCGGAGGAGAACGTTGTGTCCATCAGTCCGTCGCCAGAGCGATTAATGAGGGCTGCCATTGAGGAGATGATGGGGCCTGATGTGGAGGAGGAGGTCTGGCTCAGGCCAGCATCCCAAGTTAATGTTGAGGACGATGAGGGGTCTGTGTCTGGGGATGTTGGGGTGGCAGAGGTGGTGGGTGGGTCAGACTCAGGAGAAGAGTTGTATGATGAGGATGATGATCGGGACCATCTGTATGTGCCTCAGAGTCCGACCCCGGAAAACATGTTGTATCGTGTGTTTAGGTACTAAAATCTGCGTTCCCTCCCAGTAGTGTTGGGCGAACAGTGTTTGCCACTGTTCGGGTTCTGCAGAACATCACCCTGTTCGGGGTGACTATATAGCAGACTATATAGCATTGTGTTTAATGCCACTCTGTGTACACGGCTCAGCCACACTATATAGCATTGTGTTTACTTCCACTCTGTGTCTGCTGGGAACAGTAGTACACCGCTCACCCGCCACTGTATAGCATTGTGCTCTGTGTCACTGCTGACAATAGTGGTACACCGCTCACCCACCACTGTATAGCATTTCTGTACTGCCACTGTACTGCTGCCAGTCAGCGTGTACTTTAAGGATAAGTGAAATGAGGAAGAAATCCGGTGAAAGAGGGAGGGGCAAGGGAAGAGGTGTTTCCCCTGACGGTTCACGTACAGGCCACAGGGGAGCACCCAAGAAAACCCACTCAATACTGCCCATGTTGTCCAGGACAACAACCCTCACAGATCCAAAAGAACAGGACCAGATAATTACTTGGATGACCTCTCAAGCGTCCAGCAGTGGGTTAAGCAGCACCAGCACATCACGCACGAGGTCCGAGTCCTCAGCCAGTTAAAGTCTGGGCTTTCTTTGAAGACTGCACTGAGGATGTTACCATGGCGATTTGCAAGGTGTGCAAGACCCGCCTGAGCAGGGGGAAAAGTATTAACAACCTCTCCACCACCAGCATGAGCCGCCACATTCTATCCAAACATCCCACTCTGTGGGCAAACGCGGCAGGACAGGGTACCACCAGCAACACTGCCTCCCTTGGGTTCACCAGACTCACCACCAGACCCGCCTCAGCAGCAGCAGTAGCCCAGCCATTGCGTGGTTCACAACATTCACAAACATCAGACGATGCTGACACTGTCACTTTCCGGACTAGTGCTCTTGAGGTCTCCCAGTGTTCATCAAACACAACAACCAACAGCCCTTCGGTGTGCAGCGCTACGGTTGAGTTGTCTGTCTCTGAGATGTTTGAGCACAAGAGGAAATTGCCAGCAAATGACCCCCGGGCCGTGGCAGTAACAGCCAGCCAGCATAGCCAAGCTTCTGGCCTGCGAAATGCTGCCATATCGAGTGGTGGAGACAAACAGCTTCAAGGGCATGATGTCAGTGGCCATCCCACGTTACGTTGTTCCCAGCCGCTACCACTTTGCGCGCTCTGCAGTGCCTGAGTTGCATGAGCACGTGGTCAGCTAAATAACCCGAAGCTTGAAGAATGCCGTTGCCTGCAAGGTTCACCTCACCACTGACACCTGGACGAGTGCGTTCGGCCAGGGTCGATACATCTCCCTTACCGCGCACTGGGTGAACCTTGTGGAGCCTGGCAGCGATTCCTCACCTGCTACGGCGCGGGTGTTGCCCACGCCGCAAACAGCTGGATAACAACAGCAGCACCTACCTCTCTGACTCCTTCTCCTCCAACGCATCTCAAAGCTGTACCTCATCCGGAAATGCTAACCCAGCACCAGCAGCAGTAGGATCGTGGAAGCAGTGCAGCACAGCTGTTGGCATGCGTCAGCAAGCGTTGCTGAAGCTGATCTGCCTTGGGGATAAGCAGCACACAGGGGAGGAAATTTGGAGGGGAATAAAGGAACAGACGGATTTGTGGCTGGCACCGCTGGACCTGAAACCGGGCATGAAGCTAGACACCTGGCACGAACTGGCAATGTACGCAATAGAGGTGCTGGCTTGCCCGGCAGCCAGCGTTATGTCGGAACGCTGTTTCAGTGCTGCCGGAGGCATCATCACAGATCGGCGTATCCGCCTCTCCACAGAAAATGCAGACCGTCTGACTCAAATTAAAATGAATCAATCCTGGATTGGAAACGACTACGCAACACTCCTGGACCCCAACCAAGTAACATGACCGATGAACATCTGGGATGGTTTAGCGTTTCCGGTCCCTGTTTATTGAACCTCTCATCTGTATTACATTTATGACTGCATGGCGGCAAAAAGCATTGCTGCTATATCCGCACGCTTTTTGTCCTCATGCAAGGCCTGGGTTGTTGTGTCTCACAAAGCGTGGCCTTCTCCTCCTGCGCCTCCTCCTGTTCCATCACGTGTGCTGCTGCTGCTGCTGCTGCTGCTGGGTTACCGTTGCCGCGTGGTCCCTGTTTATGGAACCTCTTATCTTTATTACATTTATGACTACATGGCGGTACAAAGCATGCTATCCGCACGCTTTTTGTCCTCATGCAAGGCCTGGGTTGTTGTGTCTCACAAAGCGTGGCCTTCTCCTCCTGCGCCTCCTCCTGTTCCATCACGTGTGCTGCTGCTGCTGCTGCTGCTGCTGGGTTACCGTTGCCGGTCCCTGTTTATGGAACCTCTTATCTTTATTACATTTATGACTACATGGCGGTACAAAGCATGCTATCCGCACGCTTTTTGTCCTCATGCAAGGCCTGGGTTGTTGTGTCTCACAAAGCGTGGCCTTCTCCTCCTGCGCCTCCTCCTGTTCCATCACGTGTGCTGCTGCTGCTGCTGCTGCTGGGTTAGCTTTGCCGCGTGGTCCCTGTTTATTGAACCTCTTATCTTTATTACATTTATGACTACATGGCGGTACAAAGCATGCTCTCCGCACGCTTTTTGTCCTCATGCAAGGCCTGGGTTGTTGTGTCTCACAAAGCGTGGCCTTCTCCTCCTGCGCCTCCTCCTGTTCCATCACGTGTGCTGCTGCTGGGTTAGCGTTGCCGCGTGGTCCCTGTTTATTGAACCACTTATCTTTATTACATTTATGACTGCATGGTGGTACAAAGCATGCTATCCGCACGCTTCTTGTCCTCATGCAAGGCCTGGGTTGTTGTGTCTCAAAGCGTGGCCTTCTCCTCCTGCGCCACCCTCCTCCTGTTCCATCACGTGTGCTGCTGCTGGGTTAGCATTACCGGTCCCTTTTCCTGGAACCTCTTATATGTATTACATTTATGACTGCATGCCGACAAAAAGCATGTTACCTGTGCAAAGAAAACAGACATTTCCCGCATTTAAAAGACAGTTTTCCCTTTGAAACTTTAAAATCGATTTTCTCAAAAACTATAAGCTCTTTTTGCTAAATTTTTTTTTCCTCTTGTACCCACTCCCAAGGTGCACATACCCTGTAAATTTGGGGTATGTAGCATGTAAGGAGGCTTTACAAAGCACAAAAGTTCGGGTCCCCATTGACTTCCATTATGTTCGGAGTTCGGGTCGAACACCCGAACATCGCGGACATGTTCGGCCTGTTCGGCCCGAACCCGAACATCTAGATGTTCGCCCAACACTAACCCCTGCCAGCACCCTTGCACCCCTGCAAACCCCCCCCCCCCCCCCCACCTGCCACTAACTAGCGACGCTGCCCCTTAGTTTAGGTCCCTAACTGCCTCCTCGTCACCCCTGATCCCCCCCCCTACCTTTAGATCACCCCCAGACCCCATCCCAGACTACCCCCCTGTATACTGTATACATCTGTATACAGCTACCTTACCCCCTGATCCCCCTCTGATCACCTGTCTATCACCTGTCCATCACCCCTCAGCACCCCCACCCATCAGAGCAGACCCTAACTGCCCCGCGGGGGTAACAGATCACCTGCCCAGGCCCTCGATTGCCCTCATACCCCCCGCCTGATTACATCCCCTGCTCTTTGTTTACATCTGTCCTCCCCAGCGATCACTAACTGATCTTTGATCAGTAACCCCCTGTGTCTGCCTCTCATCAGATCAGGACTCAGTCTGCCCCGTGCGGGCTCCTGATCAACCCCCCACCCCCTCAAATCGCCCTCAGACACCCCCCCCCTAATCACCGTCCAAGTGCATTGTATTTGACTGTGCTGCGCTTGTATTCGATTGTGCTGCGCTTGTATTTGATTGTGCTGCGATTGTATTTGATTGTCCCGTGATCTTCTTCGATTGTCCCGTGATTGTTTGATTGCCTGAGACCCCACTTCCCACCACACCCAACCCCACCCTCCCCCCCCCCCCCCCACCACACCCAATCCCACCCTCCCCCCATCACCTTCCGAGTGCATCAGATTTGATTGGGCTATGATTGGATTCGATTGTGCTGTAATTGTATTTGATTGTCCCGTGATCGGCTTCGATTGCCCCGTGATTGTTTGATTGCGTGAGACCCCACTTCCCGCCACACCCAATCCCACCCTCCCCCCATCACCTTCCGAGTGCATCAGATTTGATTGTGCTGTGATTGGAGTCGATTGTACTGTAATTGTATTTGATTGTCCCGTGATCGGCTTCGATTGCCCCGTGATTGTTTGATTGCCTGAGACCCCACTTCCCGCCACACCCAATCCCACCCTCCCCCCATCACCTTCCGAGTGCATCAGAGTCGATTGTACTGTAATTGTATTTGATTGTCCCGTGATCGGCTTCGATTGCCCCGTGATTGTTTGATTGCCTGAGACCCCACTTCCCGCCACACCCAACCCCACCCTCCCCCCATCACCTTCCGAGTGCATCAGATTTGATTGTGCTGTGATTGGAGTCGATTGTGCTGTAATTGTATTTGATTGTCCCGTGATTGTTTGATTGCCTCTGAGACCCCACTTCCCACCAACCCCAATACCTCTCAAATACTCCCTTTTTGCTAGGTAGGTGCTCTTTTTTCTGGGTAGTCTAGGAGGAAAACCCCATAAATTTAGCAATCCAAAATGGCAAGAAGGGGGCTTTCCGATGACGAGGTATACAGGTACATGGACCAGTCGGATGAGTTCTTTTGGGAAGAATCATCCGTCGAATCTTCCGGGTCCGAATTTGAACCTGTAGAAAGCAGTGGTTCCCTGACCGATAGTGATGACGAGGCTATGGTCCCGGCTAGAGCCAGGCGTACCAGACCCCAAGTCGTTAGACCGCAGGTGGCGCAGGATCCGCCTCAAGGGCAGCAGGGTGGTGCTAGCGCTGTTGATAGTTTTCTTGGTGAGGCAGGCACCAGCAGCGCAGCATCTCCTGGACTTAGTGCCAGTGCTTCCGTAGACCCTGGCGAAGTGGTGAGCGTCAGCATGGAAGTTGAAACTGGTACGGTGGCAAGTGCAGTAGTACCCCCGTCGCAGCCACCAAGAAGAAGACGGGCCCGTAGTACCCATAGACTCCCAGAGGTGCTGGCACAACCAGATTGGCAATCCCCTGATTCCGCCGCACCCGTAGTGCCCCCTTTCACCGCCCAGTCTGGAGTCCAGGTGGCGACAGCTCATCTAGGAACGGCCCTAGAATTTTTGCAGCTGTTCATCACCCAGGTTCTCTTAGACTTAATTGTGGTTGAGACCAACCGTAAAGCCACACAATTCATCACCGAGCACCCGGAGAGCATGTATGCCCAGCCTTTCGGGTGGAAACCAGTCCAAGTTTCCGACATTAAAATCTTTTTGGCCCTTATCCTTTACTTGGGACTAATGAAACAGAATGTATTGCGGTCGTATTGGTCTACGAACCCAGTACATCATGTTCCCTTGTACCCTGCTGCCATGTCCAGGACACGATTTGAGTCCATCCTGCGCTTCCTGCACTTCAACGACGACGAAACCTGTCATGAAAGGGGAGACCCTGCTTATGACCGGCTCCACAAAATTCGGCCCCTCATAGACCACCTGTCCTCAACATTTGCAGATGCTTATATCCCTGAACAGAACATCTGCGTAGACGAGTCCCTCTTACGCTTTACCGTAACAGTACATCCCAAGCAAGCGCGCCCGGTATGGGGTGAAACTGTATAAGCTCTGTGAAAGGGCCACAGGCTATACATGTCGTTTTAGGGTCTATGAGGGAAAAGACTCAAAATTGGAGCCGGTCGGATGCCCTGACTACCTGGGGAGCAGTGGAAAGGTTGTGTGGGACTTGGTGTCACCCTTGTTCCAGAAGGGGTACCATCTTTTTGTGGACAATTATTACACAAGTGTGGCCCTCTTTCAGCACTTAAAGTTAGAAGGAATCCGATGCTGTGGCACTGCGCGGCCTAGTCGCCAGGGCTTCCCCCAACGGCTCATTACCACCAGACTTGAACGGGGGCAGAGGGCCGCCTTGCGTACTGAAGACCTGCTCGCGGTGAAATGGAGGGACAAGAGGGACGTTTACTTTCTGTCCACCATTCACACAGACACGACAGTCCAAATTCAACGGGCAACTAAGGTCATTGAAAAGCCCCTTGTCGTCCACGAATATAATGTCAACATGGGAGGGGTGGACTTCAATGACCAGAGGTTAGCGCCCTATTTAATGACCCGGAAAACAAGACGCTGGTATAAGAAAGTGTCTTTTTATCTGATTCAATTGGCAGTTTACAACAGCTTTGTTCTCTACAGTAAGGCTGGGAGAACTGGATCTTTCCTCCAATTTCAGGAACAGATCATTCTGGATATCCTGTATCCAGGAGGTGCCAGCCCCCCCCCCCCCCCCCAGATGCAACTAGCCGACTGCATGGTAGGCATTACGCCTATCAGATTCCGTGTGCCCCAGGTCAACGCATCCGAAGAAAACGTTGTCGTGTCTGCAGCAGGACTGGAAGAAGGAATGACACCAGTTTTTATTGTCCCCGCTGTCCTGACCAGCCTGGCCTATGCGTAGGGCCGTGTTTTGAGAGGTACCACGAGCAGGTACACTATTAGAACCTAGGGAACTCCAGACACAGGAGTAGGCACACACTCAGTGGTCTTTTGCACATTGTCGCAGGGAGAGGAGAGGTAAGCTTGAAGACCAAACGGGTAAGCATAAAAGTGGGAAGAAGGATCGGTTTCCATGCTTGATATTGCTGATCTGTCCTGGGTTGGCGACATGAGACGGCATGTTTGAATTTCCCTTGAGTGTGGACACCCCCGGTTTATATGTGATTTGGGCCTATGATGATGCTTTAATGCCACACAGAGTCATCTCTATTGGCAGGCATATTGCTGTATCCTACAGGCATAATGCTGTATACTAAAGTTCTGAGGCCCAGTCACATAAGTTGGTGGCTCACCCTGAGTGCAGGGTGGCACGGGGTGTCTCTCTCCTGAGGTTATCACTGCCATTGATGTGGAGGAAGATCTGCCATTGATGTGGAGCAAGGTATGTTTGCCGTTCATTTTTCCTTTCAGCCCAGAGTGCATTACTTGTATACCCAATATAAGGAGTATAGCAGAAACTCCTAATACTGGCCATACATGTAATGATTGCAGAGACCCTAAAATGCCAGGACAGACTCCACAAATGACCCCATTTTGGAAAGAGGACACCCTAAAGTATTATGTGAGGTGCACGGTGAGTTCATAAAAGATTTTAGTTTTTGTCACAAGTTAGCAGAATTTTTTTTTTTTTTTTAACAAAGTGTCATTTTCCGTTTACTTGTGACAAAAAAATAAAATTTTCAATGACCTCACCATTACCCTTATGGAATACCTTGTTGTGTATTCTTTCCAAAATGGGGTCATTTGTGGGGTTTGTTAACTGTCCTGGCAAGTGGGCGGGGTGCTAAATTGTGAGCACCCCTGTAAAGCCTAAAGGTACTCATTGGACTCTGGGCCCCTTAGAGCAGTTAGGGTGCAAAAAAGTGCCACACATGTGGTATCGCCGTACTCGGGAGAAGTAGTACAATGTGTTTTGGGGTGTATTTTTACACATACCCATGCTGGGTGGGAGAAATACCTCTGTAAATGACAATCTTTTGATTTTTTTACACACAATTGTCCATTTACAGAGTTATTTCTCCCACCCAGCATGGGTATGTGTAAAAATACACCCCAAAACACATTGTACTACTTCTCCCGAGTACGGCGATACCACATGTGTGGCACTTTTTTGCACCCTAACTGCGCTAAAGGGCCCAAAGTCCAATGAGCACCTTTAGGATTTCACAGGTCATTTTGCGGAATTTGATTTCCAGACTCCTCCTCACGGCTTAGGGCCCCTAAAATGCCAGGGCAGTATAGGAACCCCACAAATGACCCCATTTTAGAAAGAAGACACCCCAAGGTATTCCGTTAGGAGTATGGTGAGTTCATAGAAGATTTTTTTTTTTGTCAAAAGTTAGCGGAAAATTGATTTTTATTGTTTTTTCACAAAGTGTCATTTTCCACTAACTTGTGACAAAAAATAAAATCTTCTATGAACTCACCATACTCCTAACGGAATACCTTGGGGTGTCTTCTTTCTAAAATGGGGTCATTTGTGGGGTTCCTATACTGCCCTGGCATTTCAGGGGCCCTAAACCGTGAGGAGTAGTCTGGAAATCAAATTCCGCAAAATGACCTGTGAAAGCCTAAAGGTGCTCATTGGACTTTGGGCCCTTTAGCGCAGTTAGGGTGCAAAAAAGTGCCACACATGTGGTATCACCGTACTCGGGAGAAGTAGTACAATGTGTTTTGGGGTGAATTTTTACACATACCCATGCTGGGTGGGAGAAATATCTCTGTAAATGGACAATTGTGTGTAAAAAAATCAAAAGATTGTCATTTACAGAGGTATTTCTCCCACCCAGCATGGGTATGTGTAAAAATACACCCCAAAACACATTGTACTACTTCTCCCGAGTACGGCGATACCATATGTGTGGCACTTTTTTGCACCCTAACTGCGCTAAAGGGCCCAAAGTCCAATGAGCACCTTTAGGATTTCACAGGTCATTTTGCGGAATTTGATTTCCAGACTCCTCCTCACGGCTTAGGGCCCCTAAAATGCCAGGGCAGTATAGGAACCCCAAAAATGACCCCATTTTAGAAAGAAGACACCCCAAGGTATTCCGTTAGGAGTATGGTGAGTTCATAGAAGATTTTTTTTTTGTCAAAAGTTAGCGGAAAATTGATTTTTATTGTTTTTTCACAAAGTGTCATTTTCCACTAACTTGTGACAAAAAATAAAATCTTCTATGAACTCACCATACTCCTAACAGAATACCTTGGGGTGTCTTCTTTCTAAAATGGGGTCATTTGTGGGGTTCCGATACTGCCCTGGCATTTCAGGGGCCCTAAACCGTGAGGAGTAGTCTGGAAATCAAATTCCGCAAAATGACCTGTGAAAGCCTAAAGGTGCTCATTGGACTTTGGGCCCTTTAGCGCAGTTAGGGTGCAAAAAAGTGCCACACATGTGGTATCTCCGTACTCGGGAGAAGTAGTACAATGTGTTTTGGGGTGAATTTTTACACATACCCATGCTGGGTGGGAGAAATATCTCTGTAAATGGACAATTGTGTGTAAAAAAATCAAAAGATTGTCATTTACAGAGGTATTTCTCCCACCCAGCATGGGTATGTGTAAAAATACACCCCAAAACACATTGTACTACTTCTCCCGAGTACGCCGATACCACATGTGTGGCACTTTTTTGCACCCTAACTGCGCTAAAGGGCCCAAAGTCCAATGAGCACCTTTAGGCTTTCACAGGTCATTTTGCAGAATGTGATTTCCAGACTACTCCTCACGGTTTAGGGCCCCTAAAATGCCAGGGCAGTATAGGAACCCCACAAATGACCCTATTTTAGAAAGAAGACACCCCAAGGTATTCCGTTAGGAGTATGGTGAGTTCATAGAAGATTTTATTTTTTGTCACAAGTTAGTGGAAAATGACACTTTGTGAAAAAACAATAAAAATCAATTTTCCGCTAACTTTTGACAAAAAAAAAATCTTCTATGAACTCACCATACTCCTAACGGAATACCTTGGGGTGTCTTCTTTCTAAAATGGGGTCATTTGTGGGGTTCCTATACTGCCCTGGCATTTTAGTGGCCCTAAACCGTGAGGAGTAGTCTGGAAATCAAATTCCGCAAAATGACATGTGAAATCCTAAAGGTACTCATTGGACTTTGGGCCCTTTAGCGCAGTTAGGGTGCACAAAAGTGCCACACATGTGGTATTGCCGTACTTGGGAGAAGTAGTACAATGTGTTTTGGGGTGTATTTTTACACATACCCATGCTGGGTGGGAGAAATACCTCTGTAAATGGACAATTGTGTGTAAAAAAAATTAAAAAATTGTCATTTACAGAGATATTTCTCCCACCCAGCATGGGTATGTGTAAAAATACACCCCAAAACACACTATACTACTTCTCCTGAGTACGGCAATACCACATGTGTGGCACTTTTTTGCAGCCTAACTGCGCTAAGGGGTCCAAAGTCCAATGAGCACCTTTAGGCTTTACAGGGGTGCTTACAATTTAGCACCCCCCAAAATGTCAGGACAGTAAACACACCCCACAAATGACCCCATTTTGAAAAGTAGACCCTTCAAGGTATTCAGAGAGGGGCATGGTGAGTCTGTGGCAGATTTCATTTTTTTTTTGTCGCAAGTTAGAAGAAATGGAAACTTTTTTTTTTTTTTTTTTCTCACAAAGTGTCATTTTCCGCTTACTTGTGACAAAAAATAATATCTTCTATGAACTCACTATGCCTCTCAGTGAATACTTTGGGATGTCTTCTTTCCAAAATGGGGTCATTTGGGGGGTATTTATACTATCCTGGAATTCTAGCCCCTCATGAAACATGACAGGGGGTCAGAAAAGTCATAGATGCTTGAAAATGGGAAAATTCACTTTTTGCACCATAGTTTGTAAACGCCATAACTTTTACCCAAACCAATAAATATACGCTGAATGGGGTTTTTTTTTATCCAAAACATGTTTGTCCACATTTTTCGCGCTGCATGTATACAGAAATTTTACTTTATTTAAAAAAATGTCAGCACAGAAAGTTAAAAAAATCATTTTTTTTGCCAAAATTCATGTCTTTTTTGCTGAATATAATAAAAAGTAAAAATCGCAGGAGCAATCAAATAGCACCAAAAGAAAGCTTTATTAGTGACAAGAAAAGAAGCCAAAATTCATTTAGGTGGTAGGTTGTATGAGCGAGCAATAAACCGTGAAAGCTGCAGTGGTCTGAATGGAAAAAAAGTGGCCGGTCCTTAAGGGGTAGAAAGCCCTAGGTCCTCAAGTGGTTAAGCTTCCGCTCAGCGGTGGAAGCAATATCCGGATCATCATATATAATGGCCATAGCCTTAAAGAATTCCTGAACTGATGATAAAGCCTCATGCTCTGCATGAAGGCTATATGCCCATGTTTGTGAGTCCCCTGATAAAAGGGTCTTAATAAAAGTAATTCTCTGTGTTTCAGTTCCCGACAAATTAGGTCTTAACTCAAAATAAGACAGCACTCGATTTCTAAAGTTCTGAAAGTCAGATCTATGTCCAGAAGACTTTTCAGGTACAGACATCCGAAGGTCTGTAACTGGAGGGGATCGCACTACATTCACAGTCGTTTGGAGGACCTGTATTGACCCAGACAAAGCAGTGATCTGAGTCTGTTGGCCATCAAGCACCCTGATGAAATTTTCCACCGAGGTGGCTAGTCCGTCAATTCGACTGTGGAGTGCGTCCATATTGTTTTTGGTCTGCCGTTCTGTAACAAATGGTGTCAGCACACAGAGTGTATCTGATTACTGATGATCTGCAGTATCACCAATAATACAGATGTTATACCTGATTATATGGTGATCTGCAGAATCACCAATAATACAAGTATAGCTGGACACAGGACACCTAATGTAGTGTGAGTGTTTGGTGCAACAGTAAGAAAGGTTATCTCCCGAGGAGCGGGAGATGCAGACACTACTGCAGCCAAGGATTCCCGGAAGAACAGGGAATTGGACTGCACTGCAGCCAGTGGACACCTGAGGTGCAGGTGGCCTCTGACTGTGTAGACACTAACCTCCTTAAGAGGGGGAGATGGAGATTTTACTGCAGCCAGGGATTCCCTGATGGATCGGGAATCAGACTGTACTGCAGCCAAGGATTCCCTGATGGGCTGGGAATCAGACTGTACTGCAGCCAGTGGACTCCTATAGGTAAAGTCCCCTGACTGGACTGTAAGGAGGTCTTTCTGCGAAGCAGGCAGCCTATACAGCTAGTGGACACTTAGAGAGTTAGTGTCACAAGGAGTACAGTGAGGCTGCTCACCCAAGGGAGGAGTGACAGCCAGAAGGGTCATACAGGCCAGGTCGGCAACACACGAGCAGATAAAGTACAGAGACAGAAGACTGATACGGTATCCGGGTACAGGCAAGGTTGGCAACTTGTAGACAGATAGGCAGGGTACCAAATCAGTAAGCAGGAGAGTGGTCAGCAAAGACAGGGATCATAACAGGTAATAGTATAGCACAATCCTAGTCTGAGGTGTGAGGTCCTTGGTCTCAACACCCAGGAACTTGTCTGAAGTATAACAGTAGTAACACAGCAATCTCTTAGTCTTAGGTGTGAGGTCCTTGGTCTGAACACCCGGGAACTAGTCTGAAGTATAACAGTAGTAACACAGCAATCTCCTAGTCTTAGGTGTGAGGTCCTTGGTCTCAACACCTGGGAACTAGTCTGAAGTATAACAGTAGTAACACAGCAATCCCCTAGTCTTAGGTGTGAGGTCCTTGGTCTCAACACCTGGGAACTAGTCTGAAGTATAACAGTAGTAACACAGCAATCTCCTAGTCTTAGGTGTGAGGTCCTTGGTCTGAACACCTGGGAACTAGTCTGAAGTATAACACAATAGAGACTAAAGCGGAATCTGGCTAAGTGTGAATTCCCAGCTCCAACTGGTTCTAACAGACTGTAAGATCTGACTGAGGTCTGAGTGCTCACACGTGAGTATTCGCAACTGCAGACAACCTTCAACTGACAAGCAAGTACTATATATACTTGCAGCGCTCCGCAGTGCCGCCCCAGCCACTCAGTCCAGCTGGGACCAGCTGATTGGCCTGATCAGCTGATTCCCCTTCTGCTGGCATAAAGGTCCTGTCGCCTGGCGAGTTTGTGTGGGTTTCTTTTAAGCACTCTGGTTTCTATATCGGCCCTAGACTAAAATGCACACAGGACTATGGTAGGGATAAGGTTCTGAGCCCTTCTGAGGGACAGTTAGTGTAAATAAAAAATAAAACAAAATTATATATATATATATATATATATATATATATATATATATATATATATATATACACACACACAAACTGTGGGAATGCGAAAGTTTGGGCAACCTTGTAAATTGTCATGATTTTCTTGTATAAATCGTTGATTGTTACAATAAAAAATGTTAAATATATCATATAGGAGACACACAGTGATATTTGAGAAGTGAAATGAAGTTTAATGGATTCGTAGAAAGTGCACAATAATTGTTTAAACAAAATTAGGCAGGTGCATACATTTGGGCACTGTTGTCATTTTATGGATTCCAAAACCTTTAGAACTAATTATTGGAACTTAAATTGGCTTGGTAAGCTCAGTGACCCCTGACCTACATACAGGGGTGAATCCAATTATGACAAAGAGTATTTAAGGGGTCTATTGTAAGTTTCCATCCTGTTTCAATTTTCTCTAAAGAGTAGCAACATGGGGGGTCTTAAAACAACTCTCAAATGACCTGCAGACAAAGATTGTTCACCATCATGGTTTAAGGGAAGAATACAGAAAGTTGTCTCAGAGATTTCAGCTGTCTGTTTCCACAGTTAGGAACATATTAAGGAAATGGAAGACCACAGGCTCAGTTGAAGTCAAGGCTTGAAGTGGCAGACCAAGAAAAATCTTGCATAGACACAATCGACGAATAGTGAGAATAGTCAGTCATCCTACAGACCAGCACCAAAGACCTACAACATCATCTTGCTGCAGATGGAGTCACTGTGCATCGTTCAACCATTCCGCACACTTTACACAAGGAGGTGCTGTATGCAAGGGTGATGCAGAGGAAGCCTTTTCTCTGCCCACAGCACAAACAGAGCCTCTTGAGGAACTTTAAAGCACATTTGGACATAACAAGGTGCGTTATGCATGGAGGAAAAACAACACAGCATTCCAAGAAAAACACCTGCTACCTACAGCAAAATATGGTGGTGGTTCCATCATGCTGTGGGGCTGTGTGGCCAGTGCAGGGACTGGGAATCTTGTCAAAGTGGAGGGACGCATGAATTCCACTAAGTATCAGCAGATTCTGGAGACTGATGTCCAGGAATCCGTGACAAAGCTGAAGCTGCACCGGGGCTGGATTTTTCAACAAGACAACGACCCTGAACACTTCTCAAAATACACTAAGATATTCATGCAGAGGAACAAGTACAACGTTCTGGAATGACCATCTCAGTCCCCCGACCTGAATATAATTGAAAATCTGTGGTGTGTGAGTTAAAGAGAGCTGTCCATGCTCAGAAGCCATCAAATCTGAGTGAACTAGAGATGTTTTGTAAGGTGGAATGGTCCAAAATACCTTCAACCAGAATCCAGACTCTCATTGGAACCTACAGGAAGCATTTAGAGGCTGTAATTTCTGCAAAAGGAGGATCTACTAAATATTGATTTAATCTCTTTTTTGTGGTGCCCAAATTCATGCACCTGCCTAATTTTGTTTAAACAATTATTGCACACTTTCTGTAAATCCAATAAACTTAATTTCACTTCTCAAATATCTCTGTGTGTGTCTCCTACATGATATATTTAACGGACATTTTTTATTGTAACAACCAACGATTTATGCAGGAAAATCACTACAGTTGACAGTTTGGCCCTATACAAATACTGAATAATAATTATAAACCTGCTTGCTTAACAAACACAATCACAGTAAAAGGTAACCATACATCTAGCGATGATGAGCAGATTCGATCAAGAGACAAACCTCGCTCTGATTGAATCTGATTAGAGAGAGATTAGTCAGCTGCCCATACACTGCAGGCTGATTCCCGATCAATTTCAGCATGAAATCTCTGGGGAATTGGCCGAGTCTGCCACCTTGTGCTCTGCATGTTATACGCTGGCAGCATGTATGGAAAAGCGGCGCATCCTGAAGACGGATGGGCACCGTGCGGTGGGTGACACAGATAATGTATAAATGCACACACGGGGGGTACATTTATACACTCGGAGAAAGCCCCAGGGGTTTTGTCGCTTGTCCTGATATCGCTAACAGTTACTGCCGCACACCCAATCGACCACGACAGCCTGACATTTTGCAGCATGTCCAATCAAAACATGCAACCAGTTTCAGCCCGGTTGTGATCAGAGTTTATTGTAATGCTCTGCTTGTGAAGATAGGGTTGTAATTTCTGTACAGTCCACAAGAGAAATTACCTGTTCAGATAGAGGATAAGGGGCTGGTCTCTTTCCTTATCTACAGTGGGCTGCAAAAGTATTCGTCCCCCTTGAAGCTTTGGACATTTTGTCATATTACTGCCACAAACATGAATCAATTTTATTGGAATTCCACATGAAAGACCAACACAAAGTGGTGTACACATGAGAAGTGGAACGAAAATCATACATGATTCCAAACATTAAAAAATAAAAATAAATAACTGCAAAGTGGTGTGTGCATAATTATTCGGCCCCCTTTGAGTGCAGTCAGTTGCCTATAGACATTGCCTGATGAGTGCTAATGACTAAATAGAGTGCACCTGTGTGTAATCTAATGTCAGTACAAATACAGCTGCTCTGTGAGGGCCTCAGAGGTTGTCTAAGAGAATATTGGGAGCAACAACACCGTGAAGTCCAAAGAACACACAAGACAGGTCAGGGATCAAGTTATTGAGCAATTGAAAGCAGGCTTAGGCTACTAAAAGATTTCCAAAGCCTTGAACATCCCACGGAGCACTGTTCAAGCGATCATTTAGAAACGGAAGGAGTATGGCACAATCGTAAACCTAACAAGACAAGGCCATTCACCTAAATTCACAGGCCGAACAAGGAGAGCGCTGATCAGAAATGCAGTCAAGAGGCCCAAGGTGAATCTGGACGAGCTGCAGAGATCTACAGCTCAGGTGGGAGACTCTGTCCATAGGACAACTATTAGTCATGCACTGTAAAAAGTTGGCCTTTATGGAAGAGTGGCAAGTAGAAAGACATTGTTAACAGAAAGTATAAGAAGTCCCGTTTGCAGTTTGCCACAAGCCATGTGGGGGACACAGCAACCATGTGGAAGAAGGTGCTCTGGTCAGATGAGACCAAAATGGAACTTTTTGGCCAAAATGCAAAACGCTATGTGTGGCGGAAAACTAACACTGCACATCACTCTGAACACACCATCCCCACTGTCAAATATGGTGGTGGCAGCATCATGCTCGGGGGGTGCTTCTCTTCAGCAGGGACAGGGAAGCTGGTCAGAGTTTATGGGAAGATGGATGGAACCAAATACAGGGCAAACTTGGAAGAAAACCTCTTGGAGACTGCAAAAGACTTGAGACTGGGGCGGAGGTTCACCTTCCAGCAGGACAACGACCCTAAACATAAAGCCAGGGCAACTATGGAATGGTTTAAAACAAAACATATCTATGTGTTAGAATGGCCTAGTCAAAGTCCAGCTCTAAATCCAATTGAGAATCTGTGGCAAGATCTGAAAACTGCTGTTCACAAACGCTGTCCATCTAATCTGACTGAGCTAGAGCTGTTTTGCAAAGAAGAATGGGCAAGGATTTCAGTCTCTAGATGTGCAAAGCTGGTAGAGACATACCCTAAAAGACTGGTAGCTGTAAATGCAGCAAAAGGTGGTTCTACAAAGTATTGACTCAGGGGGCCGAATAATTACGCACACCCCACTTTGCAGTTAATTATCTGTAAAAAATGTTTGGAATCATGTATGATTTTCAATCCACTTCTCACATGTACACCACTTGTATTGGTCTTTCACGTGGAATTCCAATAAAATTGATACATGTTTGTGGCAGTAATGTGACAAAATGTGGAAAACTTCAAGGGGGCTGAATACTTTTGCAAGCCACTGTACCTGGATTAGGGGCTGCATTTAGGCCAGGGATTATAAACCAGTGTTCTGCGAAAAACTCTTCAGGGGCCTGTCATTTCTGACACTTATGTGGGACAAAATAGTCCCACTTCCCTCATTGCTGTAGGACATCATAGTTCTTCTCTGGTATCCGCTTAGGGCAGAGGGATGCTACCTGCAGCAGTATCTCCCGAAGCCAGCAGCCTAGTCCCGGCTCAGCACAGAAATTCTGAGAATCCCAACAGCACACTGGAGGAAGAAGGAAGTATGGTATTGTTTTGGTACATAGGTACAAAGACCACTGAACAGTAATGTTTTAGGCGCCAATATAAGATTGCACAGGGGCCACACTTATGAAGGGAACCACTAGGATCACAATTATAAAGGGGAAACACATTAAATTGGGCACACTTACTACTAAAGGGGGCACACATTACACATTATTAAAAAAAAAAAAAAAAAAAAGGCACAATTCCCAAACAAGTTGTAGAAATGGTTTCTGCCGTTTTAGGGGCTATTCTAACTGCATTTGTCTTTTGGAGGCTATTGTAACTGCATTTTTCACTGGGGGCTCAGGTTTGCAAAGTTTGTCTTTTGGGGCCATTATTAATGCTTTTATCATAGGGGATCGGCTGGTGGTTGCTGCATATGTCTTTTGCGGGCTGTTACTGTAAATGTCTTTTGAGGTGTCTCCCTGCTTGAGTGTGAATTTTGAAGGTAAACACACTCCTCTCAGGGGAGCTTAGAGGCAGAGATAACAATTTAGCAAATGTCTGATATTACTTTGGAACATAAGCTCTGAACACAAGATAATGTTCAGAGTGTAAAAAAAACAACTAAAAAAAAGGACTTGGGAAAATAATGTTATTTAGGTATACAGAACAAACCAGAGTTGAGATCACACCGGAAGAAAAGTCAGTTTAGGTTTTCTATAAAAAGGTTTTAACAGTACAGAAAGGCTTCTTTATCAATAGAAAAGTGGAAATGCTCATAAACAGCAGGTTGATTTTAGATAGCGTTTTTAAGCCTGTTGCTGTGAACAAAGACTTTAAATTAGCAGTTTTATTACATTACATTACATAATTTGCCAAATTGCATATAATTGAAAAGATGTAGTCTGCAGTAAAATGTTCCTGCAGCAGTCGCTTATCTAGAGGATAGTTCAGTGAAGGTACTGCAGAAAAAGAGAAATGTATAACCACATGCACAAACCACTTATCATTGAGCGTTAGTGTAAAATTAGGCTGGGAACAATATAAGTGTAGAACATGTTAGAAAGCAAAGAAAGGTTACATTGGAACAACTGCTAATTTGTTTGTTTTCTATTTTGTACAACCTTGGCTCTAATACTTGCCTCTTTGGCAGAAACACTCTCAAAAAGCATTATTATAACTGTCTATTGGCGCCTGACATTAACTGAAAGGGTATTGTTTACTGTGGAATTGTTATCGCTGTACAATGCTTAAAGTGGACCGAGTTAAATTATTTAATATAAACACATGATGTACCTGCAAATGAATATTTCATACTTACCTCGCCATCAGTTCCTCTCAGAAGCTAAACATTTTGTCAGAACTGAAATCTATCAGTTGCTGTCAGTTATAGATCAGTAGCTGTCCGTTATAACTGAAAGGACAACTGATGTGCAAGGTAATGACCATGTTTCCCTATGGCTCAAGTGGGCAATATCACAGTTTATCAGTGTGCTGATCCGGAAGCTGTTACAGGATCATCTCCATTTTTAAAATGGAGGATAGAGAATTCCATTGATCACAGTGAACAAAACAGGTCATGGGAAAAGAGAAAAAAAGATTGATGAGTAGACTACACGGGAGGCAAGTATGATGTGTTTTAATTTTGACTTTTATTTTTCAGTTCAGGTTTGCTTTATGGTGTTCCTAGTATGCACAGCCTGTATCAAATCACCTGGCAGGATTTCCGAGACCATTTCAGAACCTTCTTTTTCTTTGGTGATTTACCTGACTGTTTATGGTCCTTGATGTGTTGCAGTGTCTGATGCACTTACAGTTAAAGTACTGACGGATGGGCCCATATGCAATTCACTTTTTCTCCTGAGTTTTCTCCTAGCTGATATATTAACATCTTGTCCTAAAAAGCCTTTTAAACCAACAGACTTTTAAGCCACCAGCAAGCAAGAAAATGCTCAAAATAATTTTTAACCTCCTGTGACACGGCTGTCCCCCTGGGACACTGAAGAGTGATCGGCTCTCATAAGCAGAAGCCTATGACAGCCGACCGCCATGGCTGTGGGGAGGGAGGCAGGGAAGATAGTTAAAGAAACAGACTTATTTTAATTAAAAACACAAACAATAATATTCGTACACAAAAAAATAAACATGGGGGGAGCGATAAGACCCCACCAACAGAGAGCTCTGTTGGTGGGGAGAAAAGGGGGGGGGGGGGAGATCACTTGTGTGCTGTGTTGTGCGGCCCTGCAGCTTAGCCTTAAAGCTGCAGTGGCCTATTTTACTAGAAATGGCCTAGTCACTAGGGGGGTTTAGCACTGCGGTCCTCAAGAGGTTAAAGGACTTTTTCCTCAACTTTTCTAATTGTAAAAAACTTACATTTTATTTTACAGAGAATATGAAAATTATCTCCTAGGAGATAACTCAGGAGAAAAATTAAATTGCATATGGGCCATGTTCACACAATATTCTCAAGTACAATGAGAAATGCAAGGTGGATTTTCTCAATGGTGAGCTGCGCAGGACCTGATGCAAGAAAAGTAACCTACTCCTATAATTTACAGTTGATATAAAGTTCTTCTCTTGAAACGCTCTCCGAAATTTTCACCAAATGTGTGTTCTGGTACTGAGGCTAAATACTGTAACTATGTTCTCCTCACCTGTCCAGAGTGCTGGTCTATGTGCAGATGTTCCTTAACAAATCAGAATCAGAATCAATTTATTTTCGCCAAGTAAGTTTGCACCTACAAGGAATTTGTCTTAGCAGTTGCTTAACAAACACAAACAAAAACAATACAAGGACAGACAGTGTGAATATTACAAGTTAAGGACATTATAAGTATAGTGGCAGTAAGCAATGTGAGAATTGTTCATGTTTAGTTCTGTGCTGATTACTTTCAGTCCTAGCAGCTCTAACGTGGTTCAGCATTAAGTATGGCTACCGCTTGAGGAAAAAAACTGTTCCTGTGTCTAGAGGTTTTGGTAGCGATTGACCGGAATCTTACTCCTGAAGGCATGCGCTGGAAGATGGAGTGAGCTGGGTGAGAGGGGTCAGAGGCAATTTTGGTTGCTCTCTTTCTGCACCTGCTAGTGTAAAGATCCTGCAGGGAAGGTAAGCTACAGCCAATTATCCTTTCCGCTGATCGGATGATGCGCTGCAGCCTCCCCTTTTCTAATGCTGAGCAGGAGCCGAACCATACAGTCATAGATGATGTTATGGTTGATTCGATGATTGCAGTGTAGAACTGCACCATTAGATTTTGAGGTAGGCCAAACTTTTTCAGCTGCCGTAGATGGTACATTCTCTGTTGTGCTTTCTTGACAATAGTGGCAGTGTTGTTGTCCCATTTTAAGTCGTTTGAGATCGTGGACCCAAGAAACTTGAATGACTCTACTTGGGTTATTGTGGATCCATTTATGGTTAAGGGGAGGTGCTGGGGGGGAGATCTCCTAAAGTCTATTATCATCTCCATGGTTTTGAGAGCATTTAGTTCCAAGTTGTTGCTGCTGCACCAGGAGGAAAGCTGTCCCACCACATGCCTGTATGCAGACTCATCCCCTTTTTGAATGAGACCAACAACTGTTGTGTCGTCTGCAAACTTCAGAACCTTAACAGATGGATCTGTGGAGATGCAGTCATTGGTGTAAAGTGAGTACAGCAGTGGGGAAAGCACACAGCCCTGGGGTGCACCAGTACTGACTGTCAGAGAGCTTGATGTGAGTTTACCAAGTCTAACACGCTGTCTTCTGTCGGTTAAGAAGTCGGTTATCCATTTGCAGAGGGATTCAGGTATGTGTAGCTGGGAGAGCTTGCTGTGCAGCAGTGATGGAATTATGGTATTAAATGCAGAGCTGAAATCTATAAATAAAATCCTGGTGTAGGTTCCTGGGATATCTAAATGCTGTAGTACATAATGCATACACATGTTCACGGCATCGTCTGCGGATCTGTTAGGCCTGTAGGCAAATTGCAAAGAGTCCAGCAGGGGATCTGTGATGGATTTCAGATAAGTCATTATCAGTTTTTCAAATGCTTTCATGACCAGTGATGTCAGCGCAACAGGCCTGTAATCATTTAAACATGCAGGTTTTTTTTTTTTTTGAATTGGTACAATAGTTACGCTTTTAAAACAGGCAGGAACAATTGAGAGTTCTAGAGATGCTTTGAATATGTCTGTAAATACAGGCGCTAATTGGTCGGCACAGAGATTCAAGCATTTCGCAGACACAGCGTCTGGTCCCATTGCTTTCCTGGTGTTTTGTTTTTTAAAGAGTCTATTTACATCTGATTGGCATATTGTTAGAGCATGCACATCTGGGGACAGGTCAATAGATTGTGTCTGGCCTCCTGTGTTGTGTAGTTGCTTAGGGACCGCAGGGGGTGGAGACGTTGGCTGGCAGGAAGAGTGTTCAGTTTGCCTGTGGCAGAGATGCAAATTGACTTGTTGTGTTTGGCTTTTGTTGGTAGTGTCAAACCTGCAATAAAATGTATTCAGCTCATTTACAAGCTGCAGGTTATGTAGTGAGGGGGGGGGGGGGGGGAGATTTCCTCCTGTAGCTGGTAATTTCATGTAGAGATTTCCATATTGTGGATGAGTCGGCGTTAGAAAATTTTTCCTCGAGTTTTTGAGAATAATCTTTTTTTGCGTCGGTAATGGCTCTCTGCAGTTTGTATTTCGCAGCTTTGTAGAGGACTTTATCGCCTGTACGATGTGCCCTTTCTTTATCGAGGCGCAGCTTCCTAAGATGTGATGTAAACCAGGGTTTATCGTTATTGTACCTGGTGCACTTTTTTGTGGGGATGCAGGACTCTTCACAAAAGGTAATATATGATGTCACAGCGTCAGTGTATTCATTTAGGTCACTGGAGGATTCTTTAAATAAATTCCAGTCAGTTAAATCAAAGCAGCTCTGCAGTTTTTCTACAGCTTCACTAGTCCATTTCTTAACTGTGGTCACTACAGGTTTGGCAGTTTTTTAGAAATGTTAGCCTTTCCCTAATGTTTCTGGGTAGTGCTGGTTTCCTTCTGATAAACCATGCCTCCAACAAAAGACAAAGCAACCTAGAAGTTTAAGGTTTAAAGGACAACTGTAGTGAGAAGAATATGGAGACGGCCATATTTATTTCCTTTTAAGTAATACCAGTTGCCTGGCAGTCCTGCTGATCCATTTGGCTGCAGTAATGTCTGGATAACACCAGAAACAAGCATGCAGCTAATCTTATCCGATCTGACAAAAGTCAGAAACCTCTGATCTGCTGCATGCTTGTTCAGGGTCTGTGGCTAAAAGCATTGCAGGCAGAGGATCAGCAGGATAGCCAGGCAACTGGTATTGCTTAAAAGAAAATAAATATGGCAGCCTCCGTACCCCTCTCACTTCAGTTGTCCTTTAAATAAGACAGGTTCTAAGATCTTCTCAAAAAAAAAAGTTTCAAATTATTTGCAACTGACCTGGTGTAAAAGATTCTAACTACTACCAGACAGGACACAAAACAAGGCATTGGCAAATCAGAACCAGGAGTGGATGAGCAATTAACTGGTAGCTAAATGTACTATTATTACCTGCTGGTTAATTTCTTGGCAGTTTGAGATTTTTATTGTTGAGTAACACCTATATAAGTTGCAAATTTCTTGCTCAATCTTAGCAGTGATAAATGCACAGGGGCACAACTGCCACCCATGTAATCTGCATTTATGCTCATTTAACCACCCTGGCGTTCTGATTAAATCGCCAGGGTGGCTGCGGGAGGGTTTTTTTTAAATTAAAAAAAAACTATTTCATGCAGCCAACTGAAAGTTGGCTGCATGAAAGCCCACTAGAGGGCGCTCCGGAGGCGATCTTCCGATCGCCTCCGGCGCCCAGAATAAACAAGGAAGGCCGCAATGAGCGGCCTTCCTTGTTTCGCTTATATCGTCGCCATAGCGACGAGCGGAGTGACGTCATCGACGTCAGCCGACGTCCTGACGTCAGCCGCCTCCGATCCAGCCCTTAGCGCTGGCCGGAACTTTTTGTTCCGGCTACGCTGGGCTCAGGCGGCTAGGGGGGCCCTCTTTCGCCGCTGCTCGCGGCGAATCGCCGCAGAGCGGCGGCGATCAGGCAGCACACGCGGCTGGCAAAGTGCCGGCTGCGTGTGCTGCTTTTTATGTCGTTAAAATCGGCCCAGCAGGGCCTGAGCGGCAGCCGCTGGCGGTGTTGGACGAGCTGAGCTCGTCCAGACCGCTCAGCTGGTTAAATGGAACCATACGTGTAAATGCATCATTACACACATTATACCACTTTCATCTGTCAGTTTTCTGGAAAATATATATTGCATAACTCTTCCCTGCGGAACATTGGTTTCCTCTCTGCAGTACACTATTTCCAACCCATGTGCCCCGACACATTCACGTGTTGCAGTAAATCCAGGGTGCGCGTCGCAGCTCTGCTTCCCCATCTGCTCTGTCAGAGTCCACATTTGTGAACATATTTTTCAGTGCACACTGTGTATACTCTGAAAAATGTCTTCAAATGTGCAGTACGGGACTATGGAAAATGGCCACTATAGTCCTGATCAAGGCTAAGGAAGAAGAAAAGCGAAGGGGGAGGCCAACCTCAGGCAGGATGGTGAGTGAAGGAAGTACACATCCATTTGGGCATTTTCCTGATGTGCAGAGAGAAATAACTCTGCAAGTTTTGGCAGCAGCTTCTGTCCCAGTAGCAGCCACCAATTAGAAGCTTCCACTGTACCAGAAGTAGGAGCAGCCACTCACCAGCAGCCTCCCCTGTGCCAACAGCAGTAGCAGCCAATCACCAGCAGCCACCACTATGCCAGCAGCAGTAACGGCCACTCACCAGCAGCTGCCTCTATTCCAGCAACTGCAACCCCCACTCACCAGCAGCCGCCACTATGCCAGCAGCAGTAACGGCCACTCACATGCAGCTGCCTCTATTCCAGCAACTGCAACCGCCAATCACCAGCAGCCGCCACTATGCCTGCAGCAGTAACGGCCACTCACATGCAGCTGCCTCTATTCCAGCAACTGCAACCGCCAATCACCAGCAGCCGCCACTATGCCTGCAGCAGTAACGGCCACCAGTGGCGTAGCTATGGAGCTGTGGGCCCCGATGCAAGTTTTACAATGGGGCCCCCCAAGCACTCTATACATAACAATCGATACGGCGCACCAAAACCTGCCAATGGCAACTACAGTGTCAGAGGTGCAAGAAGGGGATGGGGAACAGCTTGTTAATGATTACCACTATTCATTATATCTATAGAAGTGATTATAGTGAGCACAGGACCAATAGGGAGAGAATACTGTAGCTGAGGGAGAGCCCTTTGGGGCCCCTCTGGCCCAAGGGCCCCGATGCGGTCGCTACCTCTGCACCCCCTATTGCTACACCCCTGACGGCCACTCAGATGCAGCTGCCGCTATGCTAGCAGCAGTAATGGGCACTCATCAGCAACAGCCACTCACTCTGCAAGTCACAGAATCTGAACATTTGGCGTTATGTGTCACGACTATGAAAAGACTGGAAACCTCTGCTGTAGTACATAGGTCATCATACTTCTCTCAGCACAATCTCTGGTAAAACACTATCTGCATGGTTTGTATATTTTCCCTGTATTTACCAGGGGTTTCCTTTGGGAGCATTGTTTTAATCCCACATCACAAACACGTACTGGCATGTTAACCCCCCCCCCCCCCCAATTGTCCCTGGCTAGGGTAGGGGCATCAGGCGGTGGGCTACTCTGAGGATGGTTATTAGCATTAGTTATTCAATGTTTGCAGACCACAGATGGCTTTACTAGTTTAAAGGGACCCTGAGCAGTGGCCTGAATTTAAAATCTGGACTTAACTGGAGCTTCCTCCAGCCCCCCTTAGCCATAGGTCCCCCGGCATCCTCTTGTTCCCTTCTGTGGTCCCACTGCGGCTCCGGTAATCCAGCGACTTTGTCATCATACCAGTCGCCGTAAGCGTCCTGTACATGCACGGTTCTCTAAAGACTGAACCGCGCATGCGCAGGACGCTTATGGTGACCGGCATGACTGGAGCCGCCAACAGGCCCACGGAAGGGAGCAGCAGGATGCCGTGGGTCCTTGCAGGCTACAGGCGGCTGGAGGAAGCCCCAGGTAAGTCCAGGTTTTCAATTTAGGCCACTGCTCAGTGTCCCTTTTACCATGCACAATTACAAATCACTAAAAACACTATAAAATTAAATCTACCCATTATTTTGTACAATATAATTGTTTATTTTGACAAATATAGAAAAACACTTCAATATAAGTAATGCATCTTTGTACAATTTTGGTGAAATAAATAACTATGGCTATAAATTCAGGCATAAACATCGGTTTTACAGCTTTCTTATTCTTCTTCTGTCCTTGTCAGTTAAAGAGGTTTTTGGACGTAAAGCTGTAAAGACAAATCACAAACATGTCAATGATATAGTATAAATCAGTATGTATCTGCAAACAGATAGGAAGGCTTGCTAAATAATCTAAATGCAGATTTAAAAAAAAAAAAATAGTCGTGAATAAAAGTACGTAAATTATAAAAAATAAGATCTAGATTCCTGTATGAGTAGCTCCTAAAATGTTTTCTGTCCAAATCATAAAGATTAACAACCTTATTTAGCAAACACCACCAGCATATATTAGAATGCTATCTCTTTTTATAAGTGGCATTGACAGAATGTGAACCACTTTGTCCAGTGCAATTTTGAATTATGTTTTCATATTATATTCTCCTGCCTTCCCAACAACCTATTTACCAATGCACCCTGAACTACCCTGATAAACTCCATATATGGCTGTCTAGTGAACATACATATACACACACACACACAATGTTTTTCCTGCAGTACATTTTCTTAATAAATATGGCCTGTGACTTGTAACTGAGGCAATACAATGCCTTGGAATGAACATGGAAAAGGTGCACTTTTCCCTAATCATTTCAGTGCAGCCAATGACAGCTTTGGACGTAGAGATTCAGCACTTCACTGAACTTTGGGGCCATATCTCCGGTAATAAAAACAAGGGAGAAAAAGTGAAGAAAAAAAAGATGAATTAAAGTGACAGCGCCCCCCTTAAAGGGACTCTGAGCAGTAAGTAAAAACAAAATCGGAACTTACCTGGGGCTTTCTCCAGCCCACCGTAGGTCGGGAGGTCCCCCGGCGTCCTTCTGGCTCCTCTCTGGCGCAGTACTGTCACGCCGGCCGCCGTGATGACGCGAGGCGGCCGTCGTGATGATGACTAACGTGATCGTTCAGGAAGAGGGAGCCTGACACTCGGCCCCGGTGTTGCCGGGTGTCATTTCTGCGGAGGGATCGGGAGAGGAGCCAGAAGGATGCCGGGGACCTCCCGACCTATGGTGGGCTGGAGAAAGCCCCAGGTAAGTTCAGATTTTGTTTTTACTTACTGCTCAGAGTCCCTTTAACAATAAAGTGTCCCCCCTTCCCGCCAAATAAAATATTAACTCCTACCTAACCACTTGTGTCACCTATAATTAGCCCTAAATTTAGTGGAAACCTGTATCGGATGTGACCGCTAGGGCGACAGCTCCAGGACCCAAGACTGTACATATGCATCACTGTACTGTGGCCTAGCAATGTATCTGTACAGCACTGGGATCTCCACCCTGTGTTCCATGGTGATTGGTTCCAATTGTTACAAACACACAAGCTGGTGATAATGATACACCACATTCCCAACTAGTGATAAAATATGGCATGTAGGGTTTTATTTTAAAAAACAAATAAAAAAAACAAAAAACATATTTTGAGATGTTTTATAACTGTGGCACTTGTCATGTGAAATTTGGGAAGGATGAAATATGAAAAAAACTGTATTTTCTGCACTTATGCCTATTTTTCCCAATAATGACAGCTGAAATGCCAAAATGGTCAGAAATCTTGAGGGGGAAAAACCTTGGCTCTTGCCGCAGTCCCGGTCCTCCTAGTTGTCCCACTGGCAGCCCGTAATGATCGCAACCCCACTAGCAGGTCGGCTCTTCTGTGCCTGCAGTAGTTGCGCGCAGTATGCGCCAGATGATGTGGACGCAAGAGCTGACCCACCGGCGGGGTCGCAATCATTACAGGCGGCCAGCGGGACAATGAGGAGGACCGGGGCTGTGGCGAGGGACTGAGACGGTTGCTAGGGGCTGGAAGCTCCAGGTGAGTAAAAGCTGTTCAACTTACTGGGGACCGGCTGCCCAACCCCCCTTAAATAGGAACTCCAGTGAAAATAGTGAAATAAAAAAAGTGCTTCATTTTTACAATAATTATGTATAAATGATTTAGTCAGTGTTTGCCCATTGTAAAATCTTTCCTATCCCTGCTTTACATTCTGACATTTATTACATGGTGACATTTTTACTGTGGGCAGGTTATGTAGCTGCTACTAGCTGTTTTGGCCATTGGAGACAGCTGTAAACAGCTATTTCCTGTCTGTGAACCTTGTTACATTGTGGCAAAATGTCAAAAGTACCGCGGTCCTCAGAGCTTCTTGTGGGAGGGGTTTCACCACAATATCAGTCATACAGCGCCCCCTGATGGTCTGTTTGTGAAAAGCAATAGATTTCTCATGTAAAAGGGGATATCAGCTACTGATTGGGATAAAGTTCAATTCTTTGTTGGCGTTTCTCTTTAAGGACCAGACCATTTTACATGCGGGGGGGAGGGGCCTCGGCGTATTTGGGGAGGGGGGTGTCAGGCAGCTAGATCTCCAGGATAGTTATCTAGGCATGGTGTCCCCAGTGTAGCCAGGTGTCCCCCGTATTATTATGTACCATTGTACGGTTCTAAACCAGTTCTGTATAATGCATGAAGAAGAAACTTAACGTTTCGAAAGCTTGCAATAAACCATGTACAGTTAGTCATTAAAGGTTTCACCGGAATCAACGTTTGTTGGATTGAAATTGCATTTCTGCTCCTCCACTAACACCGGACCACACTTCACTTGCTATAAAACATGCAAACTCACCTGGGTCAGCGGTTTGGCCCTTCTTCGAGTTCACAACTATTTTATTATCATTCATCATTCTTACATCCTGATCTTCCACGTGGTTGCTATAAAGTAAAACACAACAATAAGCTAGGATTAATGGTGTGACTATTCTGTAACAAAATCTTTAATGGTTCCTCCACTTTATTGCAATGAACTATGCAACATATATCATCACTGTATAACCAATTCTGTAAGGACTTGTTTACACTACAAAAGCTTTTCTGAGTGCGTTGAGATTTTAAAAGCTCTTGCTAATGTTATCCTATGTGTATGTTCACACTAGAGCAATGTGATTTAGTAAAAAATTCCCCAGAGCATTGCACTAGCAAGAGCTTTTAAAGAGACTCCGTAACAAAAATTGCATCCTGTTTTTTATCATCCTACAAGTTCAAAAAGCTATTGTAATGTGTTGTGGCTTACTGCAGCACGTTCTACTATCACCATCTCTGTAATAAATCAATTTATCTCTCTCTTGTCAGACTTGTCAGCCTGTGTCTGGAAGGCTGCCAAGTTCTTCAGTGTTGTGGTTCTGCTATGAACT
Source organism: Hyperolius riggenbachi (assembly GCF_040937935.1). NCBI lineage: Eukaryota > Metazoa > Chordata > Amphibia > Anura > Hyperoliidae > Hyperolius > Hyperolius riggenbachi. The sequence continues at coordinate 128,073,588 of NC_090652.1, read as the reverse complement.
CCCCCTTCCAGGCCCCTCTATGCACACTGCCTGTGTGTTATTTAGGATTAGAGCAGCTTCTCTCTTCTCTCTTATCTTTTACAAGCTGGATAAATCGTCCTCTGAGCTGGCTGGGCTTTCACATACTGAAGAATTACAGACAAGGGCAAAGCTGTTTGCAGGAAGAAACAAGCAGCCTGAAACTTCAGTGCATGAGAACAGGGGGAAAGAAACACACAAATGATCTCTTGAGATTCAAAAGGAAGGGTGTATACAGCCTGCTTGTGTATGAATGTATTTTCTATGTGTGGACATACTGTACATCAACCTACTTCCTGTTTTGGTGGCCATTTTGTTTGTTTATAAACAAACTTTTTAAAACTGTTTTTAACCACTTTTAAGGCGGCGAGGAGCGGCGAAATTGTGTCAGAGGGTAATAGGAGATGTCCCCTAACACACTGGTATGTTTACTTTTGTGCGATTTTAACAATACAGATTCTCTTTAAAATCTTCCGTGCTTAAAAAGCTCTTGTAGTATAAATCAGCCCTAACACAATACAAATAAATATTATCTTAAACTTCTGTAAGCAGCTGTCATGACTTTTTTTGTTGTAGAAAACTTGCTGGAAGCCTTTTCAACAATATAAGACTTTGTGTTAAAGATACCCAGAATTCTCCTTCAGTTATCTCATTGGTTCCTAAGTCTGCACAAAAAAGGAAGTAAAAATGATTGTGTGTCTGTGCATCCCTGCCACTTTGCTAGGTTCCACTACAATAAATTCAGCCCATAAGGATTTGTCCTAAAAATACGTAGGAATGTGTCTGAATACATGGCAGTGGAAAATAATCACAGTAAAGAATGGTTCACACTGAAAAATGCAATCATAAAGTGCTTAGCGAATGTAATTTTTACAAATTGATTTTCTGGCGATCATTTGGGGAATGAGAAGCGTAGTCCATTGGCTCCCAAAATGCTGCATACAGCGCATTTGCAATTTTATACGAATGGCAATGCTGCAGTGTGAATGCTTCCATAGGGAGACCCTGCACTAGCACTTTCCTGACTGCTGGTGACTGGCAAGTGCATATCCATCAACTCTAGTGTAAACCAGCTATCACAGCTGAGAAAAAAACCTGGAAAATACTAGAGTAATCACAAGAATTTCTGTGGAAGGTAGCTTGTTAAAAAAAAAAAAAAAAAATTAGTAGAGCGGATTTTACATAGTTACAGTTACATAGTTATTTGGCTTGGAAAAAGACATACGTCCATCAAGTTTAACCAGAAAATAAAGTACGACACCAGCCTGCTCCCTCACATATCCCTCTTGATCCAAAAGAAGGCGAAAAACCCTTACAAGGCATGGTCCAATTAGCCCCTAAAGGGAAAAATTCCTTCCCGACTCCAGATGGTAATCAGATAAAATCCCTGGATCAACACCACTGGGCATTACCTAGTAATTATAGCCATGGATGTCTTTCAAGGGAAGGAAAGCATCTAAGCTCCCTTTAAATGTATGTAATATGTATTTTAGTTGTTACTTCTGGAACAGTGAATTATATTATAAATGCTAGGTTTTGCAAAAATGTTAAAATAAAGCAGAATAAAACAAAGGCTAGTATTAAAAAATAAAATCTCAACGCTAGTTAATGCTTAAGCCTAGCCAAGCACATTTAACCCCTTAACGTCTTGACGACCAGCTAACGCCGATCGGCGTAAACTGGTCGTCTGCGGGTTACCATGGAAACTTTCCATGTCAGTTCACGGAGGGTGTCTCCGTGAACAGCCGGAGAGCCGCCAATCGCGGCTCGCCGGCAAAATGTAAACACGCGGGGAAGAAATCCCGCTGTTTACATCATACGGCGCAGCGCCGTAGGGCAGATCGTCGATCCCCGGCCTCTGATTGGCCGGGGATCGCCGGCATCTGATAGGCGGAAGCCTATCCTTCAATGCGCAGGACGGAACTCCGTTCTGCGCATTACGGAGAGAGGGAGGGAGGGAGGTAAGGAGGCAGAGGGCGGAAATGGCTGCAGAGGGGGGCTTTGAGGAGCCCCCCCCCCCGCAAAACGCAGATGGCCGGCGGCGATCAGACCCCCCCAGCAGGACATCCCCCTAGTGGGGAAAAAAGGGGGGAAGTCTGATCGCCCTGGCATAATACTGATCTGTGCTGCGGGCTGGAGAGCCCACGCAGCACAGATCAGGCAAATCACCCCTGGTCGGCAAGTGGTTAAAAACAACAGCATTTTTACATTAGGCATATTGTTTTTAATGTTTATTTTTTTGTTATTAAAAGGATTTATTGAGCAGATTATCAAGTACAACAACATCAGGTGCAAGTCAAATAGCACGTTAATTATACAAATGATTTGCATATATAGTCTAATTATCATAAACTATAAAAGATAACAAAACAAACACAAAAGAAAAATGAAAAAGCGCCCGGGGAGCCTGGCCCATAATATAGGACCATTCAACCTGGGAAATGGGGCACAGAGTACCTCCAGCTGAGATCCCAGGGATCAGTCCTTCTCGAAAATCTCCAAACATAAATTAAATTGCTCTCCGGACGCCGCACATAGAGAAAAACAAAAAAACCCGGCTAACCGACATACAAACTATGTACAACATCCAGAAACAGGAGTCCTGAAGTGTATATTTAATGTTTGTTTATTATTGAGAATTCAAACAAGGAGAAAATTGCGCTTAAGATATTAGCAGTGGTAATCAATGTCCTACAGCCTTATAAGATCGGTGGAGCGCTCTGGAGAAAACCTCCTCAGTTTCCAAATCAATTTAATCCACTTCCACTAGCGCTCAATGTTCAGCAGTATCAACCATTCATAGATGCCCGAGTCCTCTGATCATATATACACCTTGAAAAAAACAAACACATATCATAGTGCAGTGGGCTTATCATCAGCTGGCACCTCCGTGCACCCTTTACACACTCTGCTAGGTCCAGGGATGTGCAGGCAACCACCTTCACCGGGGATGGGAACACTCCCCTCCTTTCTTTCCCTGCTCACCAGATAGATTCTGTCTGCTATGCGTATCTCTCCACGCCGTCCTCGTGTATGTCAATACCTCACAACATAAAAAAAACTTGCCATGTGTAAAACCAGGGGCGTTTCTAGGGTCCTTGGAGATCAGTGGCACCTGTGGGCACCAGGCGGGGAGGTCATGAGGTGAGTGGGCGTGGCCATGGGTGGGGCCAAATGTACATGAACTTAGCAGTGGTGTAAGCTACGGATAACGGGCCTGCCCATCGAAATATTGGACGGAGCCCCCTGTCCTTTATTTAGATTATTTACAATCAGTATAGGCATAGATCAAAGATCTATACGCACATACAATTTTGATTGGTCAATCACTGACCCCCAATTTTCCCACCCCCGTGCAGTAAGTGGGCCAACAGACAATGAATTTTATGAACAGAGCTAAAATTGGCTAATCAAAATTGTATGTGTGTACCAGGCTTTACAGCTAATACTGTACATACTGAAAGTAGCAGGGATCAGCATACAATACAGCTGGTTTACAATCAATAAAGGCACAGAGTAACACCTTACACTGTACACACTGGAGGTAAATCAGCACACAGTGCAAGCACTAGAGAACAGCGTATACTGTACATACTGTAGGCAGCAGAATTCAGCACACTGCAGCTAGCGTGCCAAAAATATGACGATCACGTTGTGCGGCGTGCCTATCGCGCCGCACCAAAAAATGGGTGGGCCATGGACCAGAATATAGGTGTGGTAATGGGTGGAGACAAATTTACATGAACCTAGCAATGGTGGGACATCAGATTAGGACAGTGGTGGCGAACCTTTTGGAGGCCGAGTGCCCAAACTGCAACCCAAAAGTCACTTATCTATCGCAAAGTGGCAACAGCAATTTAAACTAAATACTGTACAAACGTTTTAACTCATACATGAACATTATGGAAAATCCAAGTTGAAAATAAACTGTGAAGATAAACAATTTCATCCATCCTACTCCTGAAAAATGTATTCAATTTTTTAGAACCTCCCAGTTTTATTTTCGGTTTTAAAACGCTAAAAAAGTAGGTTTAATGCTATTGTCTCATATGATAAGGATTCAGCTTTTCCCATAGTCTCGCAGTTAGCAATCATGTGACCCCCAACAAGACATATTCAGCAATCATGAGGCCCCCAACAAATCATGAGGCCCCCAACAAGACAAATTCAGCAATCATGAGGCCTCCAACAAATCATGAGGCCCCCAACAAGACAAATTCAGCAATCATGAGGCCCCCAACAAATCATGAGGCCCCCAACAAGACAAATTCAGCAATCATGAGGCCCCCAACAAATCATGAGGCCCCCAACAAGACAAATTCAGCAATCATGAGGCCCCCAACAAATCATAAGGCTCCCAACAAGACAAATTCAGCAGTCATGAGGCACATAAATAGACAGCATTTCACATAAATAGGCAGAATGCCCCCTTAATATGGAAGCCCCCCAAGTTAGGTAGTGAGTGACAGGGACCCCCAGGTTAGCTAGTGAGTGACAGGCGCCTCCAGTTAGGTAGTGAGTGACAGGGACCCCGATAGTGACAGGGAGCACCTTTAGGTAGTAAGTGAGTGCCAGGGAGCCCCTTTAGGCAGTGAGTGAGTGACAGGAAGCCCCTTTAGGCAGTGAGTGAGTGACAGGGAGCCCCTTTAGGCAGTGAGTGAGTGACAGGGAGCCCCTTTAGGCAGTGAGTGAGTGACAGGGAGCCCCTTTAGGCAGTGAGTGAGTGACAGGGAGCCCCTTTAGGCAGTGAGTGAGTGACAGGGAGGCCCTTTAGGTAGTGAGTGAGTGACAGGGAGCCCCTTTTAGGAAATGAGTGAGTGCCAGGGAGCCCCCTTAGGGAGTGAGTGCGTGCCAGGGAGCCCCTTTAGGGAGTGAGTGCGTGCCAGGGAGCCCCTTTAGGGAGTGAGTGCGTGCCAGGGAGCCCCTTTAGGGAGTGAGTGCGTGCCAGGGAGCCCCTTTAGGGAGTGAGTGCGTGCCAGGGAGCCCCTTTAGGGAGTGAGTGCGTGCCAGGGAGCCCCTTTAGGGAGTGAGTGCGTGCCAGGGAGCCCCTTTAGGTAATGAGTGAGTGACAGGGAGCCCCTTTAGGGAGTGAGTGACAGAGAGCCCCTTTAGGGAGTGAGTGAGTGACAGGGAGCCCCTTTAGGGAGTGAGTGCGTGCCAGGGAGCCCCTTTAGGGAGTGAGTGCGTGCCAGGGAGCCCCTTTAGGGAGTGAGTGAGTGACAGGGAGCCCCTTTAGGAAGTGAGTGAATGACAGGGAGCCCCTTTAGGGAGTGAGTGAGTGACAGGGAGCCCCTTTTAGGGAGAGGCAAGTTTTTTTTATGTTGTGAGGTATTGACATACACGAGGACGGCGTGGAGAGATACGCATAGCAGAAAGAATCTATCTGGTGAGCAGGGAAAGAAAGGGGGGGGGAGTGTTCCCATTACCGGTGAAGGTGGTTGCCTGCACATCCCTGGACCTAGCAGAGTGTGTAAAGGGTGCACGGAGGTGCCAGCTGATAAGCCTACTGCACTATGATATGTGTTTTTTTTTTCAAGGTGTATATATGATCAGAGGACTCAGGCATCTATGAATGGTATTATTGAGAATTGACAGAACCACGTTGCCAAAATATGTGACATTTCCAAGTGTCGAAGCCTCGGTCATTATGAAGTTCCAGAAACTCCAAAGTAAATTCATGACTGTATGATGTAAACATGAGTGACAAGTGAAGAGGTAAGCCAACTTCCAGCGTGAAGATGCAGCAAGGCCTGGGAGGCCTTCAACAGTGCCATCTTCTCAAACTGTTAATCATGGTTTAAGCAAAACACTGAATCTTGCCTAAAACAATTGCTGAGACGTTAAGAGGATATGTTGGATGGAATTCATAATCCAAAATGTTTCAAGGCTGAAGAGAAAAGAAATGAAATGGAGCCTTCCAAGTTGCTGATTTTGAGTGATCAAGGGATAATTTGTTACACTTAATTAAAACAACTGGTTTGCTGTGTTACTATGTTCACACATAATGAAATGGAGCCATACCCCCTGCTCCTATGAAGTCACAGAAAATTAAAAGAAGAAGTTTTGTATCAGGAAGCTACTATTTATTGCCTTCTTCAAATTTCCTTTTTATTTTGCATGTATATATTCTCAAATATAAGTCAACCTTGTGTATAAGTCAAGTCCATTATTTGACCTTCTTGATCAATACCATCTTTTGTGAGAGATACCACAGAGGTGATAAACTTGTTGGGGAGTTTTGAATAGCAAAACTCTTATTATTTGTCGTCTATTGATGTTGTATCCCTTTATAGCAGAATTTGTTACTCAGATGGATTGGCTGCTGTGGAACACTTCTTACCCTTCTAGATTGAGGATGAGGCCCAACAGTGGTTTGTCAAGGCGGGTCTGGAGTTTGTCCTGACCAGGAACTCATTCCTCTTTGACCATGAATGGTACCATCAGGAGGTCGGCACTGCGATGGGGACGCCGGTAGCCCCCACCTATGTCGACCTCTTCATAGGCCTTTGGGAGTCTAATAACATCTACTCCCCAAGGAATGGGTTCCTGGACCGGATAAAACTCTGGATCCGTTTCATAGATGACATCCTGGTAATTTGGTCAGGTGACCAATTTGAACAGTTTGTCCAGGAGATTAATGGCAATTATGTCAACATGGCCTTCACATACCACTGGGGTGATCAGCAATTGGAATTCCTTGACCTCAACATTTTTATACGTGGGGGGTCCATCCTCACTAACACCTACAGGAAGGACACATCAGCCAACTCATTACTTCATGCCTTGAGCTTTCATCCCCCGGCCACTATTAAGAGCCTCACATATAGTCAATTTTTGAGACTTAGACGCAATGCTAGTACATGGGAAGATTTTGTGAGCCAGTCTGAAGAATTGAAGATGAGGTTTTTAGCCAGGGGGTACGATAACAAGATAATACAAGATGCCTTCTCAAAAGAGGCTGGGAAAGATAGGGGACAATTACTGACACCGTCAATACGCCCTTCAGTAGAACGATTCTATATGCACTTTACTTACTCCCCCATGTTCGAACGAATCAAGACCTCTATCAAAAATAATTGGTGGATAATCCAACAAGATAAGTCATTGGGGACAAAAGGGAAGTCCCTTCCGTGTGTTTCTTATAGACGAGGTCCTAGCTTAAAAGACATGTTGACGCAAAGTGAATTTGTGAGCCCTCGCACTGTTTCCTGGTTGGGTGGCAATCGCCCTGTGGGTAACTTTCGCTGCGGACAATGCTCTTGCTGTAATTTTATTTGCAGGGGTGACTCCTTCACCAGATTTGGCAAGATCTGCAAATTCAGTCAATTTATTAACTGTCAATCCGAAGGTCTCGTTTATGCCCTAATTTGTCCTTGCAATAGGATTTATATTGGGGAGACAGTGAGACCCCTTAAGGATAGATATCAAGACCATTGCAGATCAGTCCATAATGGTGTGGGGGGTCCCTGTGTAATAGAGCATATGCGATTCGCCCATCAGGGCGATGTCACCCTTCTACGATTTTTTGGTATAGAAATAGTTAGCAGGGACAGACGTGGAGGGGATTGGAACAAAAAGCGTTTAAGAAGAGAGAGTTACTGGATTTCTTGTTTTGATGCAACCAATATTTTGGGACTAAATGAGAAGAATAATTTTTCAGTGTTTTTGTAGAACTGTAAGTAATACTTTCTATCAGGTTAGAGATTGTTTTTACAATTTTTCTTACCCTTTTTTTCTTCCCCCCCCCCTCTTAAAGATGTAATGTTTTATTCCTTTACTCAATATGATATTCACTTTGATACCCTTACCCTATATTTACAACAGGTGCGGAGGTCGGTCCCTCTCAATTGGGCATAGTATCATATCTGGGGTGGTGAGTGTTATGGTCTTGATGCCGGTACTTGTTTAATGTATGGGGTTTACCCAGCCAACACCTGGAGCTAAGTGTTTGAGTGGTATGGTATGGTCCTCTCTGCTCCTCTGGGGTATGAGGTGGCTAACTAAATGCAGACACATCACTCAGCTACCCTTTGGATCTTTACCTAGAGTTGTGGCTTAGACTGGGGTGTTTTGCATGGCATGAGATACGTTACTCCCCAGACTGTGGGGGATGACTCTTTGGATGTTCTTTTCCCGTCGGGCACTTCCTTGTATTAATGCGTGGTGCGCTCCACGGCCGGCCAGGGCGTCACTTCCGGCGCGGCCGGAAATTACGTATTCTCTAGAACGGATGCGACCTAATAGTCGCATGAAGCTGAATACATCCCGGCGTGCGCTCCACCTAACCGGAAGCGCCGCGGGTTCCATTGGTAATGTGAAACCTCCCCAGGGATGTCCTCCAACACACCTGCAGTGTATGATTAGGGTAGGTAATTTACCTAATTATGTTAAAGCGGAATATAACCCTGCATTTCAACTTTGCTCTAAAACATTATTTACAGCACATTATATGCAACCAGCATATTTTTTTTTTTTTACTAGACCAGCATTGGAAGGGTTAAACACAGAGGTTTAAAGTTCCGTGGAGAGATATGCAGAAGTTCAAATAGATACATTTAACTAAATAGAATGTAACAAGTGATAAATGTTACACACTCTTTGGCTGTCCTCCAGCTCCTTCTCAGTCAGAGAGAGTGAGTCACATTACACACTTAGATACATTTATGTAAACAAAATGTATCTATGTAATCTTCGGATGCGTCTGCAGTTCTCTCCAGGAACTTTAAAGATCTGTGTAACCCTTCCAATGCTGGTCTGGTAAAAAAATGCTGGTTGCATATAATATACTGTAATTAATGTTTTAGAGCAAAGTTAAAATGCAGGGTTATATTCCGCTTTAAATGGGTATGCTGAGTGTATATAAGGAGTTTGCATACATGTATTCAGATGTCCTGATGAAGCGCCACAGCACTTTGGCGTGAAACAGCTGTTGACTAACTCCTGCACGACTTGTACCTCTCTCCTCTATACAGTACTGTAGCCTGTTTTTGTACTTTTATTGAATAAGAAGAATAAATTGAATTTTGCATTGGATGTGCGTGCCCAGCTTTTTTGCTTCTTCCGAATGGATGGACTGTTAATTGGGTTACAGCACTCCAGCAGTTTTTATGGTCACGGTCCTGTGCACTGACATTCTTCCAACTACTCCAATATTTGACCCTCTTATGCTGGATTTATTTATTGACTCAAGTATAAGTCTACCCAGCAAAGTTAGTGGATGCATTTGGGGACCAAAAAGAATTAACAGCTGCACTTGGGGATCAGGAGGGTTTAATGACTGCACTGCATACAGTATTGCAGCCATTAACCCCTCCTGCCCCTTAAATAAATCACAAGGTGAAGATTCTAATCTATTTTTACTGTCTGTTTTTTTCACCTGGGGCTTCTTCCAGTCCCTAGCAGCTGTTCCAGTCCCTCGCCGCAGTCCCAGTCCTCCTCGGTGTCCCGTTGGCCATCTGCAATGATTGGTACCAGACATCAGGGTCAGCTCTTGTGTGCGCCTGCACTCATGCCCGCATGTCATCTGGTGAGTACTGAGCCTGCGCACAACTATTGCGCAGGCGCAGTATGTGCCAGAGGATGTGGACACGTGGGCACGAGTGCCCACGCAAGTGCAGAAGTGCTGACCCCACTGGCGGGTCGCAATAATTACTGGATGAGAGCGGGACAGCGAGGAGGACCGGATCTGCGGCGAGGGGCTGACATGGCTGCTAGGGGCTGGAAGAAGACCCAGGTGAGTAAAATATAGATTAGAAGCTTTGCCTCATGAGTCCTTTAAGTGCAGCCAATAACTACACCAAGTCCCTAAGTGCAGCAATTATTCACTCCCCTTCTTGCAGCCCAGTATTTCCCTCCTGCCCCTTACAATACTCTACGGTACAATACTCTAATGCTACTAGGGAATTAAAAAAGAGTAACTCAAAAAAAGCCACAAAGCCTATCCACGTTAACCTTCCGGGCGGTAAGCCCGAGCTGAGCTCGGGCTATGTCGCCGGAAGGCACCGCTCAGGCCCCGCTGGGCCGATTTGCATAATTTTTTTCTTGCTACACGCAGCTAGCACTTTGCTAGCTGCGTGTGCAATCCGATCGCCGCCGCTCCACCGCTATCCGTCGCGCCGCAGCCGCCCCCCCCCCTCAGACCCCGTGCGCTGCCTGGCCAATCAGTGCCAGGCAGCGCTGAGGGGTGGATCGGAGTCCCCTTTGACGTCACGACGTCTGTGATGTCATCCCGCCCGTCGCCATGGCGACGGGGGAAGCCCTCCAGGAGATCCTGTTCTTTGAACGGGATCTCCTGATCTCTGACCTAGTCTCGCTACATGATATAATTTTTTTTTGTAAACGGCTGTGCCGCCCCCTGGCGAATTTTAACAAACCGCCAGGAGAGTTAATCCAGATAGAAATTATTTATTTCCTTGCTCCAACAGCGCACACGGTTGATACAGGAAAATGTGTTAAGTGTGTGTGTTAAGTGTCTGTGTGTGTATATATATATATATATATATATATATATATATATATATATATATATATATATATATATATATATATATATATATATATACATATATACATATATATATATATATATATACATATACATACACACACATAAAACCTGCCTGTTCCCGATGCACATTTCATGCATGTCATACAGAAGGAAGGCTCATGAAGACATTTTCTTTAGGATTTGGAAGATGCAAATTGTGACATGACTTGTGCTGCAATTGTTTCCATATAATAAAATAGCAACTTCACTCTTTTTATCGTGGCTGCAGCCATCATTTTCTAACAATGGTAACAGTTTAAAAATTGTTGTATGTGCAAGATATGAGCTGTATGCCTCTGAAGAAGCAGATAATTCCATGCAAAATATCCACCCGATACTGTGTATACAGCTTTTTGATACACCCAGGCTTGTTCTTATATAATCACTTGTCTGCATTGTTGTATTAATTCAATTTATTTAAAACGCACCTGAAGTGACAGGTAGCATGATTAATCGTGTGCAATTGTTTGGAAAAAGGTACATTTTCTGGCAATTGTGCAATTCAAAACTGCTACATGCAGTGTCTGGAAAGTGGTGATTTAGCTCAATGGCTTGCCTAGGTTAGGATCAACTGTAAGAACTGTACAACAGGCCACTCATATGTTGCTATACAGGTAGTCCCTGACTTCCGAACATCCAACCTACAAATGACCGGAAAATGGGAACAAGTCAAAACAATTTTTTTTACAAAGAGACCTTGTCGTTTTTCAGAAAATCAATTTAGAAAAAAATAACAAAAAAATCACTTGTGTGCTGACTGAGTTGTACGGCCCTGCAGCGAGGCCTTAAAGCTGCAGTTGCCTATATTGTAAAAAATAGTCTGGTCACTAGGGGGGTGTAAGCCCGTGGTCCTCAAGTATTTAATTATTTGGTTCAAAATGCAGCCTTTTAAAAATAAGAATACATTTGAATACAGCAAATCTTTAGCTAATTAATTGTCAACCATAATTTTACATTGCAGAAGTGTGGTACTGTTCATGTAAAAAAAGCAAAAAAAAACAAAAACAAATATACAAGGCTGTGGAGGACTTTTTATTATTAGTATTATTATTAGTTATTGTTATATATATATATATATATATATATATATATATATATATATGTATTTATTGCAATGCCCGGTCATTACAGTAAAACAAATCTATAAATACCTGATGATGGTTCTTTTATCTGCTTCTGACATTTTGGGATCATCTGCAAACAGGATGGTGTGATATGGTATCACTGGGTCGCATGTGGGCAGGATTCCATGGGAAATGTGGCTCACCATATTTAAAATCCCATTGTACACAAGCAAATCGTCCACAAGGATCTAAATACAAAACACAATAATAAAATGGCTAAATGTACTCAACAATTCGCAGAAGAGTTTATTTACTGCTCAGTTGGATCTGTTGACAAGTAGGGATGGTCAATGACAAAATTCTGTATGCAAATTTAAACAGCTTAAAAATGGACCACTTGAGTCACACTGAAGTGGGATTCAATTGGTGCATTTTCAAACTGCATAAAATTTGCATAATCCTACATTAACTCAACATGCGCAGACCCCTACTGACTCGACTGAACCAGTTACCGGGGCTGGTCGCGGCTGAACGGCATACCGCAGGAGAACAGCGAGGGACTCACACGTGCTTATGGGGCTGGAGGAAGCCCTGGGTAAGTATCGATTCTTACTATGCTTTGAGCTCTGGTACACTTTAAAGGGAACCTAAACAGAGGGATATGGAGGTTTCCTTTTAAACAATACCAATTGCCTGGCTATCCTGCTGATCTCTTTGGCTGCAGTAGACCTGAAACAAGCATGCAGCTAATCCAGTCTGACTTCAGTCAGAGCATCTGATCTGCCTATGCTTGTTGAGGGGCTGTCGCTAAAAGTATTAGAGACACAGGATCAGCAGGAGAGTCAGGCAACTGGGATTATTTTAAAAGGAAAAATCCATATCCTTCTCAGTTTAGGTTCCCTTTAAGCAGTCCTGAACACATACAGTGTCTCACAAAAGTGAGTAAACCTTTCATATTTTTGTAATTATTTTATAATATATTTTCATGGGACAACACTGAAGATTTGATACTTTAATACAATGTAAGTTAGTCAGTTTACAGCTTGATTAACAGTTTAAATTTGCTATCCCATCAAAATCAAATTACCTTGACCAGCCCTGCCGAATGCTGCCCAGGAGTCAGGACCCACCACAGAAGTTAACACTACTGCACCTTTTGAACGACGTTATCAAGCCCTCCCGGAACTAAGCGGCAGTACGATGCCGGCAACAGCGGAGGGGTCCACAGCGGCTCATTGCTGGAGCCTGAGAGGTGAGTAAAGGCTGTGGGGCTACAGGAGGGACACCTGGCTACTAAAGGGACACCATGCCAAGCTAGCCTACAGGGGGGACACCTAGCTACTAAAAGAGACACAATGCCAAGCTAGCCTTAAGAGGGATCTGGCTGCGTGACCCCCCCAAACGCCCTCCTACCCCTCGCATGCAAATTCACCTGGTCCTTAAGTAGCCGGTCCCGAAAGGGTTAAACAATTTACCCCTTCTCAAAACACATAGGTTATCAACACTTTTAAAAAGGGAGTGACAGAGGTGAATCATGGAGCTATATATCAAACACTCTAAACATGTTACATAAAGTGACTAGTGGACAATTATGAATACAAGCAGTTATTTTAAAACTCCAGAGTCACATTAAAAATTAGAGGAGCACATGTTTACCATAATGCGCCCAAATTTCTTGAGCTGTTTTTACAGCGTTTGTTCCAGGCTCCCTTGGAGAAACAGCTTCTTTATCCCGGGTAACAAGGTTTTAAATTAATATAGTCTGCGATATATGCATATATTAGCTTGCTAGTGCATCAGATTATGAAAACAGTTCACTAGAACCAATCCAGGCACTTAACCTTACCTGTCTACCTTACCCTAACAGTGATCCTAAAATCATGTCCAGCATTAGCCGGAAATTCATTAGTTAAGAATTTGACAACCGCCAACAGACAGACATATATAATAAATCGAATTCTAATCTTAGGGTGTATACACACATACAATTTTTGATTGGCCAATCACTGATTAACTTTTACCACCTCCATGAAATATAAGAGCATACTGTACCTTCACAATCAGTTTATAATATTCAAAATCTTTTGGCCTTCATACTACATGGAAATGGTAAAATTAGCAAATCATTGCCCAATCAAAATTGTATGTGTGTACCAGGCTTAACTGTAACATTACAATTTCATCTTTCAAAGTACCCCCCCCCCCCCCCTTTCGCCCTTCTACTAACACCAAAATTCATTCTTCTCCAGTCAATCAGAGACTTACAGATCTGGTCACCCCATGCGTATCGATTATTTCACTTATATGGGAACCACTCTAGTGGCAAGTACAGTTTAATAAACTAGAATACTTACTCCAACGGCACCAGAAATGTTAACAGTGATAAGCAGATGTATCAGTATTGGGAGTGCAAACACCCTTGAATTAAATCAGGTAGCCTAGAAATGATCTCCACCCTGAGAGGTTGGAGTAGGGGAAGAGACAAGAATTAGGTATTATGATATGCAGATGTAAGGGACCTGCATGTCCTGAAATCTACATAATCCAGCCTCACAGCCAACTCAATGACCTTATTTGCTCTATTGCAGTTAACTACTTAATGACCAAGGTCACTTCATACATTGGTGACTAAAACAAATTATATCATTTTGTAGCACGTACAATTAGCTGCTCAAAGAGAAACTTTAGTGAAAAGGGGGAAACAAATAAATTCATACATTGCATAGTGAGAAGTTTAAAAAATAGAAGAGAGATCAAGAAATGATTGATATTCGCCCTGTAATTTGTTCATATTGTTTTATACACAACCAGCCTGCACGTCATCATCTTTACTACTGCAGACAAAAAACAAAACAGACGGCAATTGTCTATGACCACAACCCCTAACAATGTGACTGGCTAAAAGGTGTTTTTTTTTATAGAGCTGCATGTGCACAGAGGGAAATACTGGTTGCTTGGCAGTTGCAAACAGCTGTTATTTCCCACAGTGCAACAAGGCTCCCACAGTGTGGCATCAGGACCTAGATGCTGACATCACACGGTGGGAGGGGTTTCACTACAATATCAACCATAAAGACCCCTGATGATCTATTAGAGAAAAGATAAAGATTTCTCATGAGAAAGGGGGTATCCGCTACTGATTGGGATGAAGTTCAATCCTTGGTTAAGGTTCCTCTTTAAAATGTTTTTTACTATATTCTGAATTTATGCAAAGGTCCCTGTCTTTTATGGGCAAAAAAAAATGTTATCAACATTATCGTATATCTATAGTCACAGGTTAAAGCATAGTCTCTTGTTTCTCCTGATATCTGAGCTACCAGATGTGGGGCTGTTGAGCCCAATATAGGCTAATTATGTTGTTTTCAAAGAAGCAGGCATATCTAGACTTCTAGTTCCATAGATTAATGCATTTTATTGACTCTTATTGTAAGGAAAAAAATACTTCTAAATGTACTAGATTTAACTACTTATCTCATCTAATATAATTTTCTACTTTTCAATTATTTATAAGTAAATAAATAGAATTAGAAAATATGTTTTTCCTTTTACTTCTTTAATTTTTTACAGCATCACCAACACTTAGAGCAGATTCATTAAAAGCTTGTAATTTTTTCCCACGCTATGGCCTTCTGCTCACAAAGACATGATAGTGACAATCCTGCATCACATAACCTTGTCACATGATCAGCCTGCCACATGACTATGGAGACCAGTAATGTAGAACAATTCATGAAGCTGCTTTGATCTGCCATTTGATGAAGCTCTGGGACTCAGGTTAGTCACACTTCATAATAGCTGAAGATTGCAAACAATGGTGACCTATAAACTAACAGGTTCTCGCCACAAAGATGTGCCTGGAAGTTTGCTACAGTCTTGACATGATGGGGTTAAGCAGTACAGGTTGTCCTTCAACTCATCGTGATGATTAGAAACAGGTTGAGCTAAAACACATTACTGAACTGCCTTTTTCTGCACTAGTCTCGAAGTTTAATGTGGTCACCTGCAGCACTCTGGTAAAATGGGCATCGCATGGACTGCAATACTAATAGCGGCTATACTGGCGCCTGATAATTATCTTTTAGGCAGTGCAAATGTCAGCAGTGGGGCTTTTCAGTAGGTGAAGTCAGTGCAGATATCAACAGATATTGTGTGTGTGTGGAGGGGAAGGTCGGTTTGGGTTAGGAATCAATAGATGGAAGTTTCAAGTAAACTTAGGGTTATGTTTAGCGGTAGTAAAATATCTATAAAAATGACTGATATTCTACTATCGTATTACCCATTGCACAATAGTAGAAAATCAGTAATTTTATCAATATTCTACTGGCAGCTATCCCCGGGGTCCAAATTACCACAACATCTTGCAAGACAGCTGAATGAAAGCTGGTAAGGTACATTGAGAGGAGCATACAGTTCGGCATAAGTGCCAGGAAAGAGAACTCTGCTAGTGTAAAGCAGAGGAAGGTGCCATTTACGTATCACAATGCTCACGTTGCATATTTATATTCTGGTTACACAGGCCTGTGGAAAGAGTGGGTAGTGATCAGGGATGCTCAAATTCGGATGATACCCGGATAGTTGCAATCCGGATATCTCCCAGTAATGCTGTGCGGGATGGGCGGGGGGTCAAGCTTACCTCTCTGACGTCTTCTTCGCTCGTCCCTCGGCGCCTCCCATGATGCGGTCCACGCGGTGGTCACGAGACTACAAACACTTCCTTCTTCCGGGTTGAAGGAGGAAGCGTTTGCAGCCACGTGTTGCGCGTGGACCGCATCGTGGGAGGCGCTGAGGTACAAGCGAAGAAGACGTCAGAGAGGTAAGCTTGACCCCCCCGCCCAGCCCGCACAGCATTACTGGGAGATATCCGGATTGCAACTATCCGGGTATCTTCCGAATTCGAACATCCCTAGTAGTGATCCTGCTTAGTAAGTTGAAAGTGAACTCATCCTTTAACCACTTGCCGACCACCCACTACAAATAGGCGGCAAAGTGGCACCCCCAGGACCGCGTAACGCTGATCGGCGGCGGCACCTGGGAGACTAATTAGCTGGGTTTCGCGCGCATCCACCGGCATTAGGCTCCGCCCACCCGCGACCTCCACCCGCTGGCAGGTTGTTAACCCCCGATCTGCCGCATGCAAAGTGTATAGTACACTTTGTAATGTATACAAAGTGTATTATACAGGCTGCCTCCTGCCCTGGTGGTCCCAGTGATCGAGGGACCACCAGGGCAGGAGGCAGCCCCCTAGTAAACACACCAGCACACCGATTCTTCCCCCCCTGCCCCCTGATCACCCCCTCAGACCACTGTTTGCACCCAATCACCCCCCTAATCACCCATTAATCATCCCCTGTCACTATCTGTCAATGCTATATTTTAGATTAGGTCCTAAACTGCCCCCTGGGGGCTCCTGATCACCCCTCCACACCCTCAGATTCTCTCCAGACCCCCCCCCCCGTGTACTGTATACATCTATTCTCCCCTGTAATCACCCACTGATCACCTGTCAATCACCCATCAATCACCCCCTGTCACTGCCACCCATCAGATCAGACCCTAACCTGCCCCTTGCGGGCACCTGATCGCCCGCCCACACCCTCAGATCGCCCGCAGATCTGCCTCAGATCACCTCCCAAGTGCATCGTTTACATCTGTTTTCCCCTCTAATCACCTACTGATCACCCATCAATCACCCCCTGTCACTGCTACCCATAAGATCAGACCCTCATCTGCCCCTTGCGGGCACCCAATTACCCGCCCACACCCTCAGACCCCCCCCCCCCCCCGATCACCTCGCCAGTGCAGTGCTTGCATCTATTCTCCCCTCTAATCACACCCTGATCACCTATCAATCACCCTGTCACCCCCTGTCACTGCTACCCATCAGATAAGACCCTAATCTGCCCCTTGCAGGCACACAAACACCCGCCCACACCCTCAGATTGCCCTCAGATCCCCCCTGATCACCTCGCCAGTGCATTATTTACATCTGTTCTCCCCTCTAATCACACCCTGATCACCTATCAATCACCCCCGTCACCCCCTGTCACCACCTGTCTCTGCTACCCATCAGATCAGACCCTAATCTGCCCCTTGCGGGTACCCAATTACTTGCCCACACCCTCAGATCCCTCCCCCCCCCCTCCGATCGTCTCCCCAGTGCATTGATTGCATCTATTCTCCCCTCTAATCACCCCCTAAGACACCCATCAATAACCTCCTGTCACCCCCTAGAACTCCTATCCATCAGATCAGGCCCTAATCTGCCCCCTGCGGGCTTTTGATCACCCGGCCAAACCCTTACCTGCCCCACCGCAGTGACAGTATTTTTTTTTTTCCTGATCACTGCTGGTCTCTACGACTTAATTGTGGCTGAGACCAACCGTTATGCCACACAATACGCAACCGCCAATTCAAGAAGCTACCATGCCCAGCCTTTTCGGTGGAAACCACTCCAAGTTTCCGAACTTAAAATTTTTTGGGGCCTTCTTCTTAACATGGGTCTAGTCAAAAAGAATGTATTGCGGTCTTATTGGTCTACGCACCCAATACATCACATGCCCATGTTCTCTGCTGCTATGTCCAGGTCACGATTTGAGAACATCCTGTGCTTCCTGCACTTCAGTGCCAATAAAACCTGACATCTAAGAGTCCACCCTGCTTATGACCGGTTCCACAAAATTCAGCCCCTCATAGACCACCTGTCATCAAAATTTGCAGATGCAAATTGAACAGTAATTTTGAGGCATTTGGTTTCCAGACTACTCCTCACGGTTTTGGGCCCCTAAGATGCCAGGGCAGTATTGGAACCCCACAAGTGACCCCATTTTAGAAAGAAGACACCCCAAGGTATTCCGTTAGGTGTATGATGAGTTCATAGAAGATTTTATTTTTTTGTCACAAGTTAGTGGAAAATGACACTTTGTGAAAAAAAACAATAAAAATCAATTTCCGCTAACTTGTGACAAAAATTAAAATCTTCTATGAACTCACCATACTCCTAACAGAATACCTTGGCGTGTTGTCTTTCTAAAATGGGGTCACTTGTGGGGTTTCTAAACTGCCCTGGCATTTTAGGGGCCCTAAACTGTGAGGAGTAGTCTGGAAATCAAATGCCTCAAAATGACCTGTGAAATCCTAAAGGTTCTCATAGAACTTTGGGCCCCTTAGCGCACCTAGGCTGCAAAAAAGTGTCACACGTGGTATCGCCGTACTCAGGACAAGTAGTATAATGTGTTTTGGGGTGTATTTTTACACATACCCATGCTGGGTGGGAGAAATATCTCTGTAAATGGACAATTGTGTGTAAAAAAAACAAAAAAAATCTCATTTACAGAGATATTTCTCCCACCCAGCATGGGTATGTGTAAAAATACACCCCAAAACACATTATACTATTTCTCCTGAGTACGGTGATACCACATGTGTGACACTTTTTTGCAGCCTGGGTGTGATAAGGGGCCCAAAGTCCAATGAGCACCTTTAGGTGTATGATTTTCGTTCCACTTCTCACGTGTACACCATTTTGTATTGGTCTTTCACGTGGAATTCCAATAAAATTGATTCATGTTTGTGGCAGTAAAATGACAAAATGTGGAAAACTTCAAGGGGGCCCGAATACTTTTGCAAACCACTGTACACTTTTTTTTTTTATCAAAGATATGTAGCACAATAAATGTGGACAAAAATGTATATAGAAATGTTACTTTATTTAAAAAATGTCAGCACAGAAAGTTAAAAAAATCATTCTTTTAACAAAATTCATGTCTTTTTTGATGAATATAATAAAAACTAAAAATCACAGCAGCAATCAAATAGAGATGCTCAAATCCGAATCCGGGTGAAACCCGGATAGTTGCTATCCGGATTTCATCCATATACCTGTGCCCGATGGGCGGTTAAGCTTACCTATCTGACGTCTTTCTCAGTCCGGCCCTGCACATCACGTGACTACAAACGGACGGACTGTAGAAGACGTCAGACAGGTACGCTTGACCCTCCCCCCCCCCCGCACAGGTATCTGGATGAAATCCGGATAGCAACTATATAACTTTATAGCAATAATCAAATAGCACCAAAAGAAAGCTGTATTAGTGACAAGAAAAGGAGGTAAAATTCATTTAGGTGGTAGGTTGTATGACCGAGCAGTTAAAGCTGCAGTGGTCTGAATGGAAAAAAAAGGGTCTGGTCCTCAAGGGGTTTTAAGACTGCAGTCCTTAAAGAGACACTGAAGCGGAAAAAAAAAATTATGATATTATGATTTGTATGTGTAGTACAGCTAAGAAATAAAACATTAAGATCAGATACATCAGTCTAATTGTTTCCAGTACAGGAAGAGTTGAGAAACTCCAGTTTTTATCTCTATACAAAAAAGCAATTAAGCTCTACCGACTTTCAAAGTCGTGAAGAGGGCTGTTATCTGACTTTTATTATCTCAACTGTTTACTTTTTCTCTGCCAGAGGAGAGGTCATTAGTTGACAGACTGCTCTGAAAGAATCATTTTGAATGCTGAGTATTGTGTAATCTGCACATATTAGAGAATGATGTAATGTTAGAAAAAACACCATATACCTGAAAATAAAAATATGAGAATATTTTCTTTGCTGCTAATCTTCTAGTAATTATTCATAGTACACAACCAATTCATTATATCATATTTTTTTTTCGCTTCAGTGTCTCTTTAAGTGGTTAAGGTAATCACTGAGCGTGACAGAAATCAATGCATGTGATTGATACTGTTTGCCCAAGACATCACGACCTGTAATAAATCTCCTAAAGCTGGGAGCAAAACGAAAAAACAATAGGTTTTCTGAATTAAATTGCACAAAATACATAAACATGCTGTAAAGTGAACAAGCATGTGAAACATTTCCCCCTCTCACAATGTTAATTTGAACCTGACACACATATTTCATGAGCAACTGTAACTACATATAGCAGAATGCAGTAAATATAATATGTAATATTATCCTATTACAATTATTCCATCTCAGTTATGTGGCCATGATCTAATGTATTCATTTGTGATATCTTAATCAAAGCATTTGATGTATATGTACATTTGTGGATATGTACCGTTTGTGAAACCCATACTAGAGTATTGAGCCTTGTACATTTAATGATTGTAGGCACTTATATTAGACTGAAGACGCGGGCTTGCACCCGAAAAATGCGTTGCCTGTGCATAATAAACCCTGTTTATCGCATGTGATTGTCGCTATTGAGGTAAAACCCCTAATTTATTTACAGTATACTTTTATTTATATTTCATCAGTTCTTAAAGAGACACTGAAGCGGAAAAAAAAATATGATATAGTGAATTGGTTGTGTACTATGAATAATTACTAGAAGATTAGCAGCAAAGAAAATATTCTCATACTTTTATTTTCAGGTATATAGTGTTTTTTCTAACATTGCATCATTCTATAATATGTGCAGATTACACAACACTCAGCATTCAAAATGAGTCTTTCAGAGCAGTCTGTGAAGTAATGACCTCTCCTCTAGCAGAGGAAAAGTAAATAGTCCAGGAACAGTTGAGATAATAAAAGTCAGATAACAGCCCTCTCCACGACTAACTTAGTCGGAGAGCTTAATGGCTTGTTTGCATAGAGATAACAACTGGAGTTTCTCAACTCTTCCTGTACTGGAAACAATTACACTGATGTATCTGATCTTAATGTTTTATTTCTTAGCTGTGCTACACATACAAATCATAATATCATCATTTTTTTTCCGCTTCAGTGTCTCTTTAACCCAGTTTTATCCAAACCTGGGCGCCTCTTTACCCCTGTTAGGTCTTCTCAATATTCAGTCAATTATTCATTTAAATATTGATCAGGGGGTGCCATAGATTTGGTAGAGTTTTAACAGTATTAAATGTCACATAAGTGATTATCTTATCTCACATTACTTTAGATTACAATATGTGAGTTGCACAATAAGATATATACAAATCAGATGTATGCAACACAGGCACAATATCACAGAACGTCATCAACTTCACAGAGCATCCCAACACTTTAAGTAATGCTATAATCCTGTGAAACTCGGGATACGTGACCTGCATGCTTCACCCGTTTGGGAACAAGCCAAGGGGTGCGGTCTCATTGCTATAAAAAACACTTTAAGTAATTTCATCATTTTAGCCCTATGTAAATGCTTTTTTATTAACATAGAAATTATGCCTGTAAAAGGGACAGATATAACTGAGTTGACACACTCCGGGCAAAGGAGTCTGATTGGATATTCAAGTTATACTTTGAAGGCCTCAACAAGGTCAATAAATCAGTTTATCTGATCCAGCACTGGGCGTTTTTCATCGTTATAAGTGTAAGATTGATCTATGTACTACTACAGATGCTGCTTTAGGGCAGATGTTCCATTAAGATCATCCATTTATCACAATGTTTTGTACTACTTCTACCTGTGAAAACTCCTAATAATTTATCACCTTTATCTATAGACATGAACAAATTTGTTGGTACCTTCTCGGTTCATTGAGAAAGTGCTTTATGCCTCTTGAAAAGTGATGAAATGAAAAGCAATAGTTCTGTATATACCACAGAAAAGTCATCGAATCAAGCAAAGTGTGTGAAAAAAGATAAAGGATTACTTCTTCTACAACAGAGTAACCAAGCAGCTCGGGGTGACCCAAACCACTAGGAATGTATAGGGGGATAAAAGAGACCGAACCCCCCCCCCCCCTACTAATAAGCAATGCTTGGTGAAATTTGCCTTCTTAAAACAGAAGAAAATTTGCAATAATTCAGCTATAAGTGAACATTTGTGGTTACCCACAATGCACCACTATTCTTCTACAAAGACATTCGCAACTGGCCTGAATATATTTGTCGCTGCCCCTATATAAGATAATAAATAATTGGATTTCAGTAATTCTTTTAAATTCTTTTCTTTAAAGGACCACTATTGCAAAAAATAGTAGGCAGTTAAAATCTGACAGAACCAACAGGTTTGGGGCCAGTCCATCTCCTCATGGGGGATTCTCAGGGTTTTCTTTGTTTTCAACAGCATTTTCTGAACAGCAGTTTAACTGCCAAAGCAGTAAGATACCAGCCAGCCTCCCTACTCGCCTTGTGCTTAATAAATTAATTTCTTACTGTACTGTAAGTGATTTCTTGTCTAAGGTAAGCCACCTCAAGTTGGTTTTAACTTAACTTTTATAACTCTTGGGCGCCTCTCCACCATGTGTTGTCCCTACTCACCTGCATACTATTTTGTCTGTTAGTCTTTACAACTGCTGTTCAGGAAATGCTGTTTAAAACAAAGAAAACCATGAGAATCCCCCATGAGGAGATAGACTGGCCAAAACCTGTCGGTTCTGTCAGATTTTAACTGCCTACTTTTTTTTCGCAATAGTGGTCCGTTAATTAGCATCATACAGGTTTCGATTTGTAAAATAAGTCATTCAACCAATTGAAATGTAGATAACTAGTCATGCAGGATGAAACTCAACTCCAGAATGGAATAGAAGGTAGTGAGAATGATAGACAACATAGTACTTCCAATGATATACAGTGGGGAAAATTATAATTTGCTCCCCTGCTAAATTTGTAAGTTTGTCCACTTACAAAGTAATGAACAGAGACAGAAAATCAACAAAAAATCCAGAAACATCATATTAAAGAGTAACTGTCAGGCTACAAAAGCTAATTTAAACCTCTATTCTCCTGTGTTAAACAGTTTAGAAGGAAGCCAAAAAGGCATTACTGAAGATAAAAATCTCTCTTACATTTGATGTGTGCTTATCAGCAAAGCTGTTATTGCCAAGCTCTTAAGAAGACGCAAGCCGCATTCCATACTGCAAAGCATTCTGGGGCTCTAAACTCGGCTGCTAATGAGAAGTTACAGGGTCAAGTAACAATAGCATGTAACTCAGTCCAGCGCACAGCACTGATAAATCTCCCGGCAGAGTACACTGCAGGAGTCCGCTATTGTTCCTAGCCACATGGCTAATTAATATTCACTGCACACTACTGTTATTCAGTACGAGCTTTTCTGTGATCAGGAAGCAGGGAGGACATGACGACACATTTGGCTTCATAGGAGACAGACAAACATGGAACCTGCCATGAGCTGTCAGGAGCATCATTCTCTGCATATACTATATAAAAATTCTGTGAAATCCAAACGTGGACAGTGAAATGCATATGTAATGTAAGTACAGCCTATATTTAGCTACTGATATATGTGTTTATTTTCTCTGAGACCTTATACCTAACAGCTCCTCTTTAAGTAAAAGTTATAAATTGTTTAGCGTATCACTGAATTAAATAAGCATTTCACCCTCTACAACCCAGAAAGAATTCTGGCTCCCACAGATTGGTTATGTGCCCATGTGGCATACAGATTATCAGGGCCGGATTTCTGGGAAGGTCACAGAGGCCACGGCCTAGGGCGATAAAAATCAGCAGGGAGCAGGACTTGGAGAGATAAGAGGTCACATGTCAAAGTAAATCACCTCTCCTGCTTTGCTCTGGTCTGCCTGAATTCCAGAGATCCCTGCATCTCTCTTACTTGTGCAAAGTGTGTGTTATGGCAGTCAGCATCTGCTGTTACCTGTATGATGACAGGGGACAAACAATCTGCTGTGAGAAGAAAAATATATGGGCTTAAGTAGCAGAACTCTTGAGTTCCGATTAGTTTTTTTCATGCAGTACGCATTCACGGGCAGGAATTAGCAGCTCTCCCCTCTCCCTGACTGATGGTTTATTACTAGTAGGTCAGTGCTGTTAAAGACCTCAGATCTGTTAATTTTATGGCTTTTTTTTCTCCTAGAGAATGACAACAACATTCTTTGTGTGAGTTTAACTCTTTCCTGGCTTTTTTTTTGCCAGCAAAGTACTGTTAGCCATCAGTGAAAGCAGGATGTTTTGAAACAGAATGACAACTGTGTTACATTTATTTATATTTACAAAACAATCAATGCATCTCCTGCTGACTGTATATATGGCTGTATGCCTAACATCTTGTATACAATAACACAGTCTGAAGACGGCTCATTAACCAAAGGCTCACTGTTTTTCTTTTGGTTAGCCAATAAAAAGTGTTATTCTGATACAAAACTTCCTGCTGACTGATTTTAAGATCTATCTTAAGTGCTAAATTGTCACTGAGTAAAGTACACCTGAGCTTATGCTGGGTACACACAATGCAATTTTCTGACAGATTTACTGTCAGATCGACTATTTCCAACATGTCCGATCTGCTTTCCAATCAATTTTCTGAATGATTTTTCATAGAAGTGAACAGCAAATTGATCGAAAAATTGAAATCAGTTCAAACATGATGGAAATAATCGACCTGACAGTAAATCTGTCAGAAAATTGCATCATGTGTATATATCATTACACTACATATATGCCAGTGTGTGTAGTGTCGGATCCTTCTACTTACCTATCTTCTGTTTTGGATGGGCTTCTCTGCATTGTGCTGCACTGTCCCCCTATTTGTGGCTCTGACGGCAGCAAGTAGCACAGAGGACAAAGAAGCAGCGCTGTCCACTGGGGCTCCCTGTAAATTTGCACTCCTGTATGCATGTGCACAGGAGCCGAGGGAGTGTTATGGGTATGTGAACTTGACAAGTGCTGCTCATACATGAGCATCATTTCTGAAGTATGCAAGCCCAGAACACTATCGCCTGCTGTGCATGCAGACAGGAGAGCAAAATTACATGGAGTGGACAGAGCATGCACTGCTTCTTTGTTGAACAGGGCAAAGCAGCAAAACAGAGGAGGGCCCATTCAAACTAGTCTGAATTGGACAGAATGGGGAGGGGCGGTTGGTGACAGCCGGCCTAGGGCGCTGGAAAGTACAAATCCGGCCCTGCAGATTATAGTCAGTCAACAGAAACTTCTAATCTCAACTCATTATGTGTATAAAGCACACCTGTCCACAGAATCAGCTCCTTCCATTACAACCTCTCCATCACTATAGGCGACAAAGAGCTGTTAAAGGACATACAGGACTAGATTGTAGACTTGCACAATGTTGGAATGGGCTTCAAAACCATTAGCAAGAAGCTTGGTTAGAAGAGGACAATTGTTGGTGCAACTTTTCTGACATGGAAGAGATATAAAATGACTATTATTTGCCTTTGGGCTGGAACTACATGCAAGATCTTGCCTCATGGAATGTGGATGGTCATGGCAGTAGTGAGGGATTAGCCCACAACTACATGGGAGGAGTTTGTGAATGAGCCGAAGGGGCCACAGTCACCAATAACACCATTGGTAACACACTACTCCATAATGGATTGAAATGTTGCAGCACCCAGAAAATAGCTCAAGGAGGCACATACAAAGGCCTTTTTGTCAGTGAAAAGTAATTTAGAGAAGGTCAGATGATAAAAATAGAGCTCTTTGGAATGAACTCAAACAGTCGTGTTTGGAGGAAGAAAAATACTAAGTATAACTTAAACACCACGCCTACAGGCAAGCATGGAAGTGGAAACATTTTGCTTTGCAGCATTTTTTCTTCTAAGGGTATAGGACAACTGCACAATAGTGAACCTTAAAGTTTTGGATGAGAACCTCAATGCCTTTGACATAACACTAAAGAAGGGTCATGGATGGATCTTCCAATTTGACAATTACCCAAACACATGGCCAAAGCAATAAAAGAGTGGTTCAAAAAGAAGCACATGAACTTCCTGGAGTGGCTTAGCCAGTATCCAGATCTTAAGGCCCGTACTCACGGGCTGCAAAACTCGCCTGTCGCCAGCACACGTGGCTTCTCGCCAGGTCCCTCCGCGTACACATGCGGAAGAGGGACCAGCGGCAAGGCGGAAGCTGTCGCTGACGTTCCTCCTCCCCCCGCCGGAAGGTCTGTGAACCTCAATGGAGGTTGCTGTCGCTAGTCCGCGTACTCACGCGGACTAGCGACAGTTGCGGCGGGGGGGGGCAGCGGCGACTGTCGCCATGCGATTGAAAGTTTCAATCGCATGGCGACATAGCGACGGGCGACAGTTCGGGGGCGCGCGCGCGTGCGACGGCCCATACTCACGGGCGACCTGTCGCCGCAACACGCGCGCGCCGCGTGTTGAGGCGACAAAAGTCCCTCGTGAGTATGGGCCATTAATCCAACAGAAAATCCTTTCTGAGATGTAAAAGATGTGTGTCTGACCTCTGTGATTGCCAACAAGGCTTTTACCTTCAAGTACTAAGTCATCTTTTGATGTGGGATCAAATACTTATTTCACGAATTACAACACAATTTAAACTCTGATTTTCGGGCACTGAGTTATTTTGTTGTTATTCTGTCTCTCACAGCTACAATAAAGCTACCATTACTTTACTGGTTATTTCTTGGTCAGAGGGCACAGAAGCAAAATCTGCAGGGTATTAAATACATCATTCTTCACCCTGGCCCTTATAAAATTCACTTTTTTTCCTAAGTTTGCTCCTTGTAGATAATTTTTATCCTCTGTTTAAAATAACTTTTTAGCACTCAGCAAATGAAAAAGTACTAAAAAGTAGGTGGAAAAGTACTGTCTACATTATTTTCTTGATTTCTGGTGGCTTAACCACTTCAGCGTTCAGTCATTTTTCACTGTATGCATCTGAGCAATTTTTACCTCCCATTCATTTGCCAATAACTTTATCACTACTTATAACAATGAATTGATCTATATCTTGTTTTACCACCACTAATTAGGCTTTCTTTTTTTCTAAATGCATTTTAATGGGAATATTAGGAAAAAAATTGAAAAAGATCATTAAATCTCAGTTTTCATCCATTATAGCTTTAAAATAATACATACTACAATAATTAAAACCCACATTTTATTTGCCCATTTGTCCCAGTAATTACACCATTTAAATTATGTCCTGTCACGTTGAAGCATAACGTACAATAACACACAATAGATACGTAAGAGTGGTCAGGACCGGTCCGTAGTCAAACACAGAGTCAGATATCGAGGTACTGAGTAGCTAGACTAATACGTAGTCAGTAATCAAGCAGAGTCATACACATAGGTTAGATGTCAGTTGTACTGTAAGGATTAGGCAATAACAAAGTCAGGGACAGGCCGAGTCGGTAACGAATATTAGATGGCAGCGGTACAGAAGGACTAGACAGGAGCGAGGTCAAGAGGCAGGCAAAAGTCGGTACACAAATAATATACAATGAGCTGTTACTAATATATAATATTACAATATAAGTACGAAAATAATAAAGACTGACTAACTGGAGTACATATATATTGTGCGTCTACACAATGCATCAATGTAGCTCAAAATCGCTAGCTAGACCTATAATCAGCAAACATTGTATTAAGGCCAGTGAGCAACTGACTCACTTGGCCTAATATATTCAGAAGTCATCACAAGATCCCACCCCCAGGATGACAGCCCCTCCATCAGACACGCCTATAAAGGCTTCTCTGCTGCACGTTTGTCTGACTGGAGGATCTGCGTGCGCCTGCCACCGCTGGAAAGATGCCGGGGATGCCCCCAGAACGAAAGTTGCCGTACGCGTACGAGTCCTGCCTGAGACACCGTGGAGGACATTGCGGGACCCGTCGCCAACAGGTAAGATTGTTACATGTCCCTATCACAACGTATGGCGCCAATATTTTATTTGGAAATAAAGGTGCAAATTTTTTCAATTTTGTGTCCATCACTATTTACAAGCTTATGATTTAAAATATAATAGTAATATTCCCTCTTCACATGCATATTACAAAAGTTCAGACCCTTGGGTAACTATTTATGTTTTTTTTTTTTAATTATTGTATTTTGTTTTTTATTAAAAAAAAAATTATTTGGGCATTTTTTTGGAGTGGGGGGTAAACAGTTAATTTTAAATGTAATAAATTGTATTTATTTAAAAAAAAAATGTATGTAGATGTAGTTTTACTATTTGGCCACAAGATGGCCACAGTCAAAAGGTTGTTTTTAGTCCTGTAAGTGAGCTCTCTCACTTACAGGAAGTGAAGGGAGGACGGGGAACTTTTTTTTTTCTTTAGAGAGATTGGGGCTTCTGAAAGAAGCCCGTCGGTCTTTCTAACGGAGGCTACGATCAATGAATGGGAACTGTGTTCCCATTTATTGATCTCTAGGCTAATGAGTGGCGGCAAGGGGGCCGCAGCCACACGCAACACAGCAGCAGCAGCCTTTTGGACGTAATAGCAACGTCCAAAAGGCCAAAGTAGTTAAAAGGTATTTTATTGATAAGGTGTGAAAACATCACCAAGGGGAAAACTTGAAGAATGGTACAATGTCCACAGATTTGTGGATTTTTAACTATGTAAGGTAAGGAAGCAAGCAAGCAAGCAAGAACCTCCTATGTAGCACCACACACCAGTGTAATAGTACTTTTATATGGACATATGCGGTCTGGGTCCTACGGGAGAAAAGCACTTTACAAATGTTTTGTTGTTGACAATGAAACAAATCAACAGTCCATCATGGTGACGGCTTGCCATTTTAGAGGTTTAATACTTCCTCAAGCTGCTTGCACGTGCTTCTTCGTACTTTCCTCTTTATAGCAGAAGCTTTACTTGGCCTCCAAACATATTGCACAGTTACTTACATCCTGCCAACCAATAGTGTGTCTGCCTGCTGGACTTAACCCTCCTGGCGGTTTGCTAAAAAATCGCCAGGGGGCAGCAAATCTTTTTTTTTTTAATTTTTTTTTTTCATGTAGCGAGACAAAGTCTCGCTACATGATAGCCGCTGCTCAGCGGCATCCCCCCAGCCCCTCCGATCGCCGCCGGCGATCGGCGATCAGGAGATCCCGTTCAAAGAACGGGATCTCCTGGAGGGCTTCCCCCGTCGCCATGGCGACGGGGCGGGATGACGTCAACGACGTCGTGACGTCATAGGGGATTCCGATCCACCCCATAGAGCTGCCTGGCACTGATTGGCCAGGCAGCGCACGGGGTCTGGGGGGGGGGGGGGGGCTGCGGCGCGACGGATCGGCGGCGATCGGGCACTGCACGCAGCTAGCAAAGTGCTAGCTGCGTGCAGCAAAAAAAAATTATGCAAATCGGCCCAGCGGGGCCTGAGCGGTGCCTTCCGGCGGCATAGCCCGAGCTCAGCTCGGGCTTACCGCCAGGAAGGTTAATGAGGAACTCAAGATTTTACACTGTGTCACAAAACACACAGGACTCTAAAAACACATTCTCATTCAAAGTTTCAAAACAAAGAGTAAAGCCAACACAGAGAGCATCCCTGCATTCGCTGCTCTAGATATGGATGCTTCTATGGTTTCAGTATTGGATCTGCCTGTGGTTTAAATGTGAATCCTCTCTTGGAGCCAAGATGTGTTGCTGTAATGCTAATTTATCAGTTGAAGTGGTATCACATACTGCCTTTTAGCAGCAGTAGCCATACACAGTAGTTACACAAAGTCACATACTGAAACAAACATGCAGCCAAAAGAACATCTCATCTGCATACTCATCCTGAATCAATGATTCCTAAAATATTTAAAGTAGAGGGAACAGTGCAGCAGCCAGGGAAATAATTATTTTTGACAAGAAGAAAGCAATGGTTCTTTGCATGCACATCTCAGTTAAGAATTTTTAAAATCATTGTGCAAAGAAAATTAAAGCCCCGTCCACACGATACGATTCGTTGTGTGGTTCGATTACGATTCTATTTATGATTCGGTTCAATCCAACATGTCTGATCGGAATTCGATTCAATTCGATTTGCCATTGTTTTGCAATGGCAAATTAAATTGAATCAAATCGAATCCCGATCGGACATGTCGGATTTTATCGGATCGTAAATAGAATCGTAATCGAATCCCACAAAGAATCGTATTGTGTAGATTTTGCTTAAAAGAACAGTTAGTCAATAGGCTACCAATCACTTAATAGGAGATGTAGTAGCAGTAATTGCTGCAGGACTAGTCTACTGTTACTAACATTGGACCCAATCCCCCACTACAGGTTATTTTCCCTTAAAAACCAGAGCAATTTTTACATTTCACACTTCTTCCATTCATTCAGCAATAACTTTATCACTATTTAGCACACCCAAATGATCTATAAATTGGGGTGGGGGTTCTTTAGGTGGTACTTTTTGCTAAGAATTATTTTATTTTGTATACATTTTAAATATTTACTTTAGTTAGAACCCACACATTGTATTTGCCCATTTGTCCTGGTGTTTTTGTTTTTTCACTGTACCCTATCAATAATTACAAGCCTTTATTTGCAAAAATAACAGTAATACCACCTCATAGCCTACATATTTAAAAAGTTCAGTCCCTAAGGTAACAATCTTGTATCCTCCTTTAAATTCTGTCACTTCTGTTTTTTTTTCACAAGGGTTTTATTTTGGTACAGAGTACATGAAAATAATTGTATGGATTTTGATTCAGTTCGTCACTAAAAATAATTCACATTACATAGGTCTCAACTCTAAAACAAATCTATTCGACCACTTTTTATGATTAAAATTAAACCACGTGTTTCATTTGATAGCTAGCTAGGCATTTAGCAGGCCATTTACCCTGAAGCATACATGTGTGCCTTTCTACTGTAACGATCGGTGTAACACAGAGAGGGTCTGATTACCGGTGATCTGCAGTATCACAGAGAATACAGATATATACCCGATTATTGATGATCTGCAGTATGACCGATAATCAGATATATCTCTAACCTCTGGACACCTGGGTAATAAGAGTGTTTAGTGCAACAGAAATACTTTGATGACTGCACCTGTGGAGTAGGCGCACAGCAGTAAGGAGTACTGCACAGTAACACGTTCCTTCCGTAAGCCTGAGACTCTCCCGAGGGAGGGGTCAGGCTAGGAGTAGGAAGGACAAGTGTGAGTGACACCAGGAGGGGTGTCACCCACAGGTCTGTGAGCTATCTCTTGACTGAGGAGATAGCTCTCGAGGTCGGACAAGCCAGGTCGGCAACAGACAGACAGATCAGGGACAAAGACAGGAGACAGATGCGGAATCCTAAGACAAACAGAGTACGGCAACAGAGTATCAGATATAGCAAAGTACCTAATCAGAGATCAGAAGAGTAGTCAGGAAAGCAGAAGGTCATAACAGATAAACAATGCAATTAGTACTTTAAGCTATCAAGAATCGGACTCAGTGTGGATTCCCAGCTCCAGCCGGTTCTGGCACACTGTCGGATCTAGCTAAGGTCTGAGAGCTAGCACATATAGTTTTCCCTAGACTGAGGTGTGAGGTCCTTGATCATCAACACCTAGGAACTGGTCTAGATAATAACACAGATAATATCACAGATACTGACAAGGTCTACACACGTAGTGATCCCAACGCCAGACACCAGAGAAATGACCAGCACCCAGTATATATACACAAGCGCTCTCCAGCGCCTCCCCTAAGTGCTGGACCAATGAAACCTGATAGAATTGTCAGCTGATCGGCTGGATCAGCTGACACCCTTCTGACTGCCATAAAGGCTCTGCCTCTCAGCGCGCGCGCGCGTCCTTCTGAACCTGTGTGGACTATCAGTCCCAGCCACACCAGACATGTGTTGTAATGCATCTGTTGGTTTGAACGCGGGGCCAGCCGCACCGCTGTCCGAGCATGCGGCGGTTTCCCCGTGTTCAGCCATACTGCTAGTGGTAAGCCCATGCGTGCAAACCGCCACGTCGGACGCAAAATCCGCCGCCTTGTTCACTGGGCATGCGGCAGTTTCTCCGCGCTCCGTTAGGCTAAAGGATGCAGGCCCATGCGCGCAAGCTGCCATGTTGAACGCGGAATCAGCCGCCTTACATTGAGTACTCGTGGCGGCTTTTCCGCGTTTTCTCACATCTACAAGCTAATTTTTTGCATTAAGTATTTTAGCACCATTCATTCTTTGATGCGCCTCAGGAGAGTCAGCACAACAAAAAAAAAAAGGCCACAAATGTTAAATGTCCCTGTCTATTTTTTATGTGACATTGGTCTAAGCTGTAAAAAACAATATTTATTCACCAACTTATTTGAAATAAAATGAGGTCACATATACTGTACCTTATTGGATACCAACCTGGATGCACAATAATCCATTATTCTCAAGGTGCACCTATGTTGTTGTTTTTTTTGCAATTTATGTTATTTGCACTAATTGTTACAGCACCATTCTTTGTTTGCAAAGCCCCAGAAGAGACTGGACATCAGAAAAGGC
Organism: Hyperolius riggenbachi; assembly: GCF_040937935.1. NCBI lineage: Eukaryota > Metazoa > Chordata > Amphibia > Anura > Hyperoliidae > Hyperolius > Hyperolius riggenbachi. Next base: position 128,040,829 of record NC_090652.1, on the reverse strand, counting down.
CACAAACGTGACCATTATGAATAGAGAGCATCCAGGGCTATTCAAATATGGGTCGTTTGTAAGGTTAAGACTTGTGTAGTTTTCCTGAAATTTGTCCAAGTTTGGTCATAATTTTTTTTTTGAACTATAGATTGAGTTTGTGAATAATGCTCTAGTCCCATGCTATATGTGCATGAGCACAACTGTAGTGTGCAGGCACAAGTATGCCCTGTGCCTGCACAGTCGTGAAAAACTGCTTGTGCGTAGGCCACACCTGCAGCAGTGCAGTACGCTCATACATGGACAGGAGCATGACCTACGGAAAAGAGAGTCTTAGCAAGCAGTGGTGGGGGAGAGGAGGATTGAAGAAGCCTCTGGATCATCCAGAGACTTTTCTCTACTCAGATAAGTATCTAAAATTAATTCCCCCCCCCCCCCTGCTTATAGTATCTAAATTTAATTTACCCTCCCCACTTCTTCATTATGTGTGGGACCACACAATGTTTTTCAGTAGTGACGTGCGCTTTTGTCCCAAACTATGCTATGCTGGATAGTGTAATGGCTAAGGGCTCTGCCTCTGACATGGGAGACCAGGGTTGGAATCTCGGCTCTGCCTGTTCAGTAAGCCAGCACCTATTCAGCAGGAGACCTTAGGCATGTCTCCATAACACTGCTACTGCCGATAGAGCGCGTCCTAGTGGCTGCAGCTCTGGCGATTTGAGTCCGCCAGGAGAAAAGCGCTATATAAGTGTTTGTCTTTGTCTTTTATGCAATAATAATAAAAAAAAAAACACTTGCATATATGTAATTGCACATTCACACCTGTGTGTGATGTTGCACAACAGCTGCGAAACTATAGCTGCAAAACTTAGCGACTGCAAATTTGTTTGAGATTTTGCCATAGAATTATAATTGCAATTCTCTGTGTCAAAAGGCCCTAAATAGAGAATTTTACTGTTATTGGTTGTAACAGTGATAATTCACAAAAAAAAAAACAACAACAGGCATCAGTTGGCTCAGGGAACATGTTACCTTGCACCAATAAATAAATGCTACCTGCCGGGAATGTGCGCGCACATGCAGAAAAACATTTGCACGAAATGGATCTGCATGTGGGACCCACGTGTGCATGCATGCATGCAATTGTGCATACACGCACGTGGGCAGTCACACACAGCAGCAGCGAAACTAAGGCAGCATAACTTAGCAATTGCAATTTTTGGATCAATTTTGCTGAACAATCATAAACCGCTCAGCGTGAAATGGCCCTAAATGGAGAGTGATCACTGTTACTGGCTGTAAAAGTGGTCATTCACAAACAGTGGAAATTCACAAACAACACATTGGGGAACACATGTTGTCTTGCACCAATAAATACTTCCTTTACAGCTACCTTGAAAGCACGTGCAGACTGTAAGAGCATGGGTATGTGTGCAATTATGCATACACAGGCGTGGGTGATTGCGCACAGCGTTGGCAAAACCACAGTGGCAAAACTTTGCAATTGTGCTTTTTTTAGGCAATTTTTTTGAAAATCAAAATCGTTAAGCACTTTGCGATTTTCAGTGTTAAACAGCCCTAAATGGAGAATGATGACTTTTACTGGCCGTAACAGACATCACTCACAAAACAACAGTCATTCATTGGCTCAGGGAACACATGTTCCCTTGCTCCAATGATTGTTCCCATTGCAGCTGCTGGTGTGCACATGAATGGGAGCGCACAAGCATAGGGACCTGTGGTAGCTGGTGCACACGTGTGCTCGTTTAAAGCATGATACGCACGTATATTTGCTGTACATCACTAATGTTTAGGTGAAGTTTTTAAGGGTGTAGATATGCGTACCAGCGGTGGAAAAGGGGTTAATGTGGATTATACATGATTGGAGAGACGCTGCCAGGGTGGAGATGGGGAGAAATAAGCCTAAAAGTAAGCTAATTTGGAAACCGGGAACTTGCGATTCACTACAAGTATGTTAAATGTTTACACTGCAAAAAACAAATATTTTATATTTAAAACAAAAGTGAACTAGGGTTTTAACATTTCAATACTTACACCAAATTCTTTTACTCCGCGTTGTGGAGTTTTGGCATAATTCCAAAGTTTAATGACTGACACTTTGGTTGGTTGATCAAAAACAACGTAAATTCGGTTAACCTATAAAAAAAGCAAGAAGAATTATTAGATACAGTACGACTAGAGCACATGTGTCAAACTCCAGGCCTGGAGGGCCAGATCAATGCCAGTGTTTAGGATGGACTGAGAAAGAGATGACTGTGTTCTACCTGATGGACCACACCTTTCCTGATTCAGACACATCAATTAAAGCGGACCCAAACCAAACATTTTTTTAATTAAAAATATTTAGTTGCACCACTCTGACACATACAAAGATAAATACACACTCCTTCAAACCTATGATCATTTCAGTGCATGCTTTTCACCCTTCTCTTTTCATAGCTAGGGTTATACTGGGGGCAGCCATTAGCAATTCCTCCATTGCCGGACACCATCCACTCCACCAGTTTGCCGGAAAAATCCCGGCAATTTGAAAGGAAGGGAGGGGTTCCTCCAATAAATGTAAAATATTTTATATTTGTCATCATGCAGCTGAAAAAAGGCTGCTATTTATTATTATAATTTAGAAAATAGATTTTATTTCTGAAATCTTGTATTTTTAATTTGGGTCCACTTTAATTTGAGCTGTGTCAAAAATGTGTGAGGACTTCGGCCCTCGTAGGACCGGTTTGACATCCCTGGACTAGAGAGATAAGGAGAGGCTACCTTTAGAAAACAAACACAGAGGCAAGGGGCCCGATGCAATTCACTTTTTCTCCTACGTTTTCTCCTAGGAGATCTTTTTTTATCTTCTGTTAAAAAAATTTTCAGCGCTCTGCAATTGAAAAATTAGGTGACAAAGTACTGTCAAAATGATTGAGTATTTTCTTGCTTGCTGGTGGCTTAAAAGGCATTGTATTGTGAAGATGTGAGATATCACCTAGGAGAACACTTGGAAGAAAATGTGAATTGGATCGTGCCCTAGGGGATCCTAAATGGTGCAGTATTTTCTGTTAAAGGGGTGAAAAAAAGTGTAGGCGGTTACTCACAAGAAGGTTTGCTATTAAGAGCAACCAACCTATTAAAGTGCACCCAAGGCGGATTCCTGTGTTTAAAATGGGACACAGAGGCATGTTCCTTTGTGAAGGACCCTCTCAGGCCCCCTCCGCCATGGAATCTGCCAACAACTAATAGGAAACAGGGCATCCTTTGCAGTACAGTAGAGTCACTGCTTCTACCCTGCCTCTTCCACTCCCCTATGAGCTCTGTGCTCCCGGAGGAGAAGCAGAGAGCTCTGTGTGCAGCGTCGTGACCCCTGGGTCACAGCCATTTTTTTTTTTTTTACAAAACCAAAATTTAAGCATTACGGGACACAGGAGTGATGATATGGGACATTAAAATCCTTAAAATAGAAAACATGAGAGACAGCTTACCTAAGCCACCTCTCATTTTTTTTTATTTTAAGGATTTAAAGGTACTCCGAGCAGTGCAGAAACTATGGAAAGATGCATATCATTTTAAAGCTCTCTTTCTCCTCTTTCCAATGATATATAAATCACCGCCCAAAGTCTTTTAGTTTTCGCTATTTTCGCGATCGAAATTGCCGCGGCCGCAACTTCGATCGCGAAAATAGAGAAAACTAAAAGGCGTAGGGCGACGATTTAGGTGTCGTCAGAAAGAGAGCTTTAAAATGATATCCATCTTTCCATAGTTACATTGTATTACACAGGGCGACTTTTTCTGCTGAATGGAGCTGCTGACTTTGAGAAAAAGTCGCCCTGTGTAATACAATGTAACTATGGAAAGATGGATATCATTTTAAAGCTCTCTTTCCCCTCTTTCTGGCGACACCTAAATCGTCGCCCTACGCCTTTTAGTTTTCTCTATTTTCGCGATTGAAGTCGCGGCCGTGGCAATTTCGATCGCGAAAATAGCGAAAACTAAAAGTCGTAGGGCGGTGGTTTATATACCATTGGAAAGAGGAGAAAGAGAGCTTTAAAATGATATGCATCTTTCCATAGTTTCTGCACTGCTCGGAGTCCCTTTAATGTATTTGATCATTTCTGGATGCCTCTTTCCCCGATATTAGATATACCGGTAGGTCAACTTCTAATGGCTGTGACATTTACATTCACACATTAACTCTTTCTTGGAAATGGAATCTGTCATGAAAAAACTGCTAGGCAGTATTTATATTTCAAGAAAAATTAATTGATCTGGTGCACAAGTCCCTGAAAGACTTAGTTCACCTCAAGAAAACCTGAGGGAAGACAGGTTGAAAAATACAATTATTTAAATTTCAACCAGGGCACTATCTACAGAGAGTTATGTTTTCATTGTTTAAGCTGGCACTGCCTGAGAATTGGCTTTAATTTGTGTTATGTACATTAGACTCTGGTGCTTTGGACATCTAGACACTGGTCTTCACTAAAGTTGTCCTAGAAGGGTTGATGATCTGCTACACCTAATGAGCCTACTTTGCTGCTGACAACCAGCTTTTTACCCACTCCTCCCCCCAAGAACAGGTAGGTAAACCCTGCAGTGCTTAGGGGACTAGGACAGGACAGGTATCAGAAAAGGCAAAGTCAGGGTTGCTGGCTTAGGTCGGAGCAGGCAGCGGATAGAACAGGGTCAGGTGGAAGGCTGAGATCAGGATTGGTGAGCAGAGCCTGGTCATATTGAGAACAGAGTAACTGGTAGGATTGGGTAATATGCAGGAACAGGTAATTGGCTTATTTCCCTGGCAGGCTCAATGTAAATAACTAAGGTTAGACTAACAGATAGTCTAAAGATAGACTAACACAAATAGGATCAGGAGCTGTAACAATCAAAAATCCTGTTGTCTGCGTAGGTTTTAAATATCCCACCACACATTTAGCACTGGGCCACAAGTCCTGAATATGTGTATGCCCGAGGAGCCTGAAGAAGCAGCCAGAGCCCAACAGCTGCTCAACCTAAAGGATGGAGGACAAGCAGGAGTGGAGTGCAGCAAGACCAATGGAGACATGTGGAGAGACACACAGACTGAACCGTACACTAAGGACCAGACGCAGGTTAGTTGTGCCGTCCCAGAAGTAAATATATTGCAGATCAGGATACGGCATGGGATCTGAGGCGAAACAGTGAGCATGACAGACGTAAGCATGAGCATGCAGTTAAGCATGACATTCACATTTATGGGGAAGTTAACTGAAGGACCGGAGGTCCCAGTTTAATTAAACATAACAAATGACCTTAAAAATATCTAAAAGAAAGAACTCCACTGAAAAGAACATACACACAGAGTCCTGATCTCACCATCACAGAGCCAGTCAGGGAGAAGTATGTAGACACTCAAATTCTGTAATGCAACTGTGAAAGCTCTTCAGGATTCTTGGAACAACATACCATGTGAGAACTGAGTTTAGTTTTATTATACTTTTTTTTACAGCCATTTTAAAATTTTCTTAAATATGGGATAACGATCCAGAGAAATATTTGGATGCATTCTTGATTTCTTCAAGTACATCAGACTGATGCACAACTACAGTATATAAATTATACATGTAAACATCCAACCTGTATATGTTCGTGTTAGCATATTTTCATCCTATGTCCACATAGTCATACCGTAATATTGCAGCTTATGTTATTTATTACAATCCTCCTAAGTAAACAACAAGCACAATCACAACACATACCAAACCGGGAAGAATTGGAGAAAGCCAGGAATGTCTGCCATCAGTGCTATCATTGATATTGTCAATAAGTTTGTCAGGTGTCCTCACATCTCCAGATACCCCATCTAAAATGTTTATGCTTTCTGGAAAAGCAGCAATATCTAGTGAAAGTCAAGGTAAGGCTAATGAGGTAAAGTTCTTAGAAAATATTATAAATCGATACATGACAAAGATAACCTTTATATCCTCACTTTCATATGTACAACACACAGTCACGTGGAAAAGTAAGTACACCTAACAGAAAATCTTTTAGTTTTCCAATATATTTCAACAGAAGTACAATATACCTGTATCCATTTAAACATTACAAAACAGATAAAGATAACCTAGCAATACCTTGCATTATTTACATTTAATAGTCCTGTCTGTAAACATATATACAAAGAGAAAAGTAAGTAACTCAGAGAAAAGTAAGAAACTATACACTTACATTAACATTACTTCAAACAACTCAATTTAGAATCAGGTGCTCCAGATCTGGAGCAAAGTAGTAGAACATCCCTAGAGGGGATCTTTGACAAAACAAGTTGTATTTAAAGTACACCTGAAGTGAGAAGCATATGGTAGTTGCCAAATTTAGTTCCTTGTTTTAACCACCTTAGCGGTATGGACGAGCTCAGCTCGTCCATTACCGCCAGAGGGTGCCGCTCAGGCCCTGCTGGGCCGATTTTAATTAAATAAAAAGCAGCACAGACCCAAAGGGACCCAGGCGGGGAGCCGCGATATAGAGGAGGCAGGGGAGCGGCGGTGACTGGCAGCCTTAAGGTAAACAGCCAGCTAGCAACAAGGTGCATGTCGCTAACATGGCGCTTTTTTTATGGGGGACAGCAGAGTGCAGGGGTGGCCTGGGGGGGTCACAGTACAGACACAGAGGCTGTTGATAGTATGCAGAACCAGCCTCTGTGCCCTAATAGCCTTCTTCAAATCCACCTTGGGTTCTTATTAAAAGAAAGTAAATATGTCATCCTCCCTATTCCTCCTACTTCAAGTGTGCTTTAAACATGAGACTCTGTTGAGTCTTCCACACCACAATTTATTATGTGGCCTGAAGTTATGAGTTGCATGTTTAAAGGGGAACTGAAGAGAGAGGTATATGGAGGCTGCCATGTTTATTTCCTTTTAAGCAATACCAGTTACCTGGCAGCCCTGCTGATCCTCTGCCTCTAGTACTATTAGCCATAGCCCCTGAACAAGCATGCAGCAGATCAGGTGTTTTAGACTTTAAAGTCAGATCTGACAAGAATAGCTGCATGCTTGTTTCTGGTGTTATTCAGATGCTACTGCAGAGAAATAGACCAGCAGAGCTGCCAGGCAACTGGTATTAATTAAAAGGAAATACATATGGCAGCCTCCGTATACCTCTTACTTCAGTTCCCCTTTAAAGTGTGTTAGTGGTATCACAATGCCTAGATCTCTCTAGTGCTTCTGTAAAAAAGGTTAATGATGCCTATGTGAGAAGGAGTTTAAAAAGATTGTCAAGCCATGAAACATCATGGCTTGACAATCTTGGCTGTGTCTCAAGTATTAGAAACACAGGATCAGCAGTAGAGTCAGGCAACTGGTATTATTTTAAAAGGACAAATCCATATCCTACTCATTTTAGGTTCCCTTTAAAGAGAATCTGTACTCTAATATTCTTACAATAAAAAGCATACCATTCTATTCATTATTTTCTCCTGTGCCCCTCTGTGCTGTTTCTGCCACTCTCTGCTGCAATCCTGGCTTGTATTTAACAGTTTTAGGCAGTGTTTACAAACAAACTAACCAGCTTCTAATAGGCTCAGCTAAGCATAGTGTGTGAGTCATTCACAGTGTGCAGGGGGCCTGCAGAGGGTGTGTATCGCTTCTACCAATCACAAGCAGCCCTGCACATTCCACACAATCAATCCTTAGCCCGACAAACAGGACAGAGGAAAGATACATTGATTTATTACAGAGACAGTGCAGTTAGGAAAGACTGCAGTAAGCCAGAGCAGATTAGAACAGGTATAGGAACTTATAGGATAGAAGAACTAAGGCTGAAAAATTTGTTACAGAGTCTCTTTAAGCTGAATACTCACCTCGGCTGAAGGTAGATGGATAAAGCGACATCTCCTTGGTGACTAGCGCTCTTCGACCCATCTTCTTGCCGGCGGGGATGCGCGACGTCACCAGTCCGTGGTAGTTTGCACAGGTGTCGTCGGGGAGCTTAAAGCCGTGACGGTCGTTATCGCCGCGCGTCACTAAACGACATTCACGTGCCTGTACCCACGTTAAGAGAACGTGGAAACAATCGCTTGTTGCTCAAAAAAAAAAAAAAAAATATGCCGGTCGTCAGGAAAATAGTCGGAAAAAATCACGAAGTGGGTACGGGCCTTTACCCGTACCACAAATTGATTAGTAATCCCAGGAGACCCATGGCACAAGATCACATGCACACGTACAAAAGAAAAGTATTTGAAGTGTGAATCAATACAGATGCCTGGATAAATGCATCCACCAGCGGGATTTATACATGCTTTGGAGGTCTTTGCAGGCTTATATATTTCAAGAGTGTTTTGCTCACTTGTAGTTTCCTAGTAAAAATCTTGTGGTGTCCACTTCTATCTCAAGGTAAGGTTTCAAATTCAACAAAGCAAGCATCTGTAATGAAGCCTGGCTGTGTTCAACCACCGAATCTAATTATAAATTAAATGTCATCAACTGGTTGACTGAGTAAATAAGGGGGGTCAATTACTTTTTCCTCAGAGCCAATATGGGTTTTTAGAAAACTTTATTCCTTAACTAAAGAGAGAAAAAATATAAACCCGGCGTTATGTATTTCCTTCATATATTTCATTTTGTGTAAATAAGAGAAAATAATCAGAGGGAAAAAAATGTAATAATACAAGAAACCACTGTATAAGATTTCTTACATTTAATTACAATTGCAATAGCTTATTTTGCATTTATAAAAAATCTTTTTACTAACCATAGCCAGAGTTACTGGGATTACATTCGGTGTGCGGCAGGTGACCTCATAATCCGAGCACACTAGATTTGAATAAATGTGCTGCCATATTTTGATAGCTTGATCCAAGAATGTAAATTAACTACTTAATAAATACTTTATTATGGAATTCTCACAGTATGAAATACCTATTAAGACCTGTCTTTATTACTAATCAAATTCCATTAGGTAGTATCTGCACGTAAACTGACTTCATAAAAACAAAATGTTTCGGCATATGAAATACTCATGACAGCAATAAAAAAACACAACAGAACAAATAAGTAAAAATATCGGTTATGACAATGGTATGGTCTACACTACACTGACCCAATATTCTTATACAGGGCAGTTAAAATCAGTAAATTATTCTGTGATTGGTGGCTATTTCACATAATAGCAGGTCTCGCAGGGCCAGAAATTAAAGTACACCTAAAGTGTACTGCCTTGGCAGTGGGAAAACCTCTAGATTGTGTAGCGGTTTCCTGGACCCTCTTACAGTAACTCTAAACCTATTTCACAATTTTGGCCAATCAAATAAGATTCTTCCAGCAACGCTCCTGGCCGTGAACAAGTATATCCTGACTGAGCATGTGCGAATACAGTCAGTAAATGCTGAATAGAACAAAGCCACTTGCGCAGTTTTTTTTTACAACACTTTTGCCTTGCAGTGCGTTAGTCTCAGGAACAAGCTGGTGTATTCAGTACGCTTTGGGCCTCCAAGTCGCCCACCCACTCTCTCAATTGCATGGCCTTCTGGGTAATCCGAGGCAAATAATTTTAATTCTGCAATGCACTTAGGACAGGGCTGCTAGATCTCAGTTAGAAAAAAAAGAGTCACCTATATATAGGCTATTTTTCAAATTAGGAGGTGTGGCTGTAGCCTTTACATTGATGACTCTGTGCCAAAGAAGCCACACCCTGATGAAATGGCGCTGGTAGGTAGGGCTTCACAGACCTAGTGACACAGATATATGGAGTAGTGCGTTGTGGCTTTTCTGTCTCCAGCCTCTCTGTCTGGATAAGTACATTGGTTTTAGCCATGATGTGGTTTTCAACAAGGGTTTAGTACTGCAGTATTTTTGTACATACAGGGTTTGCTAGTTAGCTGTTTGAATATCTATAATAAAAGTACAGTGGGGTGCGAAAGTTTGGGCAACCTTGTTAACCGTCATGATTTTCCTGTATAAATTGTTGGTGGTTGCGATAAAAAAATGTCAGTTAAATATATCATATAGGAGACACACACACAGTGATATTTGAGAAGTGAAATTAAGTTTATTGGATTTACAGAAAGTGTGCAATAATTGTTTAAACAAAATTAGGCAGGTGCATTAATTTAGGCACCACAAAAAACAAATGAAATCAACATTTAGTAGATCCTCCTTTTGCAGAAATTACAGCCTCTAACTGCTTCCTGTAGGTTCCAATGAGAGTCTGGATTCTGGTTGAAGGTATTTTGGACCAGTCCTCTTTACAAAACATCTCTAGTTTATTCAGGTTTGATGGCTTCCGAGCATGGATAGCTCTCTAACTCACACCACAGAATTTCAATTACAGTATATTCAGGTCTGGTGACGGAGTTGGCCATTCCAGAACGTTGCACTTGTTCCTCTGCATGAATGCCTAAGTGGATTTTGAGCAGTGTTTAGGGTCGTTGTCTTGTTGAAAGATCCAGCCCCGGCACAGCTTCAGCTTTGTCACTGATTCATGGACATTGGTCTCCAGAATCTGCTGATACTGAGTGGAATCCATGCGTTCCTCAACTTTGACAAGATTCACAGTCCCTGCACTGGCCGCACAGCATGATGGAACCACCATCATATTTTACTGTAGCTAGCAGGTGATTTTCTTGAGATGGTGTGTTGTTTTTCCTCCATGCATAACGCCCCTTGTTATGCCCAAACTCAATTTTAGTTTCATCAGTCCACAGCACCTTATTCCAAAATGAAGCTGGCTTGTCCAAATGAGCTCTGTTTGTGCTGTGGGTGGAGAAAAGTCTTCCTCTGCATCACTCTCACATACAGCATCTCATTGTGTAAAGTGCGCCAAATGGTTGAACGATGCACAGTGACTCCATCTGCAGCAAGATGATGTAGTAGGTCTTTAGTGCTGGTCTGTGGGTTGACTCTGATTGTTCTCACTATTCGTCGCTTCTGTTCATCCAAGATTTTTCTTGGTCTGCCACTTCGAGCCTTAACTTAAACTGAGCCTGTGGTCTTCCATTTCTTCAAACTGTGGAAACAGACAGCTGAAATCTCTGAGACAGCTTTCTGTATCCTTCCCCTAAACTATGATGGTGAACAATCTTTGTCTTTAGGTCATTTGAGAGTTTTTCTGAGACCCCCATGTTGCTACTCTTCAGAGAAAATTAAAAGAAGAGGGAAACTTACAATTGACCACCTTAAATACTCTTTCTCATAATTGGATTCACCTGTGTATGTAGGTCAGCGGTCACTGAGCTTACCAAGCCTATTTGAGTTCCAATAATTAGTTCTAAAGGTTTTGGAATCAATAAAATGACAACAGTGCCCAAATTTATGCACCTGCCTGATTTTATTTAAACAATTATTGCGCAATTTCTGTAAATCCAGTAAACTTACTTTAACTTCTCAAATATCACTGTGTGTGTCTCTTATATGATATATTTAACTGACATTTTTTATTGTAACAACCAATGATTTAAACAGGAAAATCATGACGATTAACAAGGTTGCCCAAACTGTTATTTTTTGCAAGTGCTTTATATTGTATTATGCTTTGCTCTATGAATGGATGCTTATAAGTAAAGATGACTATACTATGAGATATTAGTATGTGGACTGCATGAAGAAATACATATTTGTTAGCTCTTGCTGTTTTTTTACTGCTAAAAAAGTTAACATATTTCACATCTGGAGTTAAGCTTGGCAGAATGATCAGAGGCAAGCATGAAATAGGTGACCAGGTGGTGTAATTCTAACTAGTCCCCCTAGTGTGGGCAGAAGCAGGCTGAACACAGACGCCAGCCCTTTAAATCAGCAAGCCAAAGGTTCTAAAAGAAATAGTAACTAAAGTATATATTTACAGCTTATATCATGTGCAATTTATTGCATGCTTGACTCTTGCACATTTAATACTACATTTTTATTCAGTAAACTTACAGCAGATCTGGGCAGTGCACAGTAAAAATACACACACAAAAAAAGGAAACTTGCATTATACCCTGTTAAGTCCATTAATATGTATTCAGTTATGTTCATGATTCGGTAAACAAACAACAAAAACTCAGCATCAAAAAAATAAATGTAGTAGTGCATTATGCAAAGGCTTAATCAGGTCTTATCCTGTGTTAGCTTAAGCTTCTCTTGAGCATTTTTCAAGAGTTTTAAAGCAAATCCTCTTGTGAACATTTCTATAAACAGATCAGATTCAATTTCCTCACTACAGTTATTTTTTAATTCCCAGTGGTTCTCCATATGGTTACGTCTTTGAAGCAGTGCTCCTGTGTGTATGCCTTCAATATTTAAAGTAGACCTGTCATGACAGCAAAATTGAAGCCTTCATTGTTAACCTTTTGGATAGCAGCTGCTGGTTCTCGCTCTGTAAATCTCATTCTATGGCTTCAATACTTGGCAAGTCACTGACTTCATGCAGAGAGGGACATCTGAATCGCTTGCCGCATGCACTGACTCATCAGGTTTTTGGACAATTTTGTTTAAAAAGTAACGGAATGCAAAAAAAAAAATTACACAGTTTTTTTTCATTTAACCTGTGTGTTTTTTTTTTGTGTTGTTCAAAGGACAGCCGAGCCAAAAATAAACTAATAAAATAAACAATTATATCTATCTTCCTTCTCCTGAAAAATATTTTTTTAGATATTCCACGGTTTTATTTTATGTCTAAATCTACTTTTTAAGTTTTAACAGTTTTATTGTTTTTGCTCAATGACACATTCATTGAAGTATGCCAGAGCTAAAATTTATGAACTATGGACCCTTTTTATCTCTTTCCTGCTCTCAGAAGCCATTTTCTGTTAGGAAAGTGTTTTAAAGTTGGAATTTCTTATCAGTGAGGGTCACACTATAGTCACTTCCTGTCTGAGTCAGGACTGAGTCAGCCACTTACATACCTGATATTTAACTCTTTCAGGCAGAGAAAGAAAAAAAAGGAAAACAGCATAGTTGTTTGTGTTCTAGGCACTGTACATACCCATGTCTATCATCATGTCACCTCGGGGATCCTTTAAGGTTACTATATTACGGAAATATTTTAATACATATCCGTACCTCTTTCAGGATTATGACATATCTTGATACATTCAAATGGACCCATTTCTGTGTACTATAAGCCATTTAATCAGGGCCAGTCCTACAATGAAGCCACCTGAATCAAGTGATTTAGGCGGCAAAATCTAGGGGGTGGCATTTAGACAGTTTGGGCCACTTGGCGCCTGCCTCCTCTCTACTTTCCTGGTACACACTACCCTCCTCATCCACGCATCCCTGTCCTCATTCGACCGGTGACACCTGCTGCCCTTCCCACTGACATCTTAAGCAGGTAAGTTGTTGATATTTGCCTCTTATCAAGGCATGGTACTGTAAAATCCTCCAAAGTTACCTTCAGGCAGCAGAAAGTCTAGAACCTGCTCTGCGTTAAATCACTACTACCAAGCAACTTTTCCAGTTGCAACTTTTTAAATATTGCTTAACATGTGGTGTCTGTCTGGAGAAACTATTGTGACTCTGAAGTAAACAGGGTGAAAATGCAACTTATTTGCTTATTCATTTCTGAGCTTCTGTTTAGTTTCCAATGCAGTCTGGAGTACCACTTTGTATGTAAAGGGAATATATAAATATATATATATATATATATATATATATATATATATATATATATATATATATATATATATATTATATATTTTTTTTTTTGTCCTAGTGGCTGCAGCTCTGGCACTTGGGTCCACCAGGAGAAAAGTGTGATATAAATGTTCTATGTCTTGTCTTTTGTCTTATTTAGCACTTCCACAGTCCCTCGCAGAGCAAATAGCCTCGTCACTTACTGTCCCTCAGAGGACCTTACAATCTAATTCTTACCATAGTCATATGTCTATCAGAGTCAGATGCCAATGATTTGGGGAGCCAATTCATTTATTTGAAGGCCTTTGGGTTGTGGGAGGAAACTGGAATGTCTGGGGGAAGCCCACACAAACGTGGGGAAAACATAGAAACTTCATGCACACTGTATCCTGGTCAAGATATCTGATCCAAAGACCCAGTGCTGCAAGGTGAGAAGGGCATCCATTATGCTACTGTTCCAACCAAGAAAATATGAAATATACATATTTCATATTTTTTAAAATACATTTTTATGAAATATATAAGATTTAAGCAATAGTAAGAGGAAAAAAGTAAGCGGCAGGTCACATACACTTTGCATCAAAATGACCATTCAAAAGCCGATATTTCTAAATCAAAGGTAGATGTATAGTTCACAGCAGTCAGATAGCAGTCTGACACAGGAGACCAGAGTTTGAATCTTGGCTTTTCCTATTTAGTAAGCCAGTACCTATTCATTAAAGAGGAACTTTAGCGAAAAGGGGAAAAAAAATAGATCAATACATAGCAAAGTGAGAAGTTAAAAATTGAAGAGAGATCAAGAAATGATTAATATTCGCCGTGTAATTCATTCATGTTGTTTGAGCCACAATCAGCCTGCATGTAATCATCTTTACTACTGGCAGACGTGAAAAAAAAACAGACAGCACCAACTGCCATTATCTATAACCACTCCCCCTAACAATGTGATAGGCTAAACGTTTTTATTTTTATAAATATACATATGCACAGAGGGAGATACTAGTTGACAAGAAACTGTCAGAACCTAGGTCCTGACATCACAATGTAGGAGTGGTTTCATCACAATATCAGCCACACAGACGAACCTGATTCTCTGTTTGATAAAAGGTAAAGATTTCTCATGGGAAAAGGGGTATCAGCTACTGACTGGTTCATTCATTGGTTAAGGTTCCTCTCTAAGGGGTCCTTGTGCAAAACTCCCCAACACTGCAAAATGGTCTATTAAAAGAGGAGCTGTCAGCCATACTATCTCAGAAAAAAAACCCATATATATAAGTAGATAAATACTTGCTCTATTTACATAGCATATGTATTGCACTGTCCACGTTTTGATTTTAGTGATTTTTTTCTACTGTAAAAAAGAGAAAATCCTTCTTAGCATTTCCGATTTTAAATGTGGCTATTTTGAAGCCAATCCTGATGTCATTTCCTCCCTTACTCTCCTCTGCCTGATTTGCCCGCCCTTCACTATAGAAAGGGCATTGTCTCAGCATGAGAAATATTAGCCAATCAGAGAGGAACAGAGATGTGGGAGGTGAAAACAGGAGGGAAAGAGGCTTCAGCTAATCAGGCTGCATTAGTTACTGTAAGTCTGAGGGGAAGTAGAGAAGCAAAAAAGAACAACCCAGCATGCCCTGCAACTTCCTTTTTGTGTACCAAATTTTGTGTGTACCAAATAAGAATCAGGTAAACATTTATCAACATGAAAATAAATAGTGATTTTAACTTTTGGATTGCCTGGTTAGCATCCTTATTACTTGTTTACCAGATAAAAATAAAGAATTGATTTTTGATTTTATGCCCGACAGTTACACTTTAATCACTCTCTTAGCTTGGAGTCTAAAAAGAGAAAAGCACTATGCAAATGTTGGTACTCTTATTATTATTATAGATAGTTCTGCCTGTTCAGTAAGCCAGCACTAATTCAGTAGGAGACTGTTCAGTAAGCCAGCACTAATTCAGTAGGAGACCTTTGGCAAGTCTCCCTTACACTGCTACTGCCAATAGAGCGCGCCCTAGTGGCTGCAGCTCTGGCGCTTTGAGTCCGAAAGGAGAAAAGCGCAATATAAATGTTATTTGTCTTGTCTTGTCTTGTCTTGAATCATTTAGAATTCAAATATACCATTTTCTTGTAACCTAAAATTTGGATATATAGAGAAAAAAGATAAAAGTTGAGAGTAAAGAGTGCAGAAATGTGTAGAGAAAGAAGAGAATAGAATGTGAGAAGATGAGGGTAAAAGGTCAGAGAAGGGTGATTGGAGTCCACGATTAACATGGGCATCATGACTACAAAACATAGGAGTAAATCTAGCAAAGCTCAAAGACATAATATTCATATTTTCCTGGTTAGAGATGAGACTCCGATTTATTTTATTCAGTCATAACTTTTTATCCACAGCTATGCCTACTCTGGGCTTTTACGAGATCTAAAGGTTGTCATGGGGAGAAGGAAGTAGAAAAAATAGACTTCCAATTGAGTTTCACATACAATTTGCTGTTTACATTATGAAACAATACTTACTGTACATTGTCATTCTATCAACTTTTTTTGTCACCTATACAGAGGCAGAACACATTCCCTTGTCCAGTAATTTTATAAATACACCCATTCTTAAATGGAACCTAAAGTGAGAGTGATACGGACCTTGACATATTTATTTTCTTTAAAACAATAGAAGTTGCTTGACTGTCCTGCTGATCCTCTGCCTCCAATACTTTTAGCCATTGCTCGTGAACAAGCGTATGCAGATCAGATGTTTCTGACAAAAATCTGACAAGATTAGCTGCAGAGTGACAGTCTACAGCAGGACTGCCAGCAACTTATAGGGCAGGAACCCACTACAAGTCACAAATGGCAATTGTGGTGCTTTGAATTAGCGTTTTGTAAGCTATTTCATGAGCATTTTCTGGAATTTTGGTAGCGAATTTTAACTACCGTATTTGTCGCCGTATAAGACGCACTTTTTCTCCCCCAAAAATGGGGAGAAAAAGTCCCTGCGTCTTATACGGCAAAGGCAGGGAATCCCCGACTTAATAACGCCCGCTGATGCGAACCGCGACCCGCCGCCACGTCAGGGATTCCCTGCCTTTCTGTGCCTGCCTTCCCCATGCCTGCCCGAGTCTCCTGGCCCCCTATGGAGTTTTAATAGCGGCGGCAACTTACCTTTGGCAGGCTCCTGCGCTGATCCTATATCATTGCGCTGCCCCCCGCTAGCCACCTCTGCCTCCCCACTGCTTATCTGGCCCCCCTGGGTGAAGGAATAAGTATCGGTAGCTTACCTCCGCAGTGCGCCCGCGATGACTGCAGACGTCCGTCTTCCAGGCACTTCTCGCTCTAGTGACCGGCTTGAACTGCGCGTCATCAGTTCAAGCCGGTCACTAGAGCGAGAAGTGCCTGGAAGATGGACGTCTGCAGTCATCGCGGGCGCACAGCTGAGGTGAGCTACTGATACTTATTCCTTCACCCGGGGGGGGGGGGCAGATAAGCAGGGGGGAGGCAAAGGAGGCTAGCGGGGGCCGGGGGGGAGCGCAATGATATAGGATCAGCGCAGGAGCCTGCCAAAGGTAAGTTGCCGCCGCTAATAACACTCCATGGCTGGCCAGGAGACTCGGGCAGGAGGGAGGGAGGAAGGCAGGGGGGGGGGCAAATGGGGGCACAAGAGGACATATGGGGGGCACCGGAGCACACATGAGGGGGCACAGTAAGACACATAGGGGCACATAAGCACACACAGGATACATGGGGGGCACAGGAGGACATATAGGGACGCAGGAGGACACATGGGGGGGGGGGGGCACAGGAGGACACATGAGAACACACAGCAGGACACATGGGGGGCACATGAGGACACATGGGGGCACAGGAGGGCACATGGGGGGCACAGAAGGACACATGGGGGGCACATGAGGACACAGGAGAACTCATGAGGACACATGGGGGGCACAGAAGGACACATGGGGGGGCACATGAGGACACACAGGAGAACTCATGAGGACACATGGGGGGGGCACAGAAGGACACATGGGAGGCACAGAAGGGCACAGGGAGGCACATGAGGACACACAGGGCACAGGAGCACACATGAGGACACACAGAAGGACATATACAAGATGCTCCTGGAATATGGACGCACCAGGTTTAGTATTTTTTTTTCCCCCTGGTTTCTGCCCTCTAAACCTGGGTGCGTGTTATATTCCGGAGTGTCTTATACGGCGCGAAATACGGTACTTAGGGACCAAGGTAATTGAAATCTACGCCCTGATTTGATGGTTACCTGGCTGCCAGAGCGTAGATTTAATTTCAACGCCGCAGTGCGCATCCGCCTTTTTAGTCGCTCCCACCGATTTCGCCGCTGTGCCCCATCGCAGCTCACTCGCTCTGCCTGTCTCTATGATGGCAGAGCCCTGTGAGCTGGTCAGGAGCCTATTTTATTGGTTCCTGGGCGTGTCTATCAATGTAAGCAACTCCCATAGGCTTACATTGATAGACATGGTCAGGAACCAATGAAAGCGGCTCCTGACCAACTCACAGGACTCTGCGTCATAGAGATGGCAGAGAGGGTGTTCTGAGGATCCCGGCGTGCGGCGTGGATGACTGTTTCGGCGGGTATATGCAGCAATTTGTCGGTATTACGTTGTTCTTGTACCAGCGGTCTCTGGTCCTTGGGGGAGCAGAGACCGCTGGTACTTAAAGAGAACCCGAGGTGGATTTGAAGAATGCTATTAGGATACAGAGTTTGGTTCTGCATACTATCATCGGCCTCTGTGTCCGTATAGTATCCCCCTAGGCCCCCCCTGTGCTCTGCTATCCCCCATAAAAAAACTTGCCATGCTAGCGACATGCACCTTGTCGCTAGCTGGCTGTTTACCTTAATGCTGCGAGTCACCGCTGCTCCCCCACCTCCTCTATATCGCGGCTCCCGGCATGCGTCCCTTCCCTCCCTCGGATTGGAAGGAAGGGACGCAGGCGGGGAGCGGCGATATAGAGGAGGCGGGCCTGGCAGCATTCAGGCAAACAGCCAGCTTGCGACAAGGTGCACGTCGCTAGCATGGCGTTTTTTTAATGGGGGATAGCAGAGCGCCTGGGGGGACACTATACGGACAAAGAGGCTGGTGATATTATGCAGAACCAGCCTCTGTGTCCTAATAGCATTCTTCAAACCCACCTCTGGTTCTATTTAAGTGGTTAAAAAGTTTTTTGCTAGTGATTGTGATTACAATTCTGATTGGTCATTTTAAATTATTACTCTTTTTTTTTTTTTTTTACAGTTTACAGTGATTCAAAATCACACACAAATCGCTATGTGTAGCAATTCACTAGCGTTTGCCAACGTTTCAATACTTAACATTGGAGCAAACACTCCCATAATGCTGCATGTCCTGCAATTGCAATTCTCCTGATCACAATCACTCCATCCACTTATATTGACAAAGCGTTTAGGGAAGTTGATAGCGATTTAAAGCGATCCCTAAATGCTAAAAAAAAACCCCTATAGTGGGTTCCTATCCATATTATATAAAATAAATAAATATGTCAGTCTCTAAATACCTCTCGCTTCAAGTTCACTTTAAGGGCTTGGCTACACTACAAATAAATGCATCCAGGTGTTTTGTATTGCAGTGTTTTAGCACACATTTTCTATATGGAAAAGGAAAGTCAACACATGAAATTGCAGAATTCAGGTCATTTCTTAACCCTCTGGGGGATAATCCCGAGCTGAGCTCGGGGTAAGCCGCCACAGAGGTTTTCTCAGGCCCTGGTGGGCCAATTTGCATAATTTTTTTTTTGTTGCACGCAGCTAGCACTTTGCTAGCTGCGTGTATATACCGATCGCCGCCGCTCCGCGCTGATTCGCCGCTACTCGCCGTGCCGTGCCGCTCCCCCCCCCCCAAGACCCCCTGCGCAGCCTGGCCAATCAGTGCCAGGCAGCGCTGAGGGGTGGATCGAGACTCCCTCTGACGTCACGACGTCGTTGACGTCGATGACGTCATCCCGATCGTCGCCATGGCGACGGGGGAAGCCAAACAGGAAATCCCGTTCTGAATGGGATTTCCTGTTTGCTTTGTATGCCGGAGGCGATAGGAGGGGGTGGGGGGATGCCGCTGCACAGCGGCTATCATGTAGCGAGCCCTGGGCTCGCTACATGATTTAAAAAATAAAAAATGTTTAAAAATAGTGCTGCGCCACCTCCTGGGCGATATAATTGTATCCCCCAGGAGGTTAAACACAGGGACTACAATGCGTGCAAATAATATCTACTGGTATTAATTCATTTTACTTCAATCCTGCAATTAAAGGGGAACTGAAGAGAGAGGTATATGGAGGCTATCATGTTTATTTCCTTTTAGACAATACCAGTTGCCTGGCAGCCCTGCTGATCCTCTGCCTCTAATACTATTAGCCATAGCCCCTGAACAAGCATGCAGTAGATCAGGTGTTTCAGTGGTTCAGACTTATAAGTCTGATCTGACAAGACTAGCTGCATGCTTGTTTCTGGTTTTAATCAGATACTACTGCAGAGAAATAGACCAGCAGGGCTGCCAGGCAATTGGTATTGATTAAAAGGAAATAAACATGTCAGCCTCCATATACCTCTCTCTTCAGTTCCCCTTTAAACTGTTGGAAAAAGGACCACAGCAATCACAGAACATTATCTGCTGTAGAAAAAAGGATACTGTTTTCTGTAAGCTGAATTTGTTCTCCATGTTCACTGAACATCTCCAAACCATTCAATCCAATATAATATGGGTCACCCCAACTCGTAAGCAGTTGAAACTGGAAAATAACTGAAATAAAAATGTTAAGGAGAATACTTATTTGCCATAACAAGAAATCACTTCGACAAAGTAGGCCAGCTTAGTACAGTACAAACTCAGCTACACAGCACTTACAGAGATTGATAAATGCTGGATACATGTACAATAGTTTCCGGTTGCTTGAGAGTTACTATTAACCACTTAAGGACCTGGCTCGTTTTGGCTTATCTGTGCTGCGTGGGCTCTCCAGCCCGCAGCACAGATCAGGATTGCTGCAGGGCGATCAGACTTCCCCCCCTTGGGGGATGTCCTGCTGGGGGGGGGGTCTGCTCAAAGCCCCCCTCCGCAGCGATTTCCGCCCTCTCTGCCCTTCCCTCCCTCTCACTATGGGCGGCGCAGGACGGAGTTCAGTCCTGCGCTGCCTAGGATAGGCTTCAGCCTATCAGATGCCGGCGATCCCCGGCCAATCAGAGGCCGGGGATCGCCGATCTGCTTTACGGCGCTGCTGCAGCTGCAGCGGCATACAATGTGAACAACGGGGATTTCTTCTCCGCGTGTTTACATATCGCCTGCGAGCCGCGATCGGCGGCTCGCAGACTGTTCACGGAGACACCCTCCGTGAACTGGCATGGAAAGGCCGCTCGAGCGAGTGCCCATTTCCATGGAAACCCACTTAACACCTAGGTCAGGACCACTGTTGCAAAAATCTTAAAATTTAAAAGATACATAAACACATACAAATAAGAAGCACATTTCTTTCAGAGTAAAATGATCCATAAATGACTTTTCTCCTACAGGGAATGCAGAATTATTAGGCAAGTTGCATTTTTGAGGAATAATTTTATTACTGAACAACAACCATGTTCTCAATGAACCCAGAAAACTCATTAATATCAAAGCTGAATATTTTTGAGAGTAGATTTTAGTTTTTAGTTTTAGCTATTTTAAGGGGATATCTGTGTGTGCAGGTGACTATTACTGTGCATAATTATTAGGCAACGTAACAAAAAACAAATATATACCCATTTCAATTATTTCTTTTTAGCAGTGAAACCAATATAGCATCTCAACATTCACAAATATACATTTCTGACATTTAAAAACAAAACAAAAACAAATCAGTGACCAATATAGCCACCTTTCTTTGCAAGGACACTCAAAAGCCTGCCATCCATGGATTCTGTCAGTGTTTTGATCTGTTCACCATCAACATTGCGTGCGTGCAGCAGCAACCACAGCCTCCCAGACACTGTTCAGAGAGGTGTACTGTTTTCCCTCCTTGTAAATCTCACATTTTATGATGGACCACAGGTTCTCAATGGGGTTCAGATCAGGTGAACAAGGAGGCCATGTCATTAGTTTTTCTTCTTTTATACCCTTTCTTGCCTGCCACGCTATGGAGTACTTGGACGCGTGTGATGGAGCATTGTCCTGCATGAAAATTATGTTTTTCTTGAAGGATGCAGACTTCTTCCTGTACCACTGCTTGAAGAAGGTGTCTTCCAGAAACTGGCAGTAGGACTGGGAGTTGAGCTTGACTCCATCCTCAACCCGAAAAGGCCCCACAAACTCATCTTTGATGATACCAGCCCAAACCAGTACTTCACCTCCACCTTGCTGGCGTCTGAGTCGGACTGGAGCTCTCTGCCCTTTACCAATCCAGCCACGGGCCCATCCATCTGGCCCATCAAGACTCACTCTCATTTCATCAGTCCATAAAACCTTAGAAAAATCAGTCTTGAGATATTTCTTGGCCCAGTCTTGACGTTTCAGCTTGTGTGTCTTGTTCAGTGGTGGTCGTATTTCAGCCTTGGCCATGTCTCTGAGTATTGCACACCTTGTGCTTTTGGGCACTCCAGTGATGTTGCAGCTCTGAAATATGACCAAACTGGTGGCAAGTGGCATCTTGGCAGCTGGACGCTTGACTTTTCTCAGTTCATGGGCAGTTATTTTGCGCCTTGGTTTTTCCACACGCTTCTTGCGACCCTGTTGACTATTTTGAATGAAACGCTTGATTGTTCGATGATCACGCTTCAGAAGCTTTGCAATTTTAAGAGTGCTGCATCCCTTTGCAAGATATCTCACTATTTTTTACTTTTCTGAGCCTGTCAAGTCCTTCTTTTGACCCATTTTGCCCAAGGAAAGGAAGTTGCCTAATAATTATGCACACCTGATATAGTGTGTTGATGTCATTAGACCACACCCCTTCTCATTACAGAGATGCACATCGCCTAATATGCTTAATTGGTAGTAGGCTTTCGAGCCTATACAGCTTGGAGTAAGACAACATGCATAAAGAGGATGATGTGGTCAAAATACTCATTTGCCTAATAATTCTGCACTCCCTGTATGCTGCTGTCACTTACAGTAAGTAGTAGAAATCTGACAGGCTTTGGATTAGCCCATCTCCTCATGGGGGATTCTCAGGGATTTCTTTATGCTCCGTCCAACTGCCAAAAAAGTGTACGGTGAGCACGGAGGCTGGCCAGCATTTTGTATAAATCTTTTTCAGGGATTGTCTTTATAAACAATAAAGGCCATGTTGAGAATCCCCTATGGAGAGATGCACTAGCCCAAAACCTGTCGATAGTGTCAGATTTATACTATTTACTGTGACAGCAACATAGGAGAAAAGTAATTTATGGCTAATTTTACTCTGCCAGAATCATACTTCTTATTTGTATGTGTATATTTTACATTTTAAGATTTTCACGACCTTTAAAAATAGGCCTAACTAATACTGTACTTGCTATACCGCTTAATTTACGAAACAATAAAATCTACATGAATGTTGAAATACAGTTAATAAAAACAAAGGCAAACTTGACTTAATGTGATACAACTGTATTATGTACGGTACAAATCTCTTTTTGCATCCTTCAAGGCCAGGGTTTTTTTTCAGGATGCTTGAGAGTTCTCATTAACTATTATAAACTATCACATTATTCTTACATATAGGCAAGTCCACTTGTGATCCACCTCAGAAGACATGGAGTGAAATGTTGCACAAACAGGAAAAAAAAGGCCTTGTATAAGGGCATGGGCACACTTGCGTTTCTTTCAGCAACCTATCAATGTTACAGACTAAGGGCCAGTGCACACCTAAAACCGTAATTGCAAACGCTCAGTACTTTTAGAAGTGATTTTTCTAAATGAATCTAGGCATGTGCCTAGTGATTTTCTATTTATAACTAGTGATTTTTGGAGCATTTTTGTGTAGCAATTTTTTTGGGGGTACAGTACAGCTGCTAGTGTACGGATTTTGTAACAAAACCGCTTGGAAAATTGCTCTGATCTAGCACTTTTCAGAGCGCTCTTCCACTTTTCTATACTTAAAATTGAGGCTGAATCACCTCAGAAATCACTAGAAATGCTGCAGGAGCCACGTTTTCGTTTGGGGAAAAAAATCACATTGCTCTGGTGTGATCCATCCCATACAAATACATTAGCCAAGCGCTTTTTAAAGTGCTAGCGTTTTTAAATGCACTCAGAAGCGCTCTTCGTGTGCAGCAGCCTCGATATGCATTGCTGAAAAACGCACAGAAAGGGCCTTAGCTTCTTACACACATACGAGAAAGGATCGGGGTCACTCCCTTGGGTGACAGTTGGGGACACGATGCGGTACAGATGTGTCCCTAACCTGTAGGCTAGTGATTTGTCTGTTACTATGGTAGGGGAAGGCGACGGGACAATGCGCAACACACAACAGAGCAGCTTCTTGTAAATGGAGTGGGTGGAGAGAACAATGTGCTTTGGTCTTAGTTGACGTTGAGCCCCTGCTATGCACACGCTAGAGAGTTGCCAGAGGAGGTCTTTATTTGCTACCCCTGGTCAAGCTATATCCAGCATGTTTATCTAGCTATAGTAACAAAGTGTGATATGAATTTTCTCCGCAAAAAAAGCAGAGCAACTTTGCCACCTCTGTAATGCTCTACATAAGTTAAGACTGACATATACAGTTCAATTTTCACTTTTAAGAGCAGTCTAATCAATTTGTTCTGTTAATCGACTGCAAATTGAGTCTATATTTTTTAACCTGATCAGTCAAAAGCGATCAACATTGCGTGCTGAATGGAAAAACCTTGCTCAATAATGCTGGAAAAGTTGTGTTACTCATACGAATATCTGGTGGGTTTTTGAAACTTCTTGATTTATTCCTGTTCAGATGAATTTAAGATCAATCTAATTTTCTCCTGATGGAACTTCCTTATCTACAAATTCAAATATACATGGATTGTTGTATAAGGTACGGTGATAGATTGAGTCGACTGAATGTTGAAAGTGGAATGGATTTAAATAAATTTGTGTAATCCTGACTTTAAGGGTAAAGGTCTCACAGTATTCCACATATGTGTGGCATGCCTAACAAGTGACAGCATAAAACACAAGTGTACATTTACAAAAAATGATGCACGCCCGAACGCAGGTAGATACCCTACATTTGTTGGAGTCTTGAGTGAACAGCCAAGTCGCCCATTGGACAGAAGAATGTGGGGGAAAGGGACCAGGGGACAAAACAGGGCCAAGAGAAGGGGCAGGCAACGAAAAAACCTACAACCTAAGAGTGGATTGCGATGAGTCTACAGCATAGCATATAGGAAGCCACATTTTAATAATGTTAACAATGCTAACTTATTTGCATTTTAAACTGTAGGTAATGATGAAAATAGGAGAATTTGAAAAATACTCCAGCTTCAAGCCAACACCTTGTAACACTGTTCACCTGTTCCTACACTGGTTATACATCTTGCTCTCTCTGTACAATAACTCTGGTTAATCCTTTGTAGCAAAATACTGTTCAATCAGTGGAGCAATTTCCTTTAGTCCTGACAAACTCTTTTAAAAAGACCCTGTAAATAGTATGGGGCGGACGGCAAGTACACGTCCTGAGAACTAAGTTATCCACACATGATTTTCAACAAATGTTAATAGATATCTAACCCAACGACAACAATTAAAAAAAAAGGAAAATTAATTTAGACAGCATGAAAATTATGTATTGAATAGCATGATATGTGGCTGCCAAAGACATTGGACAAAAGTGCGTGAACCTGCGGTTCTGCGGCACGGGGTATAAAAAACTGGAGGCCTCTGTATAGACAAGGGGCTACTGACTTAATGAAACCCCCCCCCCCCTCCTTAGGGGGAGGGTCATTTATGAAGTTATAAAATTTTCCATAATTCTCTTTAACTCCATTGAGAATATTTGGGATGTACTGAAGAAGAATTTTCGTAATGATCCGACTCTCCGATCATCTCTACAACATCTTAGTGAAAAATATATGCAACTCTGGACAGAAATAAAGGCAGTGGCATTGCAGAAGCTCATCGAAACAATGCCACTGCAAATGCATGTTTTGAAGGCTAAAGGTGGCCCAATAATTCATTAAACTGTGTGCCAATTCTGCCGACTACTAATCAGCTTAAAGAGGAGCTGTTAGGTATAAGGTCTCAGAGAAAATAAACACATATATCAGTAGCTAAAGATTGGCTGTACTTACATTACATATGCATTTCACTGTCCACGTTTGGATTTCACAGAATTTGTATATAGTATATGCAGAGATAGATGCTCCTGACAGCTCATGGCAGGCTCCATGTTTTTCTGTCAAATGTGTCGTCATGTCCTGCCTGCTTCCTGATCACAGAAAAGCTCGTACTGAATAACACAGTGTGCAGTGAATATTAATGAGCCATGTGGCTAGGAACAATAGCTGACTCCTGCAGTGTACTCTGCCCAGAGATTTATCAGTGCTACGCGCTGGACTGATTAGAAGCTGCTGTAACGTCTCATTAGCAGCCGAGGGGAGGGCCCCAGAATGCTTTGCAGTATAGTATGCGGCTTGCGTCCTCTTGGGTCTATAACAGCTTTGCTGATAAGCACACATCCAAGGTAACGGAGATTTTTATCTTCACTAATGCCTTTTTGGCTTCCTTCTAAACTGTTTAACACAGGAGAATAGAGGTTTAAATTAGCTTCTGCAGCCTGACAGTTACTCTTTAAATGGTTTCCACTTTTATATGAAATGAAGTATTTTTCAGTGATCACTTCTTTCCTGTTATTTAAAGAGAACCTGAACTGAAAATAAAAGGTCAAAATAACCATACACTAGTCATACTTACCTCCTGTGTAGTCTACTCCTTAATCTCTTTCTCCTCTCCTGCGTCCCATTTGTCCGCTGAGATCAATGGAATTTTCCGTCCTCCATTTTAAAAATGGCCATTACCCCATAACAGCTTCCTAGTCAGCACACTGTTAAATTGTAATATCAGCCACTTGAGCCATAGGGAAACATGGACATTACCTTGCACATTCAGTTGTAACTGACAGCTGCTGATAAATATTTGTCAGCAACTGGTTTATTTCAGTTCTGACAAAATATTGTCAGAACTGGAAGGGATCACTGTAAGAATAAAATGGTGAGCTTCTGAGAGGAACTGACGGTAAGGTTAGTATGTAATATTCATTTGCAGCTACGTCATGTGTTTATTTTCAATAATTGTACTCGCTTCAGGTTCCCTTTAATGATGATCACCATATTTATATCAGCTTGATC
This sequence comes from Hyperolius riggenbachi, assembly GCF_040937935.1. Taxonomy (NCBI): domain Eukaryota; kingdom Metazoa; phylum Chordata; class Amphibia; order Anura; family Hyperoliidae; genus Hyperolius; species Hyperolius riggenbachi. The sequence goes on along the minus strand of NC_090652.1, from coordinate 128,013,951 downwards.
GCCACTATAGATTTGCCAGAGAGTGTTCATCTGGAAACTTTGGTGCCAGTTTGGCCACTGACATTATTTTTCTATTTTCTGAAAGGTTGCTATAGAAAGAAAATATCAGGCTGCTCTCTAATAGTGTATGCAAATGTTCCTTTCATTTTGGGAGCATTACATCTGCTTCATGTAACTTTTAATGAGAAGTGAACATTGCTAATGCCACATTAGTAAACATTACAAGTGTGCATATTCCTGGCACATCTGGCAAATTTGTCCATTCGAACAACTTTTTAGACATAAAATGAAAATAGTACGGTAATTAATTCCTGGTAGCTTGTGAAGTTGAAGCGACGTATGCCCCAAGTTTACGGCTGAGCACCAGCAATTTTAGATAACATTACACGGAACTGAACAAAATTAGATCTTTTAGAGGTCATTAAAACTGTGACATGGATGTGGAAGTTGGATGGAACAAGGAATTATGGTTGGGACAGCTCAAGAAAAACAAGTCAGTAAGATGTCACAGCTCAGAGGAACAAAGTCACAACATTGAGAAGGTTTTATACAAGAAAAAATAATTCAGTAACCTCTTGCAACCGGATGTATAATTCACTCCTAGTAACTAATCTTGTGACATTCAAAGTTTTCTTTTTAAAGAAGAATAGGGGCCAAAGACACCCAAAGTCCATCAAATGCCTGCTGGCCACCTTGTGTACAGAGTCCCTGAGCGTGAGGGAGGGAGTGTCTGTCGCCATGATTTGAGACACGATTTCTCTGAAGTGTGGCTTTTGGACTCTACTCCCTCACGGACTCTGTACACAAAGTGGCCAGCAGGCATTTAATGGACTTTGGGTGTCTTTGGCACCTATCTACTGCGAGTTGCTGGTCCTTGTTCAACACAAATTGCATTATATGGAAACCTTTTGTATTAAAAGAGCTTGAAGTTTTGCATTATATATCTGAGTGTGCTGATCTTTCTGTAATACAAATAATTGAATGCCACCTGGTGCTCTGGTGGCTGGATCGTTGCACCTCAACTACAACCAGGGGAGTGCGGCTGGGTACTTCTACTTCGTTTTAAAGGGAATCACGACATGTGACATGTTGGGATAGACATGTTTTCAGTATGTACAGTGGAAAGCATACAAATATGTATGCAGTGTCCCTTTTCTTCTTACTTTGCCTGAAAGAGTTAATATTTAGCTTTGCAGCTGAGTTTCTCTCCAGTCAGGACCCAGTTGGACTATAGTGTCCATCAATCAAAAGTAATTCCTCCACAGTCAAGCCAGCACCATCTGAAGTATCAAAAGCTCTTTTATTAATAAAAGGAAGCATGAGAATGATCACAGCGACAGCATCGCTGTTTCGGTCAACAGACCTTTTTCAAGCTGCATCGATTACTCTCACACTAAAACACACTCACAATCTCCTTAAATAACTACCTCCAAATCCAAGCACCAATCAGTGATAAGATCGCTCAGCCAATCAGAGACAAGCGGTGACCAAGCGGACTGCAAAGAAAACTGCAGCCTCTAATATGTAAATAAGGGCATCCCATACTAGTGCAACCTAAACCCTCCCCTCTCGAGTGGACCGCAGTGGATACCGCTCATTATATATGCTAAAATATGCGCTTCTGTGTAGCTCCTTACCAAGACTCCAAGCGGAGTTTCCCGGCGTGTGAACTCCCTCTCCGCCTCTTCCTCGACATGACGTATCAAACGTCACGTGACCATACGTCACCAGGGGGCGCCACCAGACGCTCCCTGTCACCATGGTAACTCAAGCCACGTGCGTGCGACCAATAGGTCGCACAGCACGCTTAAAGGAGTATGCATAAACATAGGCATGAGAAAGAGGGCTCTCCACCCGGCTCTTACTTGAAGTTATTGGCAGGGCTACAGACCACGATAGGGACTCCTAAAGCTCCCTTGTGTCCTTAGGCTCCAGGAATCTTATCACAGTAATCCTATAAATAGAAAAAAAAATAAATATAAATGTACAATATTAAAACACTATACTTCTTCTTTCTAGAACAAGTCTACTACACTATATATTACAATGAATCATAAATATGCTATATACAAGGTAACAAGTCAGATTCTTTGTTAAGACCCCCCCCCCCCCCCTCCCCAGAGTCACCAATTTGCGGATCCACTCTGCTTCCTTAATAAGCAACAATTTATGTCGGTCACCCCTTCTAGGATTCAATGGGGCATGATCTACTATTTGTACCCTCAACTGGGTAACTGAATGGCCATATTCTTTAAAGTGACTAGACTGCTTGATCCCCATCTCCCTTTCTGATCACGCTCTTGTGCAACGAAATTCTATCTTTAAGTGGTTGGGTCATTTTGCCCACATACCCTAAATCACATGGGCATTTGAGAAGATAGACCACAAATGTCAACGCGCAATTACAACAACCGTTCACATGAAATTTACGTCCGCTAGAGGGATGGGTAAAGCAGTCTCCTTTACTGACCAGACTGCACACGTGTCAATGCAAGCACGGATGAGTGTGTATTAGTGTGACAGTAATCGATGCAGCATGAAGAAGGTCTGTTGACCTAAACAGTGCTGATGTCGCTGTGATCATTGTCATGCTTTCTTTTTATCAATAAAAGAGCTTTTGATACTTTAGATGTTGCTGGCTTGACTGTGGAGGAATCGTTGGAGTGTCAGAGTGCAGAGACGCTGCAAACCATAGCACATCATCCTTTTTCCCCCCCTTGGGTGCTTGCTACACACTGATCATTTACTCAATCAAGAGTAATAACAGCCATAAAAACACTTTCCTGGCAGAATACTGAGTTTCTGAGAGCAGGGGATGGATAAAAAAGTCAATAGTTCATTTATTTTAGCTCTCTGAGACACGATACTGACTTTGTCATGGAGCGGAGACAAAACAAATTTACTTTAGGTTTTTAAACAGAACATAAACCTTTGGGATATTTAAAAGTCATAGGATAGCTACAATTTTTTTTCCTCATTTTATTTTTACTTAAAGTTCACTTTAAACTACAAATTAAAAGAGAAAACCCACACCAAACTCATAATACCTAATTACATTATGATTGTCTAACACCTGGACCTAGAAGACTTTTCTGGTATTATGCAGGCCATTTTATTAAAGCAGAATTACAGTTGGACATGGCATACAAAAAAACCTCAACCCCTTACTGCTTATATAACAATCCAACCTGCCTTTGGCCTGAGAAAATGTCTTATGTGTAAAAAAACAAACACTTCTCTCATGTTACAGTGCTGGAAACTGCCACTGCATGGTTGCCTCATCTCCTATTCAGTCAGGTGTTGTGTTGGGAAAGAGAATAATTTTGTTTGTTTTTTTTCAGTGCAGTAGTCACAACAGTCACCCAGATATGATCTGTGCTCTGTCTAGTCAGCAAACCGTTTTATCGTCTACTGTCAGTACAGTGAATATCTTCCTGACATCGGGCGTGTCACAGGTTCCTGCTGGCATGTCCACTTGATAAGTCTCCAGGAGAAAATGCTTCCCTCTACAGCAATTTACTATCCTACTTTAATTTCTGAATAGTTTAAAGTGTACCTGAAGCAATTTTTACATTAGTAAATGTTCACATGGGATTACTCTTTGATGTTGCTCATTCACTTCTGTCCCAAGAACAGCGTTAGTAGATGTCCCTGTTCACCATTACAGCGGCAGTAAGGATCCTTGTCGACATAAAACAGGAAGGGGAGCTATCAGCTGCAATGGGTATGCCTAGTGGACCCTCTTGCTGCCAAAAACACTTCCACTCCCAACCTGCTGCAGCTGACTCCCTGTCTATGAGCGTTTTCTAGCTCAGAGTCTGCAAATGAGCTGAGGAGTGCTGATTTACTCAAGACAGCTGCAGTATTTTGAAGGGGAAGTATGCCTAAGTGCTTTGGAAGTAGTTTCACAGTCGCCAAGATCAACGTTTATAAAGTGATTTTTGTGTGTCACTAACACACAAGGAGTCCGGTAGTTTTTTTTTTTTTCTTAAGCGTAAAGGTTTGCTTTATAAAAGTTTTGCCTCCGCATAAAGTGAGCAAGTACATATTTCGGTGGCCCAAGTTGTATTTGGGTGCAAGTTGTATTCTCGCACGTACCCTCCCTCCTAATGTTTAACACCAATGTCCCCTCCTAATGCCTAACACTAACCCACCCGGAACCCAAACCACCAAACCAGAAATCGATGAAGTAGGTGATTGGCTATTGTAAGTACTAGCCGATTGGCTACTAACAGTCGCTAGTTTAACTATACTGTATGTAATAGCCAATCAACTACTATGTAGCTGATTGTCTCGCAAGTATCAGGTACATTGTGCATCCAGCTCACCACCTCGGTGCCCGAGTATCAATACTTTGCATTGGCATCTATTAGACGTATGACAAATCCTGTGGTTTAGTGGACTGTTCCGAAAGTGAGGATGCTTTTTACTTATTATATCCTCTAAAATCAATCATATTCTTTATTGCATAACCCTTATAACCTCCAATGTAACGCAATGTTCTTCATAGTACTTTGGCTTTTACATCGTGGTGAATTGGGTGCCAGAGATTGGAGATACTGTGGCATTAGGAGGGAGTTAGTGTTAAGTATTAGGACGGGGTTAGTGTAAGACATTAGAGGGGTGTGTGTTAGTGTTAGGCATTAGGAGGGAGGGTTAGTGTTAGAATTAGGTATCGGGCAAGTCAATGGTAAATATTGGTAGCATATTAAAAATATTCTAACTATCGGCATTAACCCTTTGCCCAAATTAACATTGGCATCGCAAAATGTACACCACTATAGGTGCACTTAAAATTGTAGTAAATTTATGTGAAAGTCTCTATGTTGTAAAAACACTAATTTGACATTGCTGCTTAAACCATAAACAATCTTACATTAATATGATAAATGTAGGTGTCAAAAAGTACCTATTGGTACTTATTTGATATTAAATATTTAAGCAAACCCATATTTTTTATGTTATCGGTACCTTGTGCCAGTTGCATAAGACGGCTGCAACAGTGTGTGTTTGATTTTCTCTATTCCCTCTCCATTGGAATACATTTTTATGCTTAACTGAGTTGACCTCAAAAGTGTATGAAGGTCTTTGCAGTACCTTCACATCCAATTGTTTTCAAGTGTCTTGGGTGACCAAAGTTCTGCATGAACTAAAAAACAGTTAACAGTGGCGGAAAGATCTGCTGAAATATGCATAAAGGCCCAAAATGTCGTAAATAAAGGATACAGCCACAAGGCATCAAAGGTGCTTCATAATCCATGGTAGCTGGCTCTGCACACTTTAAATAGCTAACAAAAAAGAAAAACATAAATCATCAATAAAATAGATCTTAGGCTGATTACAGCTCTATAAAATGCTCAGGTTTATTTAAATAAGGCTTATGTTGTGCAAAAAGCTCTGATTCAGCCGACATGTAAATATAGAAACTGACAAAGGAAACATTTTCCGAATGTTACCTGGATTGTTTATCAGAGTGATGTTCTGTAACATAGTCAACAAAGAGAATCTCTTGAGCAAAATCAAAGTGACAGTTGCCGGGACCCTTCCGGATCAGAAATCCTTCGGGCGCAGAGATGCAGAATCCATCAAGTGTTACATGGACAATTTTTGCCTGAGGGAAAGACTTTTGGTGAAGCTGATGGCTTGTAAACATATTTTACCAAGAAAATGGAAAACAAAGGTAAACAAATGTATATAAACAGGTCACGGTTCAGTTTATGATCATCTGTATGTTTACATTTTACATTAGAATTGCAGGTGTTTGCTACATTCTTATTGTGCATTAAAATCTGCACTGACATCAGCGCATTTATTCAGTTTAATATAAAATAAAAGCTTCTCTTCTGCCCCTCATAGTCCTCGTTTGGTACATCAAATCTCATTAGAGTAAACTAGTTTCAAACCCAACATTATTAAGTGACATTTTAAAGAGAATAATACAATGCATTCAGCTTTATTCAAGCTTCTAACGGAACATTTTCAAAATAAAATTACAGTTACTAATGTTTCTGATGCCCCCTAGTGGAATTTAGGTGCAAAACAGATCATTCTGAAAGTATGTAATGGAGATTGGAACAACGCTACTTGAGTAAGGCCATATTCAGAATGCAATGGTCACTGTGCATGTGGCCTTAAAGGACCTCTGTCACGAAAATCTTAAAATTTAAAATACATGTAAACATATACAAATAAGAAGCACGTTTCTTCCAGAGTAAAATGAGCCATAAATGACTTTTCTCCTATGTTGCTGTCACTTACCATAAGTAGTAGAAATCTGACATTAACGACATATTTTGAACTAGCCCATTTTCTCATGGGAGGGGGCTCTCAGGGTTTTCTTTATTTTTAAAAGCTCTTAGTGAATGGCAGTTGCTCTGTCCAACTGCCAAAAAAAAGTGTGCAGCGAGCAGGGAGGCTGGCCAGCATCTTTGTATAAATCTTTTTCAGGGAAATCTTAGTAAAGAATAAAGGCCATACTGAGAATCCACATGAAGAGATGGACTAACCCAAAACCTGTCGGTAATGTCAGATTTCTACTACCTACTGTAAGTGACAGCAGCATAGGAGACAAGTAACTTATGGCTCATTTTACTCTGGAAGAAATGTACTTCTTATTTGTATGTGTTTTAAATTTTAAGATTTTCGTGATAGTTCCTCTTTAAGGGCCCGTTCACACTGCACGCGTTTCCAGCCGCGTTTTGGAAACGCGTGCAGGTGGCCAAAACGCACGACATCAGACATTGCATAGAGTGCAATGTCTGATGTTCACACTGCATGCGTTCCGGACCTGTGCGGTCCGGGAACGCATGCTGCACGCAGATTTTGCAAAAACGCGTGGCTGTCCCATTCACTTTTCAGTGATGGGATCAGCCACGCAACGCACACAAACGCGGATGGCCATGCGTTCGTACGCGTTGCGGTCCGCACGCGTTCCGCACGCATGGCCATCCGCATTTCTGATCTGAACGGGCCCTAAGTATCCTGTTGACACATCCAAAAAACAATCTGGCCTCTGAAGCATTGTTTTTTTACTCTGCCTAATAACATTTTAGCTAAGTAGTTTATAAAATGTTAAGGACTTGATGAATAATGTTGTATAGTGAGGATAACTTCTAAAATAATGCAACAAACAAGTTTCTGCGATTTTGACCTACTATTTTGTGAGTTTTTTTGTACAATCTAAAACATGCCATTGCATTAGCATTTTTTAGTGGCAACACTACACTGCAATTTACCTTACAGTGATAGCAGCGTTGCAATCGGGAAATGCGTTCCAAACATGTAATCGAACCACATGCAGTGAAAATGTGCCCTAAGGCCTCATTCACACTGTGTACCTTACACAAATATAATGTGTACAGTGTATTGGTGCATGTAAGCACACTGCCAGTACACATGTCAAAGGGCATGTTCACAAATTGGCCTCCCAATGGATTGTGTTGTGTGAAGGCTGGACTTGTAAAATAATGTGCAAGCTGTAACCGACACCATAATGTGCGTATAAGGCAGTACTGCGAACTAGGCCTTAAAATAAAACTACGGTAGTCAAGCTCTGTGAATTTATGCTATTTTAGTTGCCTAACATAATTTCAGAGAGACTAGATGTTGAGGTCAGTGCTTTGTGGGGAACATACTATCTCTTCCACTACTCATTCTTCATTTTCTAAAAAAAATGTTCTTCATGACTTTGGCTGCATGTTTGAGGTTATTGCTGCTCTGCAGAATGAATCTGCAACTGATTAGACACCTGTCTTTTGATTATGACAAGATGTATCTTTACTGTACTGAGGGGACCATTGATTGAATCCTAACTCCAGATGCAGAACTGAAGCCCCAACATCCACTATGCTTTACCTACTGTATGTATTTCTATCCAAGCCTTTTGCAAACTGCCTCCAGTTACAGTAAAATATTTCAAATTTGAATTAATCGGTTCAGAGCACCTGCTGCCATTTTTCTGCCCTTCAGTCCTTATGTTTTGCAGAGTTTGACATCAAAGGTAAGGCTTTTTAGCTGCAAGTCTTCCATGAAGACTAATTATGAGCAGACTTCTACACATTATATAGATTCCACTAGTTTCCTTCTGCCAGGTGTCCGCTGATGGCACCACTGGTGTGGAGGGAAGACAGTAAGATGTGTCTTTCATCTGATCAACTGAATTTCCTTTGGAGACCACTATGCTTAAAGTGCATCTCTACTTTTGTTGTCAAAAAGCAGATACCATCTTAACCTCCCTGGCACTAACCCCAAGAGAGGCTTGAGGTTGTAAATCCACAGCTCAGAGCGGTAACCCCGAGCTAGACTCGTGGTGACTGCGCGAGGCTAATGCAGAGCAATGGTGCGCAGCAGGTGTTTTCACTCACCTCCCCCAGGATCCAGACGCCAGTAGCCATTCTTCTTCCTGTCCTCCGAGGCTCTGCATCCCCCTGGTGAGATGATGTCATGACGACAGCCAGCGATCTCACTATGGGGCTACAGCACCACCCAGAGTATGGAGGGAGAACTGCAGCACTGGATCTCAGGGAGGTGAGTAAGTGCAGGGGCTGCTGCAAATCTCTCTGCGGTATGATTATTTTGCAGTTATAGGGTCTAAAAGCAAGCAAAAAATGCACTGCTTTCGTACCCTAAAATCTAGAAATAATCAGGGAGGTTATTATAGCTTAGAAAATTTTGAAGCTTTAGCAGAAATTAAATGCATTAATGTTACATACTTTCAATCAACGACATTGTTATATGTAAATCAGAGGAGATGGAGTCAATAAGTAGTCAATGAGTTCCACCTTCTGCCCATTTTGGACAATGGCCCTCTGCTGCCTGCCTCAACTCTTGGCGCCGTTCAAAACTGCATTACGGTCTTTTATTTTCCTGTTTCTCCTGCCCATGGAGGATTCTATCTTCAGTCTGATGTTGCTTCTAGACACCTACGCCCATGTTCCAGTTCTTTTCAGGTGTCGGCTTTCATCAGAGGAGCAAGGCCAAGGGTCAAAACTGTTGTGTTGCCATGCAAGACATTTCAGACTATCCTTAGACAGTGCACAGTAATGATGCACAGACCTCATACTACTCTAGTGAGCATCTAGTACCCTGGGAACCAGCTATTTCTGTGACACTAGAAAAATATGAAACTATCATGTGAGAGAGAAGCTAAGCAAAGGTGGATTGTAAGAAATGAATTAACACTAACAGGATTTCCTATTAAATTGTCTATGTAGCAAATAAAGGAATGCATAGATGTGCAAAAGCTTAAATATATACTGTATAATACATATAATCATTATTCATGCAATTTTTTTTAACTCAATGTCATTAATGAGCAAATTTACTGATTATAACTTGATACATAAATTGTATTATTTTTACAATATTCCAGAGCCCGAGCGGAAAGCTGCTAGTGTGACTGCATCAGCGACAAAGGGACTTTTGGGGGTCTCACCACTAGATCACCTCTGCTGAGGATGGGGGAAACCTATTTAGGATCCAGAGGCTTCCTTCTTCCGAGGTAAGTACCCCCCCCCCCAGCACTTTTCTCTTTACAGGGCCACTTTAGGGAAAATGGGTATCCTGAATAATGTATTACACTATATTATGATTACTGTTCCTATATAAAATGGGATTATACTCCCAAAAATAAAATTTCAGTAGCTACTCTACATAAAGCATACATAAAGAACATTTGAAAGCATTTGCCGTTTGCAAAAACATTTATTTTTACTGCAGAGAGCGGTACAGGCTTGCTTATCTCTGGCTAACTGGCAAATGTAATCATTGCTAGCAAAAATCTTTCAGCCCTGTGTCAACACTCTGCCCCCTTCCTTTTCTGCTGAAGTGACTGAGCTGTTGTCAAGTCTATTCAGCAGAGGAAGGGAGCAGAATCAAGACACAAGCAGAGAGTGTCCCCTAGACCCTAGGTTCTCAACGTGTGGTACGCGTACCCCAGGGGGTACTTCTGATGGTTTCAGGGGTACTCGGGCTTGATATACTTAACCAAGAATAACACATTTTGAATGTTAGCAAATGATAAATCTTATTAAACAGCACAAAATTAGTGTTTTAGCTAATTAAAAGTAATAGTAAATGTTTGGAAATTCTTTAGAACCAATGATCATGTACTATGATTAAATATACAGGATCTTCTCAAAAAATTAGCATATTGTGATAAAGTTTATTATTTTCTGTAATGTACTGATAGACATTAGACTTTCATATATTTTAGATTCAAATACACACAACTGAAGTAGTTCAAGCCTTTTATTGTTTTAATATTGATGATTTTGGCATACAGCTCATGAAAACCCAAATTTCCTATCTCAAAAAATTAGCATATTTCATCCGACCAATAAAAGAAAAGTGTTTTTAAAACAAAAAAAGTCAACCTTCAAATAATTATGTTCAGTTATGCACTCAATACTTGGTCGGGAATCCTTTTGCAGAAATGACTGCTTCAATGCGGCGTGGCATGGAGGCAATCAGCCTGTGGCACTGCTCAGGTGTTATGGAGGCCCAGGATGCTTCGATAGCGGCCTTAAGCTCATGCAGCGTGTTAGGTCTTGCGTCTCTCAACTTCCTCTTCACAATATCCCACAGATTCTCTTTGGTGTTCAGGTCAGGAGAGTTGGCAGGCCAATTGAGCACAGTAATACCATGGTCAGTAAACCATTTACCAGTGGTTTTGGCACTGTGAGCAGGTGCCAGGTCGTGCTGAAAAATGAAACCTTCATCTCCATAAAGCTTTTCAGCAGATGGAAGCATGAACCCACTTTTGAACCAGAAACAGCAGCAGAAGCGCCTGACCTGGGCTACAGAGAAGCAGCACTGGACTGTTTCCCAGTGGTCCAAAGTACTTTTTTCGGATGAAAGCAACTTTTACATGTCATTCGGAAATCAAGGTGCCAGAGTTTGGAGGAAGACTGGGGAGAGGGAAATGCCAAAATGCCTGAAGTCCAGTGTCAAGTACCCACAGCCAGTGATTGTCTGGGGTGCCATGTCAGCTGCTGGTGTTGGTCCACTGTGTTTTATCAAGGGCAGGGTCAATGCAGATAGCTATCAGGAGATTTTGAAGCACTTCATGCTTCCATCTGCTGAAAAGCGTTAGGGAGATGAAGGTTTCATTTTTCAGCACGACCTGGCACCTGCTCACAGTGCCAAACCCCCTGGTAAATGGTTTACTGACCATGGTATTACTATGCTCAATTGGCCTGCCAACTCTCCTGACCTGAACCCCAAAGAGAATCTGTGGGATATTGTGAAGAGAAAGTTGAGAGACGCAAGACCCAACACTCTGGATGAGCTTAAGACCGCTATCTAAGCATCCTGGGCCTCCATAACACCTGAGCAGTGCCACAGGCTGATTGCCTCTATGCCACGCCGCATTGAAGCAGTCATTTCTGCAAAAGCATTCCCGACCAAGTATTGAGTGCATAACTGAACATAATTATTTGAAGGTTGACTTTTTTTGTTTTAAAAACACTTTTCTTTTATTGGTCAGATGAAATATGCTATTTTTTTGAGATAGGAAATTTGGGTTTTCATGAGCTGTATGCCAAAATCATCAATATTAAAACAATAAAAGGCTTGAACTACTTCAGTTGTGTGTATTTGCATCTAAAATATATGAAAGTCTAATGCTTATCAGTACATTACAGAAAATAATAAACGTTATCACAATATGCTAATTTTTTGAGAAGATCCTGTATATTTGTCAAGGGGTACTTGTGATAATGTTTACTATGCTAGGGGGTACTTGGTGAATACAGGGTTTTAAAATGGGTACATACCAATAAAATGTTGGGAAACACTGTCCTAGACAACAATGATTACATTTGCTAATCAGCCAGATCTGCACTGATCACTGCAGTAAAAATAAATGTTTTTATACACAGGGATAGCTTTCAAATGTTCACTTATGGGCCCAAGAGTAGTAACTGAAATTTTAGTTTTAAGAGTATAATCTCACTGTAAAGAGGAACTCCAGTGAAAATAATGCAATAAAAAAGTGCTTAATTTTTACAATAATTATTCATAAATGATTTAGTCAGTGTTTGCCTATTGTAAAATCTTTGCTCTCCCTGATATACATTCTGACATTTATCACATGGCGACATTTTTACTGCTAGCAGGTGATGTCAGTGAAAGGCGATGCTGCTTGCTTTTTGGGCAGTTGGAAACAGCTGTAAACTGCTGTTATTTTCCACAATGCAACAAGGCACCCACAGTGTGATGTCACAACCATGGTCCTGACATCACACTGTGGGAGGGGTTTTACCACAATGTCAGCCATACAGAGCCCCCTGATGATCTGCTTTTGAAAAGGAAAAGATTTCTCATGGAAAAAGGGGTATCAGCTACTGATTGGGTTGAAGTTCAATTCTTGGTTACGGTATCTCTTTAAAGAGGAACTCCAGTGAAAGTAATGTAGTAAAAAAAAAGTGCTTCATTTTTTTACCATAATTATGTATAAATGATTTAGTCAGTGTTTGCTCATTGTAAAATTTTTCCTCTCCCCGATTTACATTCTGACATTTATTACATGGTGACATTTTTACTGTGGGCAGGTTATCTAGCTGCTCCTAGCTGTTTTGGCTGTTACAGACAGCTGTAAACAGCCAATTCCTGTCTGTGAACATTGTTACATTGTGGCAGTTTGCCCAGAGTACCGCAGTACTCAGAACTTCTTGTGGGAGGGGTTTCAGCACAAAATCAGTCATACAGCACCCCCTGATGGTCTGTTTTTGAAAAGCATTATATTTATCATGTAAAAGGGGGTATCAGCTACTGATAAAGTTCAATTCTAGGTTGGAGTTTCTCTTTAAGTATTATCATTCATCTTCAGTTAGCAACAGTTTTTTTAGGGAAATGGGTGGGCCCGTGATAACAGTATATCATAAGGTATTAGATAGACTCAGAATTCAACTTTCTTTACTCCCTGATCAATATTGGCATGGGGCCACTATTGAAAAGAGACAATAGCATACAATAAAACTTTTTGGCAAAAAATATTCACCAAACTGGAGAAGAATAAAAACATGTTATTTCTATAAAGCGGTCCAATTTGTAAAAATCGAAAAAAAACTGTCAGCAGTAGACTTAGAATAAATTACTATCAGAGTGCATGATAACTGGTGATCAGGGATGAGCAAAGGGAGTAGCTGACCAATAGCAATGGTCATATTTAGGAGAACGCAAGGAAAAGCATGTGATTTGCTTCACTGGCTGATAGATTTGCGCAGCTCTAATTTGCTGTGATCACATCCTGATTTTACACATGATCATGACTAGCAAATCAGAGACTTACATATCTATCACCTGACCAAACAGATCACATGCTTCTCCATGCATTCTCTTAGACATGATAAACACTACTGACCAAGCTGGAAATATCTGGGAATTGTATTGTAAGAACACTGGGTATAGGTCCTTCATATCTTTTTTAAAGTGCATAGACTATTCCTCAAATAAGCACCATGGGGTTGATACGCACGTAACTGCAGTTATACTGCACTGCACAGACAGCATGTGGCAATATTACCCTTACTTCTGCCAGTATGTACCATGAGTTACACTATTAGTGCGACCCACGGCACTCAAGTAGTATGACCGTTACTATGGTAGGGAGCATTACTAATGGTAAGTGCTCATTAATAACGTGTGTTACTGTAGCAATCGTCACACTACTCGAGTACCTTGGGTCTTGTTTATAGCATTACCTGCGGTCCTTACTGGCGGAAGTAAGGGTAATGTTACCGTCCTCTGTCTGTGCACAACAATATTGCCACTATTTCATGCATCTATCCCCTTGTAACACATATGACTTCCTCAGAGTAACTCTGTAAACAAAGCTAAGTGAGATAAAGCAATAAGGGCACTCCTCTGACCTTGCTTGTTCAACAGCTAGGGATGGAGCATCAGATGGCAAAACAGAATGTTTTTGTACATCGAGATAAAATGAACACAATTACATATAATAATAGGCAACTGCATTTCACTGTGTAAAATGTACAATTTCTGTGGCTAGAGGTATATTTGAAATGAGATAATGGAGATTAGCCTCTAGACAGCTGCAGGCAATACACTGCATGTGATCAATCACAGGGTTTTTTTTAGCAATAAATCTGCAGTTCTTTGATAAGTACCTGGTCTTGTCCATTATTAATTCACTAGTCATATTTACTTTCATTCTTTCAACAAGTATAAAATAATTACCCCTCTATATGTGTCTTCAGGAGACTTATTGTAATTCCAAAACCGAAGTCCAGCAATGGCCTCTACTTTGTCAAAATTGATTGTTACGGTGTGATTTTCTCCAGCGGTAAATGGAATAAGCCACATGTGAGAATCATCATTTGTTATGTTTACTCCATCAATAAGCCTAAAAAAAAAAAAAGATTACATAAAAAAAATTAAAAGGGACAAGAGAATATGTATCTGTATACATAAGTATGGAGAGCAAGCAGATTACTTGTAACCCTAATCTCGATCCCTCAGGTGACGTTGCTGGGCTGTACAGACGTGTAGTAAGCCTGCAGGCTGGTGACACGTTCTGATGCAATGCTGGGGCAGGAAGGCCGACATAGTGACGAGTAGATGTAATCTAACATGGCGGGCGGGGTGAGCAAATTGAACTGCCTGTCGGTTCGCTGGCCAGGCGGTGGTTGGGGGCTGCTGTACACATACACCAGATTATCGGCAGCCAACACATTGACCTCAATTCTCTAAGCTTATCTCCTGTGTCTTTCATAAAGTTTTCGTAGTTATCACCATGGTGACAAGGCATGTAGTATTCAGGAAACATTTTACCTCGGGCAAACCTAAAGTTAACTCTTCTTTCTTTAAAGGAAAGGTTCAAGCAAAATAAAAAAAATGTGTTTCACTTACCCGCGGCTTCTACCAGCCCCATGCAGCCATCCTGTACCCTCGTAGTCACTCACTGCTGCTCCAGTCCTCCGCTGGCAGCTTGCTGACCTCGGAGGTCGGCGGGCCGCATTGCGTACATTTTTACGCATTCCCGCTAGTGCAGGAACATTAACACATACATTTTTACGCATTACTGGTTCAATTGAACCAGTAATGCGTAAAAATGTATGTGTTAATGTTCCTGCACTAGCGGGAATGCGTAAAAATGTACGCAATGCGGCCTGGGGACTGGAGCAGTAGTGAGTGACTACAAGGGCACAGGATGGCTGCATGGGGCTGGTAGAAGCCCCAGGTAAGTGAAACTCATTTTTTTATTTTGCTTGGACCTTCCCCTTAAGTTAACTCTTCAATCATTAAAATAACTCCAGAATTCTAAAGTTAAAGACAGGCTGTTAATTAACTTTTTGTGAAAATAACTACAGAGGAGGTAACTTAAGGAATGAAGCGATAAGATAACTCTCTTACTATGTGGTGGTACGTTTTCTCTTACCTTATTAACTCCAGCATGATCTTAGTGAATTGAGGGAGAAGTCCGATCCCTTGAAAGGCATTGGCATGTCAACTAAAATGGTCCTAATACTTCTGTGTTCCATCTGGGCAAACTGTGTGTGCACTAAGGGGGAGGGGGTGCAGAGGCCTATAAACTGGTGGGCTTATACTCAAGTTTATATGGTATCAACTCCTTTGACATGTGTTGCTGGTATACAATTAAAAATGATAGTATATATTTCATACAAGATTACTTCCCAGTCTCCACATGTAATTTAGATATAATGTCTATGAACTACTTTTACAAAAGGTTTGAATCATTCTAAAATATTGCATTTGTTTATATTTACGTTTCACACATTGTCCGTCCTTCAAATAACCTTTTCTCCTAAGTTTTCTCCTAGGTAAAATTTTCACACATTATCAATAAAATGCTCTTTAACCTCTTGACGACCAGCTAACGCCGATTGGCGTAAACGGGTCGTCTGCGGGTTACCATGGAAACGGCCGCTCGATCGAGCGGCCTTTCCATGTCAGTTCACGGAGGGTGTCTCCGTGAACAGCCGGAGAGCCGCCGATCGCAGCTCTCCGGCAAAATGTAAACAGGCGGGGAAGAAATCCCCGCTGTTTACATCATACGGCGCTGCTGCGCAGCAGCGCCGTAAGGCAGATCGGCGATCCCCGGCCTCTGATTGGCCGGGGATCGCCGGCATATGATAGGCTGAAGCCTATCCTTCAATGCGCAGGACGGAACTCCGTCCTGCGCATTACGGAGAGAGGGAGGGAGGGAGGTAAGGAGGAAGCGGGCGGAAATGGCTGTGGAGGGGGGCTTTGAGAAGCCCCCCCCGCAAAACGCAGATAGCCGGCGGCGATCAGACCCCCCCAGCAGGACATCCCCCTAGTGGGGAAAAAAGGGGGGTAGTCTGATCGCCCTGCTGCACTCCTGATCGGTGCTGCGGGCTGTAGAGCCCCCGCAGCACCGATCAGTGAAAAATCCATTGGTCGGCAAGTGGTTAAGCCAACAGCAAGCAAGAACATACTCAGAATAATTTTTTACAGTACTTGTTCACCTACTTTTTGGTACTTTTTCAGTTGCAGAGTGCTGAAAAGTTATTTTAAACAAAAGATGATAAATTATCTCCCAGGAGAAAAAGGCCCATATGCAATTAACTTTTTTTTCCTTAGTTTTATCCTAGTTGTTTCCTGAGTCCCCCCCCATGACCAGGCGATGTTACAATTCAGCACTTCACAACTTTAACAGTTTATTGCTTGGCCATACAGCTTAGCACCCAAATGAATTTTACCTCTCTTTTCTTCCCACTACTGGTGCTTTCTTTTGGTGGTCTATAATTACTGCTGTGATCTTTATTTTTTTTTATTAATAAAAGATTATCCTTTTTAAAAAATAAATAAATCCCTATTTCTTTTATTCCCCCCGCCCTAAAATTAGCCCTAGACTGCAATACAGACACTATGGCATCAGCCTATGTATGGAATTACATTGTGAGCCGTTTGGTGGGACAGTTAAGTGACAAGGCTATCCCCAGCACAGCACTGCGCTAGATCGCAGTGCTGTACACTTATTTTGTTTTTACATTACAGCATGCCAGCTCCAATCGCAGCTGGCAGGCTGATCTCTGTCGCACACAGTAAGGCTCTGTCGCACACACAAGTGAGTGTTCCCTGCTAACCCCGCCTCCCGCACTATGATGCCAATCGGTGTTAGGCTGTCCTGTGAGCGCCACTCTCCCACCGCTGATCGCTGTTAGACGGTCGGGAGAGGGTTAATGACAACAGGTGAAATAT